>NC_134271.1:80810235-81131834 GCF_031893055.1 Leptodactylus fuscus
ATACAGATGTTACTTACACCGCACCCCCACTGATGCAATGTCAGCACATGTGGGGCGTCAGTGAACACATCCAAACATCCATGAGTTACTTTGCTCCCAGGTGAATGTTCTGTGCCCAGACGTGCCAGTCCTGGCGCCAGCTCTACCATGACTCACCTGAAGCATCCTGAACACAGATATAGTTACCAGGTCGGATGAGGGCCCACAAGTTGGGTAACTGTTCATTATCCTGAAATGAGGTCGAAGATGCGGAATAATGACAGGATCATAATAATTGCAGAAAACATGTCTGCTACAGGTATGTAACAACAAAAGGTTCCCCATGTAGGGGTTAATTATATAAGGATTCAGCAATTCTGTACAGTCCATTACTAAACTATAAAAAGTGAATAATAATCTAGTTCTGCAGAAATGGAGCCTGCCCTCCAGCCCAGATCTTATGTCAGTACAGCGGCATTATAAGAGGAGCGGCTGATAATGGTTACTCATGGATGTTATGGGAATATATGATACTAAGAGGGTCAGAGGGGTCTCCTCATCTACTGTCACTTATCACAGTCAGTATCTCACCAGACTAAAGTGATTTCTAACAGGGAACATTAGCTTGTATTCACTTACACTACAGTCAGACTTTCCATGGCCTGAAAAATGGAGCAAATACATTGAAGTCACTGTGGGGAGAAGACAGATAATATTCATAGTTTCTAAGTTGTAACTTTCAGAAACTTTTCTGAACATTACATATTTCTCTCTCATATCTGTGGTCAGTGACTTGAGCTTATATTTGCATGATATAATGGGACTGCATCCTATGTTTGATGCCACACTGTTGCTGATATTTCCTGCTTTCAGGGCCATATAGCGGATATATCCCCCCCCCCCAAACAGCAGATAGATTACAATGTTTACACGACACAATCTAAATTTAGGATCCGAGGTTCAGAGACAGAAATGCTGAAAGGTCAGATGACGCCTCTGGACGATATATTAGGTGTCTGCACTGTAGCCCCGCAGGTATAATAAGATCCTGCTGGAATCAAACTGTTCACACCTGTGGTAAACTGAACTATTGGCATCACTTCTACTCCTTATGGGGTTTGAACATGAGTTCCCTAATATCTAATGTGCTTTAGTGAATAATCTTCATTTTCTGCTGCTATATAGACATTGGGCATAATGTAATTCTGTGCTACTATATTCAGTAATAAAATACAACCCATTATTAGCAAAGTATAAGAAGGCCAAGAGTCAGAAGGTTCCCCAGGAACTGAGGAGGAAAGCCTAGGGTACCTTAGCAGAAGGGTTACTGTAGTAATAGAGTAAGGGCACCGCACGCAAAATAGTTCTTGTAGTAATAGGGCATGTAATAACTGGACACAAGGTTCCCTCATCACAGGAATTATTGTAGTAACAGCAGGAAAGGTATTACAGAAGCAGGGCAGAAGGTACAACAGAAGAGCTTATTCTAGTAATGTAGGAAAGGTTACTCAATAAGAGGAATTACTGTAGAAACCAAGCAGAGGGTAGCTCAGGATAGGTGTCATTGTAGTACTATAATAGAGGGTACACCTAGCAAGGGGGTTATTGTACTAATAAAGGGCAATGAAAATCCAGCTGAGGGGGTTATTGCAGTACTAGAGCATATGGTAACACAAAATAGAGAGTACTATTAGAGTATAAAGCACCTCAGAAGAGGAACCATTGTAGTATCAAAGCAGAGAACACCCAAAAAGAGTTGTTGTAGTTAGAAACAGAGAGCATCCGAAAACAGAAGCTTTGTAGTAATAGAGATAAGAGCACCCTAGGTGAGTGTTTACTGTAGGAATAGAGCTGAGGGTACCCTAGGTGAGTAGTTACTGTAGTAATAGAGCTGAGGGCACCCTAAGTGAGTGGTTACTATAGTAATAGAGCTGAGGGCACCCTAGGTGAGTGGTTACTGTAGTAATATTGCTGAGGGCACACCAGGAAGGGATTACTGTAGTAATATTGCTGAGGGCACACCAGGAATGGGTTACGGTAGTACTAGAGCTAAGGGCACCCTAGGTGAGTGGTTACTGTAGTAATAGAGCTGAGGGCATATCATGAAGGGGTAACGGTAGTACTAGAGTGCAGGGCACACCAGGAAGGGGTTACTGTAGTAATACAGCTGAGGGCACACCAGGAATGGGTTATGGTAGTACTAGAGCTGAGGGCACCCTAGGTGAGTGGTTACTGTAGTAATATTGCTGAGGGCACACCAGGAAGGGATTACTGTAGTAATACAGCTGAGGGCACACCAGCAATGGGTTACGGTAGTACTAGAGCTAAGGGCACCCTAGGTGAGTGGTTACTGT
Source organism: Leptodactylus fuscus (assembly GCF_031893055.1). Classification (NCBI taxonomy): domain Eukaryota; kingdom Metazoa; phylum Chordata; class Amphibia; order Anura; family Leptodactylidae; genus Leptodactylus; species Leptodactylus fuscus. The sequence continues at coordinate 80,812,569 of NC_134271.1, forward strand.
AGTAATACTGCTGAGGGTACATCAGGAGAGGGGCTACAGTAGTAATAGAGCAGAGGCTACACCAAGAGAGTACTGTAGTAACAGAGCAGGGGATACACCAGGAGAGGAAGGTTTGCAGTAAATGAGAAGAGGACACCCTAGGTGAGTGGTTATTGTAGTAATAAGGCAGAGGACACCCTGTAGTTTATAGAGCAGAAAGAACCCAGGCAACTACACACATCACACAATACCACTGGCACCATACCTGGCTCTATGTACAGAGATGACTCCTCTCAGCAGAAAACAGGCTCCAGAGAGCATAAGATCCAGGGGTGCAGTTATCAGGGGCTGCAATATTAAATGTAAAATGACCAAGGGTGTAGCGATCAAAGGCTGCATGGATTATGGTATGAAGTGATTAAGTGTGCAATAATCATGGGGTGCAATGGTTACGGGTTCAGGAGGGTACGAGGTCCAAGAAGGCTTGGTAGACAACTGCAGTTCCAGGAACAGCTGAGTTTTTCTATGCCAGGGAGACAGGGATGTGCAGGCTCCTCCTGACTTCTCCCTGACTGGTTGCACTACAACATCTGGACAGCAGGGCTAGTGCTTTAACTCTTAGTGGGAGAGTGTGATGGGATGTGGGGCTCTGATATATGATAGCAGCGTCATATTTAGTGCAGATAGTAAAGAAGAAGAGGAAATTATGGGGCAGTATATGGTCACTATGTATCAGGACAACGCAGGGAGATGTTACAATTATCACTGTCTTGATTAAGACAACACAGCTAGGTTGTGCAACATCAAATCGTATAAAGTTGTGTAAATGTGATTGCAAGGTGTTTTAGAGGTGACTTAGATTATCATTTAATAGTCACAGACAGCAAAGGTTCATTCACGTCATGTTTTTAACATCTGTCTATTGAATTCATTAAGTGGACGCAAAAAATGTATGTGAAAAATGGATAAAAGGGACTTAAAATGGATGGCTATGTACACATAGAGTCAATGTTAAAAAAAAAAAAGCTTGGCTACAAAAAGAATGGGAAATACAGTCCTATGAAAAAGTTTGGGCACCCCTATTAATCTTAATCATTTTTAGTTCTAAATATTTTGGTGTTTATAACAGCCATTTCAGTTTGATATATCTAATAACTGATGGACACAGTAATATTTCAGGATTGAAATGAGGTTTATTGTACTAACAGAAAATGTGCAATATGCATTAAACCAAAATTTGACCGGTGCAAAAGTATGGGCACCTCAACAGAAAAGTGACATTAATATTTAGTACATCCTCCTTTTGCAAAGATAACAGCCTCTAGTCGCTTCCTGTAGCTTTTAATCAGTTCCTGGATCCTGGATAAAGGTATTTTGGACAAACAATTCAAGCTCAGTTAAGTTAGATGGTCGCCGAGCATGGACAGCCCGCTTCAAATCATCCCACAGATGTTCAATGATATTCAGGTCTGGGGACTGGGATGGCCATTCCAGAACATTGTAATTGTTCCTCTGCATGAATGCCTGAGGATTTGGAGCGGTGTTTTGGATCATTGTCTTGCTGAAATATCCATCCCCGGCGTAACTTCAACTTCGTCACTGATTCTTGAACATTATTCTCAAGAATCTGCTGATACTGAGTGGAATCCATGCGACTCTCAACTTTAACAAGATTCCCGATGCCGGCATTGGCCACACAGCCCCAAAGCATGATGGAACCTCCACCAAATTTTACAGTGGGTAGCATGTGTTTTTCTTGGAATGCTGTTTCTTTTTGGACGCCATGCATAACGCCTTTTTTTTATAACCAAACAACTCAATTTTTGTTTCCAAAATGAAGCTGCCTTGTCCAAATGTGCTTTTTCATACCTCAGGCAACTCTATTTGTGGCGTACGTGCAGAAACGGCTTCTTTCTCATCACTCTCCCATACAGCTTCTATTTGTGCAAAGTGCGCTGTATAGTTGACCGATGCACAGTGACACCATCTGCAGCAAGATGATGCTGCAGCTCTTTGGAGGTGGTCTGTGGATTGTCCTTGACTGTTCTCACCATTCTTCTTCTCTGCCTTTCTGATATTTTTCTTGGCCTGCCACTTCTGGGCTTAACAAGAACTGTCCCTGTGGTCTTCCATTTCCTTACTATGTTCCTCACAGTGGAAACTGACAGGTTAAATCTCTGAGACAACTTTTTGTATCCTTCCCCTGAACAACTATGTTGAACAATCTTTGTTTTCAGATCATTTGAGAGTTGTTTTGAGTAGCCCATGATGCCACTCTTCAGTGGAGATTCAAATAGTAGAACAACTTGCAATTGGCCACCTTAAATACCTTTTCTTATGATTGGATACATCTGGCTATGAAGTTCAAAGCTCACTGAGGTTACAAAACCAATTTTGTGCTTCAGTAAGTCAGTAAAAAGTAGTTAGGGGAATTCAAATCAATAAAATGATAAGGGTGCCCATACTTTTGCACCGGTCAAATTTTGGTTTAATGCATATTGCACATTTTCTGTTAGTACAATAAACCTCATTTCACTCCTGAAATATTACTGTGTCCATCAGTTATTAGATATATCAAACTGAAATGGCTGTTGCAAACACCAAAATATTTAGAACAAAAAATGATTAAGATTAATAGGGGTGCCCAAACTTTTTCATAGGACTGTATATAGGAAGTTCTTATACTTCTCCCTTCTGCTCAACCCTCTCCTGACTTTGGCTCAAAAAACTGCATACATACATACATACATACATACATACATACATAATCTGCAACAAAAAAGCTGTGATTCTGCAATGTAGGGCTTTAACCTTAAAAGTTTTTTCTTTCTTACTTTGAGGCTGGGCCCCATGTTGCAAATATGCTGTGTGTTACATTAACTGAAAAGTGTATGAGATTCTGGCTAATCCCAGCCACATATTGCGCAAAACAAATCCACAGTGGAAATGCTGCGATTACAAAAAGGCAAATGTTTTTGTAAATCTCAGCCTGCAATCATAGCTACGGAAACGCTGGTATTTTCCATATAGGTATAATAGGGGCAGAAAGTCTGCAGAGGAAAACTCTGCAGTAAAAAATGCAACGTGTTTCCCACCATGGGATTTTTCAGCTTGCTAACATGAGGCCTTGGCCTCAACAGCATGTCCAGGATAATTTTTTTTTTTTTTTTTTATATTAAGCCAGGGAAGATGAAAAAAATTAAAAAAAACATACTCACCTGTCCCTGGTGCTCCAGTGTCTTCCAGAGTGGTCTGGTCCTGCTGCCCTGGTGTTTTCTTGCATCAGAAGTCCCCACACGTCCCGCATCTGAAGTCCCCACACGTCCCGCATCAGAGGTCACCACACGTCCTGTGTCACTTTTCTTAGGCTGTGTTAGGAGACAACAGGGCATCAGGGACAGGTGAGTGTGGTTTGTTGTTTTTTTTTTTTGCCTTCCCTGGACTAATATGAAAAAAAAGTTAACCCATGACAACTCCTTTAACACTGACTTTGTACACTGAACACCGTAAACGGATGGCCTTCAGTGTTCATCTGTTTTTAGACATCGAATGTATGTTGAAAATGTGATGTGAATGGACCCTTACTCTAGTAACAAAACCACAATCACAAACCTCACTTGTTATGTCTCAGTGCAACCTTGCAATTTCTGTGCTGTGTGAACAGACTCAGTGTAGCATTAGCCTTAGACCCGATTTTGCAATCATCCTATGAAACTGTTCTATATACCGTAAAAAGTTAATTTTCTCTTTATTTCCCTGTAACAGGTCATATAAAATTAATGAAATGTAGACACAATGTACATACATGACATTAAAGACATCCTGTACTCAGCCTATATTTGATCTGGTATTATACTCACTATCCTTCTGGTATACATACATTACATTACCTTATTATCTTGCATTGCCTTGCATGTGGTATTATACTCTAGATATGCACTATATTCTGCTGGTGGAGTCATAGGTAGATTTACTAAGCTAAGTATGGCGGAATGTAGTACACCACATTTATTCTATATTTTAGATACTAGTAATGCCACAACCCACTGGAGAAAACTGGTGGATGGGAGTATTAGTGCCGTCAACAGTGGCCAGCAACACTCAGACTCCTCTAACCCACATCCAGAGTTGGGGCAGTGTTGAGAGGGCTTGCAGAACTTGGTGGTGGTAGTTTCCCTGGGGCACTTCCATTTGTATGAGTCTTCTGAGCTTACTGAACCAGGTGATGGTGGTTGGAAGGGTCCATAATGGCAAGGGCCCCTTCACACGGCGTAACTGCGCCTCTCATTTAGACACGTATACATGTGTCCGAGCGCGGCGCTTCAAAACAGAGCCCTTTGATTTCAGTGGGAAGCGCGCGTATATCGGCATATACGCGCGCTTCCCATTGAAATTAATAGGCTCTGTTTTGAAGCGCCGCGCTCGGACACGTGTATACGTGTCTAAATGAGAGGTGCACTTACGCCGTGTGAAGGGGCCCTTAGGCTTCAGGAGACAGCAGTTACAGTTGAACAAGATGATGTAACTTAATTGAAGTAATGGCAACATATGCAGTTCACAGATCAGTGAAGTAGTGCAACCGAGCCTGGTAATGGTTTTCACAGAAAGGGAATGCCCAGCAACAGATGTTAAATCCAGTACCTAGTCTCTCCAATCCAATGGAACTATACACCTGCTTCTCCCAAGCCCATGAATCCCTGTCTGACAGGCTGTGAGCATCTAGCAAACCTCAAATTCTCCAAATTGCCACATTTTCTCCTCTCTATAAGCTGACAGCAGGTATCCTCAGTGGCATAACTATAAGCTCACAGACCTTGGTGCCAAAGCTCGGCTTGGGCCCCCTGCACAACTTTTCCTTGCAATTGTCAGTCACGTCTCATCCTACATGTTTCCAGCATCTACATTTTTCTTTCCTTCTCTAGCTGGGCCCAGACTGCTGTTTCACCCCTGCCGCTGCACAGAAGCTTCCCATCATTCTGATCCCTTGTCGGTGCCCCCCACATAGCAATCATGCCCTTTCCTTGACTACACATGATCAGCTCCTTTTGGTATTAAAATGTTAATTTCTCCTATATGGCAGTGAAAGTGTATACCTCTTAAATCTTCTCCTAATTCACTTTATTGTATCAAAGCGCAATAGTCATATATTTACAATGTGCAAACTGCCAACCTTTTATCAGCCTTAGTGTGGTGAGGGTGACTGGTGAGCCCGCCTAGCTGTGACCACTGCAATCCGTTATTGGCTCCCTAAGGCTCCTGGGCCCAGGTTCGGTCGCATCCTCTGCATCCCCTGAAGTTATGCACCTTGGTATCTTCCCTGTCTTGGTAATGACAGGCTGTAGCAATGACGACTCTGGACTAAGGATCTAGCAGTGATTGAACATCACTTCCATGATAAGAGGCTGTAAGAGACTCTCTCTCACAACTGCTCTGTTTGGCTGCTCACTGAAGACTCAGCTGAACCCTTACGTCTCCTCCCCTTACTCCAGTGCACAATTTGTTGGGTTGGACCAAGCTCTCCCAAAAGGATGGGTGTACCAACCACAGTGGAATGCTCCCAAAAAGGGAGAAAACACTGAAGCTGTAGAACATTTGTATGTTACAGTGGCACATAACACAGTAGAAAGGCAAACAGTGCAAAATATAAGCAGTGTCCACTCACGTGCTGCACTACGCCCAGTGGCGTAACTAGGAATGGCGGGGCCCCGTGGCGAACTTTTGACATGCCCCCCCCCCCTTCCTGACTGACCCAAAGACCTCAACTTACCGACCTCCGCTGCATTCCTGCGCGCTCTATTATGCCTCATAGTGGCCCCTACACACACCATTATGCCCCATAATGAACACCCATTAACAATTATTATATTCTGGGGTCTTTTTTTTTAGACCCCAGAGTATGATAATTGGAGAGCCTGTGATTAGGCCACAGCAGGAACCCTGGGCACATGACATCACCATTGCATTATGGCATGAGGAGGCCCAGAAAAGGTGAGGAATTAGGAGTGTAAATTTTATTTTCTCCCTTCCTCACATGAGCCTTCACCTATTATACTCTGGGATCTGGAGAGACCTCAAAGTATAATAATTTGTTGAAATGCATGTTTAGGCGGCCATTTTACACTGAGACGAATATGCAATTGTTAGATTTTGTTAAAAGCCAAACAATTTGTAATATTTGGGTCAAACCCAGCTTGGAACAAATCAGTTTTCCCTTCTTTGCATATAGATATAGAACCAGACAAACACTTTCTGCAGCAATATAAAATTTACTAAGGAGAGTAAAGAGGAACACAGGGACTTGGTTGGAAAGCAGGGATACTTGTGAATCATCCTCTGAAGTGATGAAATGAAAGAAAAATATGAGAAACCAATCTGGTCCTTGTAACTTCATTCTGTTTCTTTCATAAACTGAAGGCTCCATCTAGTGTCGGATATCAGGAACTACAAGATGAGAGATAGTAACATTGTTATACTGCTGTTCTGTGAACCTAGAATTGACCACAGAAATGTGTAAATTTTACCTCTATTTTCTTTCTGCATAAATGCTGTTTTGAATACTTTTAGGGGTGAAGTTTTCAGAATTTGATGATTTATAGAGGTGATATTGTAGAGGCCTTTCAGAACTAAACTGGACCATTGAAAAATGGGTTTTGGAAACGTTCTTGAAAATTTGAAAAATTACTGTTTGAATTGTAAGCCTTATAATATCGGAAAAAAGCAAAAGGATGTTTAAAGTTTGATGTTAACATGGAGCAGAGATATGATATATTTATAGAGTAATACTAAAGGCATATCATTTGGAAGTCTGAAAAATGTATTTTTGAAAATGAAGCTGTGTCCTTAAAGACGCAAACATTTATTCATTATGTACCTATTCCCCCAATATATATAACTCAGCTAGTATTACTTTATTTATTCCTTACTATCTGAAAATTCAGGGTCGTCTTCTCCACATTTTGGTGATGTGAACATAGATTGTTACCGCACAGGCTGTCCATGGGAGGACAAAATCTGCTATTATTAGTTATTGGTGCAAAAAAAGCACCAGGGAAGGTGGGAGGGGATACGAATTTTTACTTCGTTTGCCGCGTGGTATTCGATTAGAATCGAATATCTCGAACAGTCTGATATTCGATTGAATAGCTATTTCTTCGAACGCTGTTCGCTCATCTCTAGTTATTACATAAATTTGATGTTCTCGTCATGTTATATTTTATTACTATAATCCCCAGTCCTAATTTTGAGATTGGTACCAGGACACCGCCATATTATTCCACTTACATGTGGCTTTATTGCTGTATATATCCGGTGCCAATTATGATTTTTATATTTTGGTACTTATTCCTGCCGTGGTTTCTGTGCATATGTGAGAGGCATTTCTTTGTTTACTTACCTCTCTGGGTGTGATGGCGTCATTATGCTACGTGCGTGTGCCAACATCATTGCGCACCTCTTTACTTTGATGGGCATGGTGATGTTGTTGCGCTGCACTTGCCTACCGATGTCATTGCACACCGTGGCCTGTAAAAGGGCAGCATCACTTTACTTTGATGGGCATGGTGATGTCATCACGCACCTTGGCCTGCAAATGGGCGGCATCTTATAATATACTTACCTATTCATTCCTGGCGCATGCTGATGTTATCACATTACGCACATGTGCTGACATAATCAGGCAACACGGCTTTACACTAGATAAGCACATTTTGGCTACATAAATACAGGTGTCAGTATTTTTGTAATTATGTTCTATACACACGTGGACTAAATTGTTGGTCCTCCTCGTTTAATGAAAGAAAAACCCACAATAGTCACAGAAATAACTTGAATCTGACAAAAGTAATAATAACCAAACTACATGTTGACAAGCCACAAAGCTTCTGGGAGAATATTTTATGGACAGATGAGACAAAAATCGAACTTTTGGAAAAACGAAGCAGATCTTGAAAAGAACATTGTCCCTACTGTGAAACATGTTATGTTCTGGGGCTGCTTTGCTGCATCTGGCACAAGGTGTCTTGAATCTGTGCAGGGTACAATGAAATCTCAAGACTATCAAGGGATTCTAGAGATAAATGTGCTGCCCAATGTCAGAAAGCTTGGTCTCAGGTCATGGGTCTTGTAACAGGATAATGCCCCAAAACACACAGATAAAAACACCCAAGAATGGATTAGAGGAAAACATTGGACTATTCTGAAGTGGCCTTCATAATTGTTTGATTGCAGCAACTGCCTAAAAAGGTTGTGCAACTAAATATTAAGTCAAGAGAACCATCATTTCTGTCCAGGCCTGTTTTATGAGTTTTATTTAAAAAAAAAAAATTCTGTAGAAGTGAAACGCAATGTCTGACTTTTATTTATTTATTATTACTTTCAGCAGGTTCAAGTCATTTCTGTGACCATTGTGGGTTTTTCTTTCATTAAACAAGGGGTACCAACAATTTTGTCTACGTGTGTATGTTCACCCTATTCTTAACATTTGACACTGCCACCTAATGAAGCCATTTTTCTGGCGAAAAGCGCATTAGTGCTAGCCTCCCTCTGTGTACTCCTCAGTTTCCATATCCTCTATTATCAATTGACTTTGGGTATATATGTACTGTGCTTTTTTTTGTGCATTATTGTAGTTATTTTTGGATTATAGATTACCATTCTGCTATTTGCATAGTAGTGCATTCTCCATTATGTGACATTAGGAATGCACTTTTGTGTGTCACTTTTCATTCTTTTTTGTTATTTATATGATATTTCTTATTGGTGATAGATTTACTGACATAGGTCTATTGGATACTAGCAGTTACCCGCGACTTCGTCTACGGGTTGGCGGTGGCGGTGAACTGCTTATATTTCTTGTTCCCCCATCTCTGCCCTCAATTTGTTGTCCCCTCCTACCCGCGACTTCCTTTGCAGCCCCCCTGACCCTGGCGCAAACCACCTGCAGCGCGGCCCATGGCCCCCCACGTCCCTTTCCTTGCGGCTGCGGCAGGCCCCTCCTACAGGATGGTGGGTCGGGAGGCAACGGCCTTGCTGCTGCGCCTCGCACCCCTCTCTTTCCCGCTACCTGCATCCCCGGCCCTGCCATTACCCACCACCTGCTCCCCCTGCCCCCATATAGAGATTACAGTGACCTCCTACATCTCCCCCTTCCCCCCAGCACCAGCCACCCGTGACTCCGGTGACCGTAACCCCCCCCTCCCTTCCACATGTGCAATCTGGGCCCCCCCCCCCTCTACGCACCCTCGGCCCTGTGGTACCATTTCCCCCCCAGCAGAACCCCTCCCTAACCACTACCACCTCCCCCCCCATTACACACCACCTGTTGTAACCCCCCGCCTCCGCTAAGCAACCTGCCGATCAGTGTCCCCACAACACTTACCATGATGATGCCGGGGAGCTGTGTGTGTCGCGGCTGCAGCTTCAGCAGTCATGCGTGGTGTTACCCGAGGCGTCTGTGTTCCCAGTCACAGAGTACGGGGGTTACGTGCGGCTGGCCGTGTTTGGCCGGGTTCCACTGCTGTATGGTATGCCGGCATGAGGCGATTTGTGGCGGCCGGCATATGAGCGGCGTATGGAACCATGCGACCAGCCGCCATGTTCGTGACAGTGTGTGAAGAGAGTGGAGTAGTCTGGTGGGCGGAGCCGTGGATCCTCCCAGTGGTGGGGGTCGGTAAAGATGGCTGAGCCGGAGAGTGAAACAGGTTGGCTCCTGCAGGATGGTGAAGGTGAGGGTGAAAGTGCTGAAGTATATGTGAATGTGATTGTATGTGGTTAGGGGCTAGGTTGTAGAGAGGAATGTGAAGTTTAGGGGCTTGCTATGGGCCAAAGTGTGTGATTTTGCAGAGATGGTGATGTGAGTTGGATGTTTGTGTGGGTCGTGGGAAAAACGTATGTGCGTTATTGTGACGAAAAGTAGCCTATTGCGCAATCCAGTGTATTAGCTATGTTTGTGGAAAATTTGAGCCAAATCGGTGGAGCGGTTTTTCGATTGAGGAACAAACATCCGAACATCCAAACACACAAATTCACAAACTTGTGTACTGAGGTTTAATATGGGAAGAGAGAGCTCAGTATCTGGGCCACTGTTTTTCAGTGTCTCCACTTTGTCTATATTCCCCTAGTTATACACATTTATTTGTTATTGGATTACCTTTAATAAAAATCTAATTATATTTTGATATATATTGGGACTTTCCAGTTGTGTCCTTTTTTAGGATATGTAGGTTATGTAACCTCTGGATATGACACTGAGCACAAGCACTCAACTTTTTTGGTCAACTATGGGGAGGCCTGTTCAGAGTGGAACCTGTCTTGTTAAACCACTGTAAGGTCTTGGCCATCGTACTGCAGCTCAGTTTTGGGGTGTAGCCAATCGTATAGCCTGGGCCATCTTCCTGTAGAGCAACAATTCTTTTTTTTCAGATCTTCAGAGAGTTCTTTGCCATGACGTGCCATGATGAACCTCCAGTGACCAGTATGAGAGAGTGTGAGAGTGATAACGCCAAATTTAAGACATTTGCTCCCCATTCACACGTGAGACCTTGTAACACTAATGAGTCACATGACACCTGGGAGGGAGACTGTCTAATTTGGTACAATTTGTCCATTTTCACTTAGGGGTGTACTCACTTATGTTGCCGTGGTTTAGACATTAATGGCTGTGTGTTGAGTGATTTTGATGGCACAACAAATTTATATTGTTATACAAGCTGTACACTGACTACTTTACATTGTACCAAATTGTCAAGATCTTTAGTGTTGTCCATACCTCCCAACTTTTGAAGAACAGAAAGAGGGACAAAATGTGCAGTGCACATAGCGTGCCATGGCAAATTTAGCTCCACCCACTTTTATGTTGACCCCGTCCATTCTCATTAATTTTCCATGTGCCCCCACACAGTATAATCCTCCTACAGTCACCCGTACATTTATATGTCCTCACATTATAATGTTCCCCTCCAACTGCCCCACAGTATTAGCTCCCTCTCCTGGTGCCCCAGTTTAAACTGGTGGAAACTAGAGGGGACATGAAACTGGATCAGCTGGGGGAGACACTAAACAGTGAGGGTAGTTGGAGGGGGACATTAAACTGGGGGCAACTAGAGGGGGACATTAAACCGTAGGGGTAGCTGGAGGGTGACATTAAACTAGGGGCAACTAGAGGCAGATAGGTCCCCCTCCAACTACCTCCATGGTCTAATGCCCCCTCCAGTTGTCCCCAGCTTAATCTACCCCCAATTTAAGTGCCCCCTCCATTTCTCCCCCAGTTTCATGTCCCCCCTCCATCTGCCCCCAGTTTCCTGTTCCCCTTCCATCTCTGCCCCTAGGTTACTGAGACACACACACACACAGTGTTGGACTGGGGTGTCTAGGGCCCACCAGTGGAATTGTTTCTAGAGGCCCACCAACAGGACCCCTGCAGACCAGCGATACCAAGACAGAGCGGCTAAAGGTAATAACATGTCAAGAGACATGCTGCTCACCTGCCATACAATGTACAACAACATACTACCTATACCAACTGCTACACACTGTATGGAAAGCGAACAGCATGGCTCCTAGAAATGTTACCATTACCTGTAGCCATGCTGTCCTGGAAGAGCTGATCTGCAGAGGTCCTGACTGTTGCATTATCACAGATGTAATATTGATGGCCTATCCTAAGGACAGACCATCAATATTATAAAGAAGGATAAATCCTTTAAAGATGAGGGATGAGCGATCGGCGATCAAGTAAATTTCATGATTGCGATCGGAAGTCCGATCCCAATCTTTTCCGGCGGGATCGAGGTCAAAGGTTATCTCAAGATCGGCTAAACCCTATTCATGTATATATCATTAATAGGGTTGAGTGATCGGGATCGGGAAAGATCAGATCCCGATCGGCGATCGAGCAAATTTCACAATTACGATTGGGATCGGCTGGAAAATGATTGGAAATCGGATTTTAGAATTGATCCTGAAATCTCAAGATTGGCTCAACCCTAGTTAGGGCTATACATGTGATTTTGGTAGGCTATATTATGTACAGAGTATTCCAGCATAATCTGTCCTATCTTTTGTATTGAAGAGGAAACATTCTTTCTGTATGTAGTCTTTTAATATGCAGTAATTATAGATTAGACCATACAATACATTACATAGGGGTGATGGGAGTTTTCATATTTTGTATAGATGAACAACATTCTGAAATAAGAAATTCAAAGTGATAGGAAGAGCCTGCAAGTCCATCCAGACTTGTATTGCAGGTCTTCATGCTCTAAGTGTCTATTATCCAAGCAGTGAAGGATTGACCACTGTGTAGAGCTTGGTGGCTTCCACCTTCGTAAAGACAGACATTAAATTGTCTGTTTCTCCAGGTGGTTGCGAGATTCAGGTTTAGTGACGGTCCATTGGTCTGGTATTATATGGGATTACAGTTATAGTTGTTGTCTCAGCTTGGCAATCATTTCCTTTTTGTCTATATGTGACCACTCATCTGGGATAGCTCCTCTGTTGCTAAACTTCATTTTATAATCTGCTTCCAGGTTACTTTGGAATGTATAGACAAACCATTTCCAGTATGGCTGGGACGAGTTGTCCGGGGTGATGCTCCAGTTGGCATAATTTGGTCCAATACTTCTGTAATTTTTGTAAGGGATTTGTGTTGATTGGTCAATCACCAGACAATTGTCGGAGCTCACTAGGTTAGAACATATTTCTATGACAAATTCGTCAGAGTTGATCCATGAAATACCAGTTATAGCCTGGGGACGATGGAAAGTCACAGAGTGATCACCATCATGGTTAGCAATAGTGTGGGTACAAATGGCTCCACAGAAGGGGCACTGCTCCCAGCATCCGCACAGCTGCTTGACAAGTATTTCATGAGGTTTGATCTCAAAGGAGTCAAAACTGTTTGTGTTCAAGTGTCTCTTGAAATCCTTTATGGCTTCATTCCAAGATTCACACATGACTTTTTGAATAAACTCTATATCTTGAATCTCCTGGTGTTCGATGCTCTTTAGGTCAGCTCTTGTAAAGGTCACATGGTCTTCAATCCTCTTATAAAAATCATCAAGCCATTCGGACACATTGCCATTTTTATCTTTGACAAACTTTGTGGACTTAGCGATGCTCAAGAGAACGAGTTTCTGGAAATGATCTAGGCTAATGTGTAAGACATCCTTGAGTCTGTGCTGCTGCCCTTCTATGTAGTAATTGTTAACACTTGTCTCAATGAAATCTTGGAAGAAAGTTTTTGGGAAATGAATATATTGACGGTATTTCTCAAAGTCTTCCTGTTCAGCCAAGTAAATCAAGATGTAGGTTTCTAGCCTGGAGCGATTGCTGGCAAATGGCGGGTAATTGCTGGTCATCTCATCCACAATTGCCATTCCTGTACGTTCATACAGAGCTGGCTGCATTGCTTTAATAATCGTTTTACATAAGATTTCTGCAAACATCTTAATTGAGGCGGCTCCTTGGCAAGAAATTTTGTAACAATTGAAAAACTCTTCCCATTTACTCTCAAGGATAACCACAGGGTTATTGGCGTGCTGAAAAGCTTCATGCATTGACTGAAAGATGGGAACAGCCATTCCACAGAAGTATAAAGAGACATGAAACCTAAATGTCTTTGTCAGTGTGAATTTACTGAATTTCTTTTCATTTATTTGCTCTGATACTTCATGCATGATTTCATAGAAGAACGATTTTGTGTAGTCCACCTTTTCCTTTTGTTTTTCTTCAAGGTATCTAGTTATGACTAGCTTGAGATTCTGAAACAGTTGCTCAATGGTAAACCTCTCGGAGTCACCTAGATAGGTGATCATTGACAATCTTCCTTTCACTGTTGCATGCTTTGAAAGATTCACACGGAATGTTTTCCATTTTGAGAAATCACTGAGTTTCTTGCTCTTGCTACATTCTTCCTTGTAATACTGGAAGAGTACATCTTCAGCATCTGTGGTGATCTGAGGCTCCTCAGGTTTCGGAGAAGTGCTGCTGATCTCTGTAACCCACTCTTGCCACACGTCATCGAAATGTTTTATCAGCATAGTTTCATCTAAGCCTTTGTCTTTTAATTCCAGAGCTAGCTGCTTACTCTTTTTGCGTAGTTCTTCTTCATAGCCCAGCTGCCTCTGGACAACTTGATTCTGACTCTTTTTCAGCTGTATGCGCTCTGCTGCTTTTCTCTTGGTCTCCTCCACCAGGTCACTGTGCAGACTATCTAACTTTTGTAGAATATTGGCCTTCCACTGGATCAATATCTCTCTATCCTTCTCTTCACTGAAAAAAGTTTCCAACTCCCCTTTAATAGCCTTGAAATTTTCCTCTACCGCCATATCGATACTGCTATGGGTCACATCAGTTATGTCACCTTTCTTTATTTTGTTGCTCAGTTTAGACTGAAGTTTGAGAAAATGTCGTCTCAGCTGCCAACTCAACTGCCTGTATTTGTTTTCAACTTTTCTGTAAGAAGAAATTTCTAAGGTATTTCTAAAGCTAAAAACAAAATTTTCATTTTTCAATGCCATCCACAGGTCCTCTATGCGGACACTAACCTCAGAAATGCTCAATATGCCTCTAGAATCTGATCTCCTAGAACCAAGTATCATATCTTTCACTTTTTGAGTGTTCTCACTATAATGGGGGTTAGGGGGGCCATAGGTGGATTACCTTCCCATAAATGAGAAAAATAGTATATGTGGCGATTTGCGTCAAATCTGATGACATCACTGAAACGCTGAACATGGCACATTTCTTGCTCAGCAGCGAGGGCAGTCATCTTATCCAGCTCTGTTTGGAGATTTCTGCGCCCATCAGCATTTTTATCATGTGCAGTTGCTTCTCCTACATTTTGGTGCACAAAGAGACAGCTTGTAGATAGTTTTACCTGCTTCATTCTTAGGAATGCCTGGACTGCTATTTGTAGAATGTCCTTGATCTCAGAAGGGTTTTCGCCAAAGACGTTGATTAAAGTCATGTTGCCAACACCAATTACAAAAGTTGCCAATTCATTGTCATGATTCATTTTTGATTGATTAGCAATTTCCATGGCCCTGAGACCTTCAGTGTCAATAACCAACATGTAGTCAAATCCAAGATCATTCTTCAGTTCATCTGCAATTTCCATCAGTTGCATAAATGCTCCTCTTGTGCATCTGCCAGCACTTACACCAAACTGGAGACCAAACATGGTGTTGAGGAGAGTTGATTTGCCTGAACTTTGGATCCCAAGTACAGAAAGCACAAACATCCTCTTATCTCCTATAATTTTAATGACTTCCGTCAGGACAGCTTTTATCCAGTTGATTGGAACATAGCAAGCATCTCCATCCATGAGCTCAATAGGATATCCGTCATATACCATCATATCGGCAGCAATTTTTGGTAGATCATGAAAACATTCATCTTTAAGCTGTAAGTCATGCAAAGCCTCATAGGTTTGTCCAACCTCTCTCAAGATATGCTCAAGACCAAACATACTTGCATTCATTTGTGTTGAAAGAGAATCCAGGTCATCTTGTAATGTACTCGTGGACTCCTTGTTGTTCAGTTGCTCGGACTGCAGAAGAGTCCATAGCCTGTTATATGTACTGCGCAGCTCGGACATAAGATCACAAGAAAGATCATCTAGGAATATCTTAAACCACTGCAGAAAGTACTGTTTTGTTGTCTTGGGCAAAGAAGTCTGTAGAGCAATGAAGTCCTTCATGAATTGATTTTGGATAGCCTTTTGCAGTTGTTTCTGCCTTATAGAGTTCTTGTCTTTCTCTGTCTTACTGCGGTGATGCTCAATGCTTTGATTCATCTTGTATTGAAGGTGAGTGAGCTCTCTGTCTTTTTCACACCATACGTGCCAAAGATGTCCAGATAGAGGTAACAGTTCTTCCTTGGCTGTCACCACATCTTTTAGTTTTAAGAAGTCCATCATTGTTTGAGCTTTAACCTTGCCATCTGCACATTCTTTACTGTCTTCATCTACAAGGAAGCCATATTTTCTTCCTATTTCTGCACAGGTTTCCAGACTGCATAATTTGGGAGATATAGCCAACAAACGTCTGATTGATATGGTTAGTTCTTCCAGAACTTTGGCTTCATTCTGGTTTTTAAGGCCTATTATGACCTGCATGTTGTTTGTGTTCACATGTAGAGACGTTTCTCTGTCTGGGGAGAGTATTATCAGGGGTTTAGCATTCAAGTGCTTTGTAGACATTGTACTGCTACAATTTGACTTCGAGTAAAGAACGACATTAATTGATGATATTTCATGCAAAAATGCAGACTGTTTCTCATGATCTTGGATGTCACCCCTCAAGTTAACAAAAGCAGCAGCCTGTGGAAAAAGTTCTGTGTCCTTTCTACTAGGGCAAAACCAAAAGATTTCTGCCATTCCATCAACGAGTACTCGATTCTTGACACTGCCTTCACCGTTTCTGTGGTAGAAGATGTTATGTTTGTGCTTACTTAGCAGGTTGGTTAAAAGCTGTGATTTAGAAAACTGATATGATCCAAACCTGGCAAAGGAAATCATTGGGACATCAACTTGACATATGAGTTTTTCTTTAAGTGTTCCTGTTTCAGAGAGGTCAAGGTCTAAAACACTTTTCTGGACTGGTCTAAATGCCCACAGAGGAAGCTCTATCTCTGAGTCATAAGACCTTGGCACTAGAAAAGGTAGCGCAAATTGGCAGATGGACAATTTTGTAAATGTGTATTGTCTCATGAAGTCATCTGCACAGTGATACATGGCCATCAAAAGATCCATCGGATGTAAAGTATTCTCCCTATCTAAGACTGCCAGTCCCTCCTCTTCTGAACATAAATTTAGCAAATCATCAATGGAATCAAATGTGTTTCCCTCGACTTCAGGGCTGGATGCATTGTTAGAGCTGCTGATTTTATTGTTCCCCTTGTAAATCAAGTATCTAAATCGATAATCTAATTTCATCAACATCTGCATAAAGTGTAGTGGAAGATCACTCTCATCCTCTGGACATTTCAGCAAAGATGTATGGACTAGATGAAAGTTTTTTCTCTTCAAACCTTTAGGAAAGTATTGCTCTAGCCCCAGACTCCTTATCAGATTAATGACATCTTGCTTGAGAGCCATTGAATGGTCTCCTGTGCCACTGGATTGCAGAAATTCACCTACATCAGGGTGGTCCGTTGTATGACAAACATTCTTTATTTCTTCAGCTAGGCTTTCCACGTTTATGGGTTCATAATTTCCGGAACGTAAGTTCTCGAAGTCCTCAGCTAAAGATTGCAAATCACTTAAGTCCTTGTGCTTTTGAATAACGTTCACAATTTCTTGCTCAAGACACCAATTCTTATCTTTCACCATAAGCTGTAAAAGCTTTCTCCTCTGCTCAGTATTTCTGGGGCGAGATACATCGCCCCCTGTTAGTGCCACCTCCAATATTAGAGCTTGAGCTCTGTATAATCCGACATCTTTGAGAGTGTTATATTCAGTAAATAATTTCTGCATCTCATCGACCATGAGACTGAGCTCATGCCACCCAAGTCTTTGCTGGAAATAATGTCTTTGGGCTGAATAGCCTGCATTGCTGACAGCACACAGAACAATCATCTCTTCTTCTTTATTTCCCATGTTTCTCAAATTATCCAAAAATGAGGCAACATAAGAATTTATAAGGACATTTATTTTGACTTGTTTTTCCTGATCTCCCTCCTTGAGGTCATCATCTGGACTGAGCTGTAAGAGATCGTTTTTTGCCTTTGCTATGAATTTGAGGAATGTGGCAAAGTCAGAAATGTTATCCATATGTTTTACTTCCTTTTCTGGATGTAACCACTTGATTATAGCAGAATAAGAATCTAAGGTTTCACCTGAAATGTCAACATTTTGGAGAAGACATTTTAGTAAAGAACGGATTATAGGCTCATCTGCTTTCACATTCTGACTGTAAGATTCCATAACTTTTTGTAAGTAACTGTGAAGTGCTTCATGAGGGAGGCAAACATTCAACCAGATATTATAATTCCCAGTTCTGTCATTAAGATGTTGTCTGAAGTCGAGCAATATCTGGAGCTGCTGCTGTGCATGCTCCACGCTCCAAGACGATAATGTAGAGAGGAGTAAATTGGCATCATTCATAGCTGTGGAAACATTCTCTCCAAGTGGTAAGCTCAAATGTTGACCAGTAATGGCTACGTAAGTGTCCTTTAGATCCTTAGCCACTTGGTAAACGTCTTTAAAACTATCTTTGTGTCCGTATAGGATAATTTCCCAAACTGGAGTAAGATAAAATCCTCGATCGATCACACTCCAAGTCTTATTGTTGGCCTCAAGTCCTGACTTCCACTCACTGAGAGAATCTACAGTTATTGGTCCTCCTGTTTTTGTCACTACCAGTTGGATGTCTTTCTGAATTTTCTTCTTGTCAACATTGTCATAGGATTGATTTGAGCCTGTTTTTGTTACATCGTTGCTGGCCGAGAGAGACCAAATACTTGAGTAGCTGACACTTACAGAAGAATCTAATAACTCCTGAGTTTCTTTCTTTCTTTTCTCCAACATTTCCTGCTTAAACCCCTTAGAAGTAGCTGTCCACCAGAATATCCCTCCAAAGTGAAGTGGCCCCTGATTGGCATGCGAGCCAAACCGGCTGAAAAAATGTTCATATTTTTCCCTTAGTATAGTTGTTTTTTCTGTCTCATTGCAAAACTCCAAAAGCTTCTCAATTGATCTTAGCTCTTCAAGGGCTGCAGAGGAGAGGTGTAGTTGATCCTTTGTGATATAAGAAGAGGCCAGAGGGATGTAGCTGTACTTTGTAGTTGAGATATAAGCATATTCATTGTGAGCCTCTTGCTGTTGTTCAGACATACTGCTTGAATTGTAGCCTACACTGGCCTCTGCTTGGAGATTCCAGAAGCCTCCTTTAGCTGAAGTGGTAATAGTAAACCCCAACTTCTCCATTGATTTATGAAACGTTGTTTCTGCTTCAGAGGATGAGAATTCCTTCTGTTCTAGCACAGGCTTTTGTTGAGGATGAGCGAGCGAAAAGTCACTTGGAACTGTGAGAAGATGGTCCCGTTTTTGTAAAACATCTTCCTGATTCATTGTCAGATAGATTCCTTGCAGAGCAAGGCCTCCTGAAGCTTGCAGCAAAACATCTGTGTCACATAGTCCATCTTTAAGTAGTTGCTTCTCTTTTATAGTTGGTTCATGGTCATATTTGGCCATCTTTGCTTCCAGACATTCTGCTAAAGGCTTGGAGGATCCCGTACTCATGTCAGGTGCTTCCTTCATGGCTGCTGCTTGAAAACTATTCTGAAGATTTTTTTTGGCTTCCAGGTTCATTCTTTTCACTTCATCCAGTTGTAGTTTTCCCTTCTCATTGTTTTTTTTGACTTGTTCATCTTGGACTTCTTTTTGTGAAGCCTGAGAACTGACATTCAGAAGCTTTCGTAGAGCTTGTTCTTCCCAATTAAATTCTGCATACTTCTTTATCTTCTGAAAATCCTCAGGCCCTGTATGTTCCAAACTCTTTGTATTTTCCACTCCAAGATGTTTGTGGAATAGTGGAATCCATTTTTGAGGCTTGAGTCCCACATCATTTAGGCTTTTGGTGAGATCTGCAGAATCTTTCAGAGAATCATCATCTCTTTTCTCCACATAGCTGGTCTCAGCCATATCTGTAAGATACAAAACATCTTGCTTTAGTAATAGTGCACAGTGAATTATGTCTTCAAATTCATTGGCTCCATTTATAGAATAAAGGAATGTTATTGTCCAACTGATAAGGGGTGAACAATAACCCTCCCTCTTTATATAAAGGAACTGTTAGTGTATCACTTTAGGGTCAAGTTCATTTGTATTGTATTATGGAGTCATATAATAAAGAAACACATATTGTAAATGCATATATAATGAAACCTCCCTAGAAAAGTAGACTCCCTTTAAGGACCAATTTTCCTCCCCATTATACTGTGAAAGCTGCTCCTCTATGAACACAAAAACTTATTTTCTTTAGATGATGTTTCAGTAGAAGTACAATGTGAACAGTCTATGCTGTGCCCTACTACTCTGGGGCTAGCAAAGCAGGTAACCTGCAAGGCACATTAGGGGAGCCTGCAATCTGAAGCATACATGATCACAGTCTTGATTTTTCTGTAACAATCTTGGGAAATGTTCCACAAAAGGGTGGGATTTATGTAAGTCAAACCCCAAATTGATATTTCCAGGATGGGGCTTACATGTCTTGATTTCAGTCATATAAAACATATAAAAAGTTATATGTACTCCAAAACAGTACCAATAGAAAACACAGGTCATCCTGCAAAAAAATAAGCCCTCAACCAACTCTTTAAACTGCATCTCAGAAGATGGCAATGCAAAAGTAATTGATTTAGGTCTCAAAATTGGTTTTTCTTCTGTAAAATTAGTAATGCATAAAAAAATATGTAAATTAGGTGTTGTTGTAATCACGCCGACCTACAGAGTAAAGGTAACATGCTACTTAGGCTATACACTGCATAGCAAAAAAAAATTAAAAGGTAAAAAGGTATGCCAGAACTGATGTGTGTGGGGTTTTTTTTCGTTTTTTTTTAAATCCACCAAGAAAGAGTTAAAGGGGTTGTCCCGTGTCAAGGATCCTATTTATACTGCTAGCTTATGTGGATTAAGACTTTTCCTAAATACATTGATTAAGCAAAACTGCTTTGTTTGGCTGCTGAGATTCTTCACTTCATTGTTTAAACTGTGTTTCCATAACCACGGACCTGGGCATGGTGTTATCTCTCTACCCAGGACAAGTGACATAGCTCACTGCTTTCAGGGAGGGGAGGGGGAGCTGAGTGCTCGGAGCAGCTTATATTTCTTAGCTGTTTATCTCTGACTCTTCCAGTTATCAGTCGGCTAATTGAACTTTGCAAATAAGGGCTGAGACAGGGAGTCCATTAAACACAGACCTAAAAGTGAGTTTATTGCAAGCTGACTCTTGGTCCTGTAGCATGTAAGTTTGGGATTCTCATTACCTAACAAATCCAGCTCTGCTACATCAGCTTCATATTGTGCATCTTCCAGTGATACTGTGCTAATTTATTTACAACCATCCCTCATTACTGACTGCAAACATGTACTGCTATGAAGAGAGATAGCAGAGCTGGCTTTGTCTGTGAAATAGCAAGTGAAACCCCACCCACCAATTTACTGAGAAAACCAGGAAGTGAACAGAGCTTACAGCCTGCAAGGTGGTAAACAGGCGAGTTGGGAAAACCCCTTTAACCACTTCAGTACTGGGCCAATTTTTGTTCAGGACCAGGCACATTTTTGCTTTTTTTTTTCATATGTGCGGTTTTGAGGACTATAAAATTTTGTTTCATGTGAATTATAATTTTTGCATTTTTCTTTGGTGACACATAGGGCCTTATTTTTATGTTTCCATTGTGTTGGTAATTTAGGGGCTCTGCAAATGAGACCTGACACCTGAAAACGAATCCAGCAAAATCTGCTTTTTAAGTGCCAAGTCTCACTCCTTCCCTTCTGTGCGCTGCCGTGTACCCAAACATCAGTTTACAGTTTATATCAGTTTCTTTCTGTGCTCAGGAGAAATTGCATAAACTGTCAGATGCATTTTCTCCTTTTAACCCTTTGTGAATGAGATAATTTTAGGGCTAAATGAATGTATTAGTGAAAAAAATTTCACCTCCAGGTTGTTTTAAATTACCTTGTAATACTTAATGGGTTAACAAACTTCCCAAATGCTGTTTTGAATTATTTGAGGGGTGCAGTTTTGAAATTGTGGTGATTTATGGGGGGGGGGGTGTTTCAAATCTATGATCTTTTATAATCGCCTTCAGAACTGAGGTGGTCCCTAAAAAATAAGCTTGGGAAATTTTCTTGTAAATCTGGTAAGTCGCTGTTACACTTGTAAGCCTTCTAACGTCCAAAATAAATAAGGGATAAAAAGATAATGCCATTATAAAGCAGAAATATGGTAGATAATATTTATATTTATGATCAGCTGTCTGAAAATTAGAACCTTTCACATTTAGAAAATTGTGATTTTTTTTCTCCAAAGTTCCATCAAACTTCCTATTTTTTTTTATAAATAAATATCAAAATATTGATCAATTACCACAATTTACCACGAACGTGAAGTACAATGTGTTACAAAAAACCCTCTAAATCACTTGTTTAAGTTATGGCGTCTCGAAGTTATCGCCATATATAGACACGTGCCAGTTTTGCAATGGTCCATAAGGCACTTTTAGGCTGTGTCTTTAATGGGATTCTACCATTAAAACCCTTTTTTTTGTAGATAAAACGTCGGAATAGCCTTTAGAAAGGCTATTCGTCTCTTACCTTTAGATGTGATCTCCGCCGTGCCATTCCTTAGAAATACCGGTTTTTACCAGTATGCAAATTAGTTCTCTCGCAGCGATGGGGGTGGGCCCCAGTGCTCGAAATGCAATGGGGGCGTCCCCACTGCTGCTCGAGAACACAATCCTGCTACGCCTCTATCTTCTGCTGGATCCTCCCCTTCTTTCTTCGTCTTTCTTCGTCGTCACCTCCGATGCCTGCGCAGTTGGCTCTGCCAGTGAGACACTAGTAGGGCCGACTGCACATGTGCGCAATTGTGGCGTCGGAACTATGGCTGCAGGCATGTGCAGTCGGCTCTACTAGTGTCTCACTGGCAGAGCCAACTGCGCAGGCGTCGGAGGTGACGCCGAAGAAAGAAAGGGAGGATCCAGCAGAAGATAGAGGCGTCACAGGATCGTGTTCTCGAGTAGCAGTGGAGACGCCCCCATCGCTGCAAGAGAACTAATTTGCATACCGGTAAAAAATGGTGTTTCTAAGGAACAGCGCGGCGAAGATCACATCTAAAGGTAAGAGACGAATAGACTTTCTACAGGCTATTCTGACGTTTTATCTACAAAAAAAATGGGTTTTAATGGTAGAATCCCTTTAAGGGTAAGCAGTGAAAGGGGAAAAGGCAAAACCATGAGAGGGGGAAGCCATGCTGAGGACCAGGATTGGATTAAGAAGGGGAGTTATGCTGGTAACTAGGAATGAGAAGGGTGTCATTCTGGAGACCAAGAGGGAAACCATGTAAAGTAACAATGTTTAAAGGGGTGCCATGCCAGGGACCAAGACTAATGGGGCCATCTTGGAAGGAGAAATAGAGAGGCCATCTTGGGGACCAAGGGGAGGGGGGGGGGGGGGGCAGTGTATAGTTGAGGACTGGGGTCACTTGTGTACAGTGCCACAGTTAGCCTGGGCTTGAATCTGTGATCTGGGTTATTTTCTCATTATTTGTATTTCTTGGGGGCTTTACATGTCTACTGATCCATTAAACAATTTAACCTACATTCCGTATAATTTTTTCTGTGAAAGGTCCACCCCCATAGGGAGGTTTCACTGTAAATTTATTTTGTACTGGTCTTATTTGGTGGTCTTATTTTGCAGCATCTGTGGAACTTTTGGTCCATGATTTTATAAACGATTGATATGCTTAGAGACAAAGTCATATATTCTATTATAGTAGATCACTGCAGAAGTAGATGTTTCTTGGATGCCAACTAACAGGAGGTGATGCCAGCATCATTGTAGGTCTAGGAAGGGCCAGACACTGATGTAGGTGTGTGCGGAAATGCTGCTGTGCAATGCTGTCAGGATAGGTCACGGCTATTGCCACTATAGTAGGGATTTCAGTGTTGTGAGGAGCATCTGCAATACATCAAGGGCTATGTAATAACTTTAACGTTGTGGTAAGTCAACTGTGAGAAACTGAACAGATAGTGAAAGAGAGAGAAGTCAACTGCCAAAGAAGTGATGATTGTCCAGGACTGTGAGAAGCTGCCAATCTGAGTAATCATTGGAATGGCTTTCTTTTCTGAGAACATGTAGCTCAACTGGAAATTAGAAAAAGGAGCTGGGCCCCAAAAAGTCATAGGTTCCCTAGAACAGGGGTCTCCATATGGAGAGGACATAGGTAATGTAGAATGATTGGAGGCCATGCCAATGCCACTACAGTTTGGATAGAGTTACTCTCATCATTTAATGGCAGGTCTTGTTTTCAAACAGAAGAGGTTCCCTATACAGAAATGTAATTGTTCACAGACGCGGCTGGTTCTGTGAGTTACGGAGTAATTTTTGGAACACCATGGTTGCCTTCCATTTGGTCATTACCATGAACCAAGCGCTTTTTGAACTTTTCCCAACAGCTGTAGCAGTTGAACTCTGGAGTCACCTAATGGTCAATAATTGGATCGGTAAAGTTACCGATATCTCTTCACTGTCAGAAGGGCGTTTCTGATAGTTTAGCCGGGCTGTGAGGAACGCCCCCTCTGACAGTACAACGCTACAGATAGCACTGTCAGGAGGGGCGTTACTCACAGCCCAGCTAGACTATCAGAAACGCCCTTTAAACACCCTGTACACAGCAGCGGAGATATGGTCCATCATCCCTATTATTTCTATCACTAGGATAGAAGGATTTTAGTGATAGATGAACCTACACATACCAGGATTGAATCACTATTGTACAACCTGAAAATGTATTTCATATTTACTTCATCACAACTCCTCACTTATTATACTGTATTATAATCTTAGGATAGGTATATAGCCAGCTGCAGTTTAGATTATTTTCTCCATTTTCAGAGGATACTGAAATGTATTGTGCTTAGTTACAATTTCCGCTTATTGAGATATGTCCTTGTTTCATATGGTTAATGAAGTGTTGTATGGATACAGCTGCCTGCTGAGCTGGGCCACCGAGGTTATCACTGAATACAGTGAGACATTTATTGATCATTTTCTGCTTCTTTTTGCTGACTTCATGGTAACCTGTAATATCTCGCATCCGGTAACAAGGAGTGGGCAATAATCAATAAATGTTTCAATGCGTTCAGTAAAAACACCAGTTGTTCGGCTCAACCTGGGTGTGTAGTATATAGTGTTAGTGCTTTCTAACTCAAGGTTTAGTCCATCATTGTGTATTATTTTAATATTAATATTTAATAAAATGTTTTTACAAGAAATAAGTCTGTAACACCAGTAGTCTATGCCCAACTGCAAACTATATCTGTCAGAAGGCAGCACCACCCAGTTACCTTAGGTACACACTCTCCGTTCCCTTCTTTACCACGGTATCATGCACATGTTCTTCTATTTGCAGTTGTTTTTGCTGGGCCTGCCCATAGAAGGTGCATACACTTCCTCCTTGATACTTAAAAGAGCAGAGGGAGCATGTATCAGTATATTTTCCCCAGACAATTTCTGATAGCCTATGTGATTCAGCGGCCACACCCAGACTGAGCAAGGTTCTTGTTTAATTAATGTCCTGCAAAGATGTATTTGCCTACACCTTCTTGAATTTACAATGTATGACCTTTGACTGTTTTCTCTGAATTCATCATTGTCTATTGAGCCATAACACCTCTGATTACCTGTTTCTGACCCAGCCTGTTCCTGTTTATTGCACCTGTGCTGCCAGCCCTGAACTTGATGCTCAGAACCATACTCTCTGACCTGCCTTGTCAGCTGCTACCAGCACCAGGATGTAGGGACCTAGTGGACATGGGAAGATGAGCACCGGAGCCCAGGATCGGTGAGTTATATTGTTTATTATGTTTAAACACCACTGCGGGGCCTCCATGCATTATACCCTGGGGTCTGAAGAGAGTATAATAATAGTATAATAACCCCAAGATTTTCAGGTTCTTCTGGACACAAAATTTTGAGAAAATTCTAAAAGAAAACCATATGGGCCACTATAAGGCATTATAGTATGTGTAGGGGTCACTATGGTCACTTTGTAAAGGGACCGCTTTGTGACATTATACTGCATGGAAAGGCCACTATTGGGCATTATACTGTGTGGATGGGCCACTATGGGATATTATACTGTGTGTGGAGGGGCTACTATAAGGTATTCTAGTGTGTGGAGGAGCCACTATAAGGCATTATACTGTATGGAGACCAATATGGGATATTATACTGTGTGGAGGGGCACTATGGGACATTATTCTTAAAGAGGTTAACCAGGAATTGGTTCTACATATAACTACCAGGGTAGCAGACATAGGGGCTGCTATAGGGCTTACCAACTAGCTGAATCTCCTTTTTCTGAGATCTAGAGTGCAATTAAAAACACAACAAAAACATTACTGCAAATTCCTACTGTATATAAAATACATGGACAATGAGGTTCTTGGTTTTTATACTTTGATCAATCAAACTGTATACAACCCCTCTGCCAATGCCTCTTTCAGATGGGTTCCTACACTAAAATGATTCGCCTCTTATGGCTTTGGCCTGCCATGATTAAAAGACAATATTATGACTAGGGTAAACCACAAATGGTCTCCTCTCTCTGGACCTGTGGCCTCTGAATGACTAGGGGAGTGTAGTTTTCCCATATTATAAAAATCAGCCTCGGGCAGAAAGGTGGCGTGCATGAACCAAAATGGAGGTCAGTCACACACCTGAAAAGCACAAATGCAACAATTACACCAAAAACGGTCAGCACCGCAAGGAATGCCGATGCACAGCGCCATGGCTGCAATAAACATGCAAACACAACAAGTTGCTGTAATCATCAGTTTGCTGATAAGTGTAGTAGCTGCTGCAAAGAAATCTACAGAAAATGGTCAGCCTTAGCATATTAATTGGCCTAGTAGCCAGAGTCAGAATTGCAAGAAGTTTTAGGAATTCTTTAAATATATTTTGTCACATCAAGTTTTATGTTAAACATAGATCATTTTCTGGCAACACATTCCCATCACCTATATCTCGTGTCTGTACTGCTTATCTGATTGACTTCAGACATACTCAGTACACAAACAGTCTCAATTTACAATGGGCTGAATGGCAGAAGGAGGGAGAAGAGGAGAAAGACAGAGATATCATACAGTATACAGCATTAAATAAGTCAGTTCTATCAGGAGAAGGCTGGACATTAATTCCTGACAATCCATCTCCATATATTGCTAAGGTCTCTCTGTTGGAGGAGCTCTCCTTTTCTTCCTCCTCCCTTCTTCATTGTATTCTATTGTATAAATTTGAACAGTGGCAAATAAGTGAAGAAACAGGCATTTTTCTCATATAAAGTAAATATACAAAGTTTATCTTCACCTGAACTATGAACTTATCAAAAAAAAGTTCAGTTATGCTTTAAACCCAAAGGAGTCTGTAGCTAGGACCTGTTAGGGGTTAAACCTTGTCCTTCACCACTTAGGGTCAGTTCACACGGCAGAAAATGAAGAGGAAATTCCTGTTCATTTTCCGCTGCCGGCTTTTTTTCACAGCTAGCCACAACGGGATGCCGATGCAGTGCATCAGCATTCCTTTTGCGCCATTCTGCTACTGAATAGGCCCGAATGAATGGTCTTCATCAGCAGGGAGTCTCCGGATGGAATCCGCAGCAACATCGAGCAGGACACTTCTTTTTTCCACGCCCTGCTGCGATCTCTGCCTCTCACTGAAAACAATGGGAGGCAAATTCGGTAGGAATCCACTCCAGATTCAGGGGCAGAATCTGTCCCCGAATCCACAGCAAATTCCTTCGTGTGAACTGATCCTTAGGTGGACCGCTGAGGTGAAGTTCCTCCCAAATAAGGATGGAATTTGGAAGGGCTAGAAGGGATAAAGATCTTGTGCCCATCTGAGGATTGGATGTAAAAGACTGCTGTAGAGTTGACTGAAACAATCCTGAGATTCTTCCCTCTATAAACCATAAATCAGCTAGGAGACCCTTCTTCATTTTAAAGCTTACATTTGAGGAGGTGTTCCTGACCCTGAGGTCCCACATGCCTTTCCAAAGCACCTTCCCTAGATGAGCACTCCTCCCCAATAGAATGGCATCTGTAGTTAAGTCATCAGTTTAAGGAGGAATCTGAATTGGATCTTAGCTCCCATTCATCCCGACCTCCATAAAATAAGATAAGTTAATTCTTTAATAGTCCCACCATGGGGGAATTTAAGTGTGTTACAGCAGCATAGTAATACAGATACACAGGGGTGAACCTAGCCTTTTTGCCACCTGAGGCGGACGAGAGAAAGCCACCCCCCCAATCCCAACCCCCCCTTAGGTCAGTAAAAATGGAAGATGGCTGATGCTACCACAGAGTTGAAAAGGCCTTGAGAAGTGCCCCCCGGACTCCAAACGCCCTCTGGACTCAACCCCACTAGAAGTTAGGCACGTTGTGAAAGAATTACTGAAGTACTAGGCTAGGGATCCTTTTGCTTCAATCTCTGCAGGGAGGAAAAAACACTTTCCATTTTACTATCTGTATAATGCTTTCCTTTAGAAGAAGCAATTCTTATACAGTCCTGAATTCAAAGTGCTGTCCCGATGTTCCAGACCGCCACGCTATGCCATGACTTCAATACATCTCCATCCTCTGGGCACAGATGAGTTGGATACAATGATGAAGAAGGGAGCCCTCTGCTGTGACTGCTCTAGGTGTCTCTGGAGCAATAGTCACGATTTAGTGATGTCACTCACATCACACCTTGTACTACATGAAGCTGCCGGCAACAGAGATAGAAGAGAACGCGGAATTGTAAGTATTAGTGGGTTCCTTTGTTTGATATATTGTAGTACTAGCAAAATTGGATGGTTATTTGAAGTATATTCTGGTCTTCATTTTGTATATTACAGTCTCCTTTTTGTGCCTTAAGCAGAATTTCTCATTGCTGTATGAACTGTGTTATTCAACAAGATTGCACAGCCTTGCCTAATTTTTGATATCTTAGTTATTTTGTTTATTTCAGAGATCTATGTGAATAAATTGTACCAGATCTTTCTCTCCCAGGAGCCTATTATCATTTTCTAGTATTTGTTTTGACTACCTTATCTGAGGCTTTGGAACTGGACACTCCATGGTACAAGATAAGGTAGACAAACAGCACCTGCACAGTTCAAGCTTATGTAACAGTAGCTTGTATCAGCCATTTTTAATGGGTATAGGAAGTTGAGCGGGCGCTGATGAAGTCAGAAGCCCTGTACCAGTGTGTAGAGGACGCTCTTCACAGTGTTGTTTTCCCAGGGGTTCTCTGCCTTTGCCAGTTGCTTCCATGGTTGATGTTTCTGGGCAGATGATAAGCCCTTGGTGATGTTGTAAGTAATCCCTGTATTTAGCATTTTACAAAAGTGTACGCTATATCACACTATTTATTGTAATAAATGTAATATATCACTTATATACCATCATTTGACCATAATTAATTTGTCATTATACTATTGTAAATAAAATTGCGTTATATCCTAATTGACTTGCCTTCTTCAAAGCCTATCTGGAACCTGTGTTGATAAAACTTGGCAAGACATATATACTGCAGGGGCACCCAGGCGAGGGGCATGAAACTGTGAGGGCACCCTGGAGAATGACATTATAATGTGGGGCATCCTGGAGGAGGATATTATACTGTGGGGACAACCTGGTAGTGAATATTACACTGTGGGGGCAACCTGGAAGGGGATATTACACTGTGGGGGCAACCTGGAAGGGGATATTATACTGTGAGCACACCAGGATAGACATTATACTTTGAGGGCAAATGGAGAGTGACACTAGAATTTCATAGGGGCTACTGGAATTGGAGAAGTTAATATCTGAGGGGCCACTGGGAGGAGAGGTTAATAAGTGATGCCACTGCAAGGGCATTTGAATCGTGTGATGGGACTCTGAGGAGCATTATTTCTAATGGGCTACTAAGGAGACATTATAATCTGTGAAGGCCACTAAGGTACATTATACTAAGTGGGGCAACTGAAGGGGCATTATAATTTGTAGAGGTCAGGTATTTCTAAGTGGTAGTGATGGAGACGCCCACTTATGAAACTTTTATACTGAGCCCACAATGTGTTAAAATGACCCTGACTGGCTGTCTAGTCTTTGGAAGATTTATAAACTTCTATGCCATTCCTGACTCCACCATTCAACCAGCTAAAAGCTCTGAAGCCCAGTGATGGCAGATGTCCAGATGAGACGCTACATGCTTCATCTGAGTTCCAGCAATAGCTGGTCCTCTGTTATACCCCCACCTCCAGTTTGTGGTATCAACCAATAGAAGTGATGTTGTATGCCAATGCAAGAACCAACTGACCAAAACCAGAGTAGAAGACCAGCAAGCACCTAGCAAAGCACTGTATATATTTTCCCTTCATGCCTAGCCACCTAGAGGGGAG
The DNA here is from genome assembly GCF_031893055.1 of Leptodactylus fuscus. Taxonomy (NCBI): domain Eukaryota; kingdom Metazoa; phylum Chordata; class Amphibia; order Anura; family Leptodactylidae; genus Leptodactylus; species Leptodactylus fuscus. The sequence continues at coordinate 80,842,697 of NC_134271.1, forward strand.
ACGAAGGAATGGAACAATTGTCCACTACCCAAACAAGCTACAGCAGTAAGAGGGGCAAGGAGGCAGAAGCAGACCAGACAGATGAGGTGACATGAGATGACTTATACCCCACCAGGAGTAGGAAGGTAAAGATCTGCTTCCCTATCCTCAGCATAGGGAGTGAAGAAGAAATCTCAAGAGCAACTATCTCAATAGGATCACCAGGTGCTCTCCAGGATCTCCCATATAGAGAACAGGGAACCTAAACTGAGTTGTGGGGGGTGTGAATCTCTTATCTCCAGGGACTTTGCAGATGTGACAATACCTGACATTGTAGCTTGAAAGGGCCCAAAGGTGTCACTACAATATAAGAAGACATCAGATAGCACTTGGTAAGGGGCCCCCATTACAGATTTTTCATTGGGGCACTGGAGCTTGTTTATCTCCTTAGGTTTCCTACCCTGGATGGGTGGACCTTCATGCATAGGAGATGTTATGGGCATTGACAAAACAGTTTTTCCATCCTGCACCCCCACTTTGTAGTCTTCACTCTGCTACATCACATGTAAACTAGTGGCAGTACTATCTCTGCCACCTAAGAGACAGCGGGATTATCCTTCTTAATTTATATTCTCCTACATAGTCTGAAATGAAAATTTGTTCACTGTGTGACTACTGTGTTGTATAAGCAAAAGCTGTTTCTAGGAGATTCTTATACTCATGTATTTTGTCACGAGAGTTTCCATAACCATGTCTGATTGGCACGTAGAATCCACCTATAGCTTATGTTTTTCTAGACTTCTGACCTTACTGTCCCATGTGGATAGAATGTGACATAACACAAAGCAGACCCACATTTGTAAATTGATACAGCATAATGCGAGGGTTTTAGTGTTCTTAACCCATACTTTAACCTTCTTCTTATATTGTCACTAGCAAACACACTGAAGTTGAGGTTTAAGAGTGATAGTCTGCAGGTGGACATAATCTAACATAAAGTATAGCTTGCATGTTGATGACATCTATACAGCTGATCTATACATAAATATAATCCCAGTACAAGAAGCAGTCACAGATATGAATGGAAGAGAAGCTCTGCAGTGTAGAAATGTTCGCCAGAGAAGACCTGCCCTCATCAGATCTGTAAAAGACAGAGAATAGAGCCAAGCTGAGATGCTCTGCAGAGAGAGAGAGAGAAAGAGAGAGAATATTGCAATAATAAGATATTCTGCAAAGAACAGAGAAAAGTGTCAAGGTGAGATATTCTGCAAACAGCACCTACCTTCTACCTTTAGTTGTGTATCTTGCTCCTGTCTTTCTCTTGAGTGTTGCTGTCTTTGTTCAGGAAACTGAATGCTTTCACTTTCATTCTAGGCATCGCCCTCTTTCCGGCCTCTAAGAATGTTGTTTTATCAGATGTGAAAATGAAACGTTCTATGGAATGGCCTGAAGGATAAAGGAGTGGCTAGGTGTCTCTCCCCCGGGGCAGATATTTAGTTAGACCCTTTCCTCCATAAGTGACTTAAATCTGGTCACCGTTCTCAATAAATGTATCAAACTACTGACTGACATACTCATTGAAAACCCGTACATCCCCACTTGAAATAAAGACACAGTACAACGATTGAAAAACTCAATTTAGTGGACGGGGTAGGCCACAGCTTTATTGAATTTAAAATATTTGTTATTATTATCATAATAACACTTTACCATAAATAGTAAACAACAAGTAGGGGGCGTGGCATAATATGCCAGCCACGAGACTCCCCACGGGCACGTACAACCACTTCCCATTACAACACCAAACTGCCAAGGAGGAGACCACAGGGGTGGAACAACACACTGGGCTCCGACCCCCCCCCCTCCCCCCAGCAAAAATAGGGCTTGTTCTACCCCGTCCTGGAGGCTGGAAAGGAATATGTCTAGGCCTATTTCATTTAAATGAACCCCATCAGGCCGCATAAGGCAGCGGTTATCTTCCTCAAGTTGCCTGTGGCGCACTACAACACCCCTTTTTGAACGAACAAAACGGGATAAATGTGAGTTAACAGTCCTGCGTGCCTTTTCCACTGCGCCTGCGTCGCGGGCTCCTTGCCAAGTCACTCTCGGAACTATTTCTGACCATACGAGCACGACCTCTGCAAAGTAACTAGTTATGCGCTCCAAATCAGCCCGCATCAAAGTAATGAGTTCTGCAACACACAAGACACAGAGGTTGTTGTCCTCGGCGTGAACAACTAAAATCACCGGAGGAGATGAATGCTGCCCAACTGAAATTGCCTCAGGTAATACTTGGCACCACTTTAACCCCCTAATCCCACGCCATTCTACTTCAATCTCCCTAAAGCCCAGGGACTTACCACCCGGTCTATTCTCGGCCCTCTGGGCTGCCCAAAATATGTAACTGTGACCCAGAAAACACACGGAAGGTCTCCGAACACCTGGAAAAAACAAACAACTATGACAACAGCTCAGGACGAACATATCTGGCAAAGCATAACGACTTCCAACTCCCTATCTTCTGAACCGACTCATTCAACAACCCCGCACGGTCCGCTTCCGAAGTCGCACCTATTCTGAAAGAGTGGGTCCCATAGTCCCGAGGATTAAGACCAAGGAGGGAAAAGCATTTATTTAAGATGGCTCTAAACTGAAAAACCGTAACTGGGGAACCTGACTCGTGTTAGGAAGTGATCACCCCGGGCACGCATAGGGACAAAGTCACCTCTATGGGGGAGAGATTAACCCACATACCCCTATCCACCTGATTGTTCTTAGATCTCCGAATGATAAAACGGAGAGAGCCATTAGATAAGAGGGTGTCCCTAAACTGGAGACCACCTGAACCAGATTTGGAAGTAGAAACCAATTCAACCACCCGTAAAGCCGCGAAAAAGGACAGATAAAAACCCACTGAAAAAATGACCGACTCATAAAAGGAAGAACATACTTGAAGAGATGCATCGATCAACCGGCAAAGCAGGTCGTACGAGATAGGCCGGCGAGTATCACCAACCGAACCTTCACGACACCAACCTTTAAGGGCTTGCTTAACCATGAAGGAGCTAAACAAATTAGGCCAGCCTCTAAACTGGAAATGAAAATTTAGACCGGACAGGCGTCGCAACGCCGCCGCCACCGAGTCCTTTGATGTACAATGTATCTAAAGACCACCCTCCACCTATCATCCTCCCCGTTCTCAACATCTCATCATGAATAAAAGAAATCCATTCCCTCCACGCCTTACCATAACTGGTCCATGTAGCCAGGGCCTCTGAATGCTGGACCAAGGACATCATTCTCTCATGGCACGGGAGACCCAGTTCCACCGCATCCGGAAACAGATCCCTGAAAACCTGCCAACGGAATCTCCGTTTAAAAAATAAGGATACCAGATCGATTGCAACCAATCTGTTTCTTTTTTTTTTTTTTAACATTGAGGTCTATGGAAAGTGGATTATAAACAGATAACACACAGCTTGTGTCCATTTTGCAATCTGTTTTTGCACATGCTGAAAATGAAGAGGAGGAGGAGACACAGATTTGTCAAAAATGGACACAAATGGATCACAATCGGACACAAACTGACATAAACATATCACAATCGGACACAAATGGTCAATTTTTTTTGAATGGTCACCCATTGACTAAACGTCTAAAAAGATAGATTCAGTTATCCGCTGTGTAACCGTTCGGAATCCTTTTTATGCCAAAGCAGTTTTCTCTTAAAATGGATTGCAAGTGGCGGATACCAGGCGCAGGTGTGAACCTAGCTCAACTATAAAACAGTACAAAGTAAATACAAAATCACAATGCAATATCTAGAATATACATACTTCTATGCATAAAACAGTAATACAATATCAAGAGTATAAAACTCAAGTTATCTCAAAGAGTACATTAAACCCACCCGCAACTACATGGATTATTCACACACACACACATACAACCCCTTGACTCACTTAACAACTAACTATCCCTATACTTAAGGGGACTTATGAGGAGAGGATTAGATATGAATGTTGGGGAAAGGAGCAGTAGCCACAATGGAGGAAGGAGGAAAGAGAACAGAGGAACTAGGAATGAGCTCCTACTCCTACAGAAAGATAGAGCCTGACCCCCCTCCTCCCTGCATTCCTGAGCTCTCAATTATGCCACATAGTGGCCCCTGCACATAGTATTATGCTCCATAATGAACACCCATGAACAATTTTTATACTTTGGGGTTTTTTCAGACCCCTGAGTATAATAATCAAAGACCGAGAGGGGATACCAACATAAAAAAAAACACTGTTACTGACCTATCCCTGGCTCCGCTGCACTCCTCAGAGGTGTTGGCCACCTTCAATGACCTCCGGGATGTCACATGACCCGGGACGCAGGCCCCGGTTATGTGACTTCAGGGACGTCAAAGAAATTGGTCCGAAGCCTGTCTGGAACCTGGAGAGGTAAGTAACACTGTTTTTTATGTTCCCTTACCTCTCCCGGGCCTCCGGTTATTATAGTCGGGGGTCTGAAAATACATTCATACATTGTTATGAATGTATTTGTACCATCCATTTATAGAACTTTTTTTTTTTTTTTTAACTTAAAATGTGAAAAAACCCACACGTTTCCCTTCCTTTTTTGTTTACAGTTTTTCAAATATTAAAATATAGAAAAAACATGCAAAAATAAAAATATGAAAATAAAGCCCTACTTATTTCTGAAAAAAAGATACAAAAATGATTTCAATAATCCAAATAAAAAAAGATGTTGTAGCTCCAAACCCCATGCACAGAAAAAAAAAATAAAAAAAAAATCTATCTGGTTATGAACCAGGGAAAATGGCCCAGTCCTGAGGTGGTTAAAGTCCCCAGACAGACCCCAAACTACAACCTTTATAAACTAAACATTCAGCTGCTCACTTCTCTCTGTGCTTCCCAACATTTCCATCTGCTGCTAACACTTCATTCCCCCAGGAGTGAAGGGAAGCTCAGGAACCGGAAGAGGCTGGAACGGCCCATAGCACTGTGGCTGCACCACCTGTTAGGCCAGTCCTCCCAAACGGATGAATAGGGCAGTCTGCTCCTCACTTCTATAAGTTAGACCAAAAGAATACACACATAGCCAGGGTCACATTGCTACCAGTACTTTACTGATGTGGTCTTCAGGTACAATATAAACTAATGGCTGCTGTTCGGCTACGGCAGTTTCTCGGTAGCTTCATAGAACATAACAGTACCCTTCCAATAGTGTGGGAATTGCAGTCCATGTAGCAAATTTCCTGCTCTCACAAGGGTTGTACTTTGCTTACATGGGTGCAATTGCTCCATGCATACCCTATGCTCTCCTCTGCTGGCTTTTGGGTAAATCCTGGAATCCATCCTTCGACTGATATGAACACTCCACATTGAAGGGAGGGCTGAGACAGTCTTAAGTGATCTCTGCACAGAAGACCCTCAGGGCACAGAGACTTTTTTTTCCCCCTATCAATATGTCTTTGGAGTGTGGGAGGAAACCCATGCAAACACAGGGAGAACATACAAACTCCTTGCAGATGTTGTCCTTGGCAGGATTAGAACCCAGGACTCCAGCACTGCAAGGCAGAAAAGCAAACCACTGAGCCTCCACGCTGCCTGGCATAGAGAGGCTAACCACTGAGCCACCATACTGCCTGGAATAGAGAGGCTAACCACTGAGCCTCCATGCTGCCTGGAATAGAGAGGCTAACCACTGAGCCTCCATGCTGCCTGGAATAGAGAGGCTAACCACTGAGCCTCCATGCTGCCTGGAATAGAGAGGCTAACCACTGAGCCTCCACGCTGCCTGGCATAGAGAGGCTAACCACTGAGCCACCATACTGCCTGGAATAGAGAGGCTAACCACTGAGCCTCCACGCTGCCTGGAATAGAGAGGCTAACCACTGAGCCTCCATGCTGCCTGGAATAGAGAGGCTAACCACTGAGCCTCCATGCTGCCTGGAATAGAGAGGCTAACCACTGAGCCTCCACGCTGCCTGGCATAGAGAGGCTAACCACTGAGCCTCCACGCTGCCTGGCATAGAGAGGCTAACCACTGAGCCTCCACGCTGCCTGGAATAGAGAGGCTAACCACTGAGCCTCTGCGCTCCAGCATGACAGAAAAGCTTTGAGTGTGTGCGCAGTGTGTGCACACTATACCACAAATGAAGCAAAAAGACACTACCCACTTCATAGTGCTGCTGACTAGTGAATGGATAGCCAGCATTCTGAATGATGTCGCCATGCTCTCTAGAGAATGGATAATCTGCACTCCAAGTGATGTCACCATGTTCTCTGGTGAATGGATAAGCTGCACTCCTAGTTATGTTTATGCTGCTCTCTAGTGAATGGATAGGCTGCATTCTCAGTGGTATTGTGCATTCACACTGAGTAAACGCCGTGTATTTTTGCAAAATACACGTGTAAAAATACACATGTAAAAATAAGACTCCCATTGACTTCAATGACATTTTACAGGCGTATTTTTACACGTGTAAAATAATATCATTGAAGTCAATGGGATAGCAAAATTTACAAGTGTAATTTTACTCTACAAAATAAGCTAGCGTTTACTCAGTGTGAACTAAGGGCTAGTTCACACGTGAGTATAAGGGGAGGTTTTTGACAGCGGATTTTGCGTCCAAAACCTCCCCTTATAATGGTGGTCTATGGAGACCGCCGGGCTTCTGTTCTCCGCTAGCGGCGAGCTGCTGCTAGCGGCGAAAAGAAAGGACATGTCCTTTCTTCAGGCGGAAGCCGCGCAGGCTCAGCCGCGCGGCTTCCGCCCCCGGCAGCTCCCTCCTATGTCGGCTCATTCATTTGAGCCGACAGCAGAGGGTTAAGCCGCGACAGCGATGGTCGCGGCGGGCGGGTTTTGACAAGAGAGAGACGTGGCTCGCCGCGTCTCTCTCTCTGTCAAAACCCGCGCGGGCAGTTCACGTGTGAACTAGCCCTAAGAGTGTTGCAATCTGATGGTGACTGTTAGTATTTCTCCCCTATCTTAATTGTTAATATTAGAACAGGTTACAGTGTTGTCCTTGTTATATTTCTGATGTCGTAGAGTTAACCCAAATTTCTGCAAAACATTTCAAATGATTTTTTATTGTTTTTTGTTGCCTTCTGTAATAAGATATCACTCTGCAGCAGTTTAGCCAAGTGCAGAAATTTGGGTAAACTCTGCTACATCTGTATACTGTATATGTTATATAAGTGTAATGTGACAAGCAGCTTCCTTGTGTTTTGTAACACGTACAAATGAAGAAAATATTCAAGTGCTCAGAGGTGGCAAGAAACTAAAACACCATGAAATATTATTGTAAAACTAATACATGACTTGCTCCACTGAAGTATAGGACACACCAGCTTCCTTCCTGGGCCAATTGGTCTTGTCATCCATGTTGAAGGTGCTATTGCAGTGGATAGGCCTTTAATGCTACCTCAATAGTCCTCCATATTTACTGTAGTTAAAGGTAATGTTTATTGTTTATAATGAAAAAGACCTTGTAACTTATTTCAATGGTAAGGGCTCCCTCCTTTATCAGACATAAAAGGGTACAAACAGTCCAAATTATGAACTGATCTCCAGCCTGGATGTTCTCTACATGGGGACAGATTTTATTGGCTTGTTTAACATTAACCTGGCCCTTAGTTGTAATAGTCAATGTCAAGTGATCCGAGACATCTGTCTTGCACGTGGCAAGTCTGTGATTATATTTCTTTGAGTTATATCATTAATCTTGGAGCATTGTCTCTCAAACTTTTTTTTAACCCTTGACTGTTCTTGAGTTGTTTAAAATGGACATGGCCCCACGTGGATTTTCACACAGTGAAGCGCAGTGTGGTGTAAACGCTTCCAACTGCAGTGTTCCCCCACGTGGGGTCCCGACCTTACAGATGTTGGTTGTAGGGCTGGGCTAGCTGTGTCACTTGGCATGAATGCTAACATGGCCCTTCACAGCATCCTGAAGTAGACCTGCAAGTACATAACAAAAGTGCACACGTTGGCCATGTCTTTAGGCAGAAGTAGGCAGAGCGGCACTTGTCGATTGGTGTACCTCCCTAGGGGTGACTACTATGAGATGCACCAGCATACTGCAGTGAGAGGGTGACACTGGATAATAAGTCTGCTGGGACTAGTCAGTGGGATCTGAGAGGTTAACAGCAACCCATATCCAAGACATACTGACTCTGAAACTGTTGATATTGTTCACTCTTGCTCTTTGTTATCAAACATTTCAGGATGACTGTCACAATCTTCAGTGTAAAAAATATGCAAATCTATTCTCCAGGATGTAAGTAGAACAGTGCCTCTGTATGCTGCCCTCTAGAGGGCAGCCTCCTTAACATCATGCATGACTTGTAAGTCTCCGTACTGCCTATGTAGGCACACACTCTCAATCTTCAATGGGATGAGTGACAAGAGGTTTAGAAATGTCCCTCTCTCTAGTGCTGAGAACCTAAATACACATTTACTATTGGTGACTGATATAAGCCACTGCTCTTATAACGCTCCTGCACTCATAGACTCTGAAGAAATTTACATTCATGTATGTAACACATATCAGCAGCTCCTCTTAGATCTCTCCTGCATGCATAAGCATGGGAGAAATTTACAACAATATGTATGACTGATAGCAGATATTCCTCATATTAAAGGGGCTCTATCACTTAAATTCACCAATATGCGATAGACATACTGCGCACGCTACGGCGCCATTTTTGCGTAGCGAAATTAGGAACATCGCAAAAAAAGGAGGACGTCTCATGGAGAAGAAGCCAGAGGAGAGCGTCAACGATGATGACGTGGAGGAGTGCACGAAATGCCCACCGTGCATGGTAAATATACATTTTTTAGGTTAAACTTAACAATGGGAGGGGTCTTTTATTAAATGATTAGCGGGGCCGGAATAGCCTTTTTAAAGGCTATTCAGCAATATGTCTATCGCATACTGCTGAAATTAGGTGATAGAACCCCTTTACATTTTATTAACTATTATAAGCTCTGTCTCTTTAAGAAAAATATTTATTGAATATTATGCACAGTAAAGTACTGCCTTATTTTATACATTAATATATTTTTTCATATACTTGGATGACCATTTTCTCATTTGTTTTTTTTCTCTCAATTTCTTATAAGAGAAAATCCAGGATTTATTCCAGCACTCGCAGTCTTATGTGGAGACGACCATTACTGTGCTGCAGAGGAGAGTGATCATAAGTGCAGAGATCCGGGATGCACTGGACCTAGTTGTCTCACTCTCTGTCCTTCTGGTGTAGATGTAAGGCTGGGTCTGTAATACAGAGAAGAGATCTGCAATGAATGTAGAGGAATATGGTACATGGCAGCAAAAACTGAAGAAGCTATGAAAAATCTACTGATATGGGATCCTGAGCCAAGGTGCTTTGAATGAAGCTGTGGTCACACACAGGCACTGCTGCTCCATTTAATGTCTATGGACTGTGAGAGATAGCCAAGTACAGCACTACCAAGAACAACTACTAGGCACCATAGTTGGAGCACTTGCAGACTGTATACACTACAGCAACCAAGAAAACCTAAAGTCAGATTTTAACGTATTAACTAGAGATGAGTGAGTATTCGAAAATTCGGTTCGAGTAGACCTCAGTATTCGACTATTCGATCGAATATCGAATCTCATTATAGTCTATGGGAAAACAAATACTCGTTTTAGGGAAATCAAAATTCGACCAATTGGAGTCACCAAGTCCACAATGACACCTCAGGAAATGATGCCAACACCTCTGGAATGCAACTGGGTCAGCAGGGGAAGCATGTCTGGGGGCATCTAACACACCAAAGACCCTCTATTACCCCAACATCACAGCCTAACAACTACACACTCCAAAGTCAATATAACCTCTATGGAAAGTGGAAAAATACTTGGAAACCTTCTTTCCTCTACATTAGTATGGACAGAAAGACAAATTTTAACCTAAAGAAACATTAGCATGCACCCCTTTAAATCACGTTGCCCATGACAACCACAGATAGCATAGACAAGGAGGAAATGAAACAGCACCCACCCTTAACTGTCATTGTGTTTGTGTGTGTGATGTGGTGAGAGCTCCAAAAATTACTTTTGTGGCCCTTGAGGTAAGCCCTCCCAAACTTAGCTTCAGGCCCTTGGGGTGAGGTGAGCCTTGTAGCAGCAGAGATTGAGGCCCTGGAGGTGAATTGAGCCTTGTAGCAGCAGAGATTTGAGGCCCTCGTCCTCGTCCCTTTGCGCTAGCCTTACACATTTCTAGTATATAACAGGAGATGGGCAAGGTATATAGCACCTAAATACCTCTGTATGTTAGAAGTATATACTGAGCTTAAAACACGTATATAACTGGAGATAGGCAAGGTATATAGCGCCCAAATACCTCTGTATGTTAGATGTATACGAGTGTACTGTATAGCAAGTATACACCTAGCTTACAACAGGTATAGGACAGGAGATGGGAAAGGTAGATTGGGGGAAAAGGTGGTACGGAATTGGAGCCCTTGTCTTTTGGTAAAATTAGTTGCAAAAAGATTGTATATACAGATGGTGTATATACAATCTTCAAGCAGTGGTAGAGTAAGTTTAGCTCTTATAAGAGCTGTTGGTGTCAGATTCCTGCCTAAATAATGCTAATTCCTAGCTAACCCTGGCAGAACGTCTATCCCTCTCTATTTCACAGTTGCATCTGAACTGAAACTGACACCCACTATTCTTATAAAGTGGAGGTCACCTGATTTAGCCAGCCAATGACTGTATACGTTTCTTTTTTTCAATGCCTACGTTGTCCTAGTTCCTGTCCCACCTCCCCTGCATAGTTATTGGTGTAAAAAAATGCGTCAGGGAAGGTGGGAGGGGAATCGAATCGAATTTTTACCGCATGGTATTCCACCGAGTACGAATATTTCAAATACTATAATATTCAATTGAATACCTACTCGATCGAGTACTACTCGCTCATCTCTAGTATTAACCGCAAGGTGCAAGTGTTAAATATCTTGTATTTGCCGGTGAGACTTGTGTCCACTGTTAAATATCCGGACCTGGCCTTGTCCACGATAGGAAGAAGTCAGCTTGTTATAAATCAGTGTAGAGGTTTATTAATATCTTGAAGGAAAACACAGGAACAGGGAAAATGTCCAAATAATACAAATATCAGTCAATGTCAATAGCTTACATCTTCAGAGAAGTTAAATCATCTGGATATCTTGTAGTTACAGCTTGGTTCATGCTTGTCATCTGGTTGGTGGACTTGGGCTGGTTACGACGTCCATGGATGTCCATCTGCCTGGACCACCCACCCTGGTGTTCCCAAAGACAGACCTCCTGGTCTTCCCCTGGTCTTCCCAAAGACAGACCCAGACATGTGTATTTCTTACTCATTTATATTCATGAGAGTGGGTGTTACCTTCCATCTTGTAGCTATGTGAGGAGATTTCTAAAATAGTGTACACTAACCGCACCCATGTTCCAAGAATATAAGACTATGATGTCAGTAGAGTGTTAACCCCATGTCTGCTAGAGAATATTGTAAATATATATAATATTTAACATTTCCCCCTTTTGAGAGTGAAATATCTGTTTGAACTCTCAAGATATACCATACAACAATATTCATTCAATTAGATTATATCTTCTTTCTTCTTTGCTGAATACTGGAACTTAATTTTCATTAATTGTCCATATAATAATTTCATCAATTTGCGATACATTTTGTCATTAATAAATATTATGGTATGTTATGGTAAACTGTGATCAAAGATGAAAACAATTTGATCCACTATCTAACCTACACCTGATGACGGCTCTTCTTTCATCGTCTGGTCTTCTGGTCATCTCTTCTTCCATCATAATAGAAGGCTTATTACCACAAATGTAGTTCTTGACTTAAAGTCCTTTAGATTTCCTCCGTGTTGTGCAGATATTATAACATTGTCCATTAAAGTTCATATTATGAAGATATTGATATAACAACAAAGTCCATATGTTTCACTTCACCAAGACATAGACTGTAGAGGAGTTTCCTTTGGTAATTACCTTGACCACCTGTCACTGTAGAACAACAATGTGACACTTCTGGAGCAATACTGCAAAAGCAAGGCAAGTGTGAATTCTGACATCATCCCTGCTGCTTGTCAGTTAGGTTCAGTCCTGGAATCTCAGTCTCTTGGATACACAATATCTGTATTCGGGTTTTATCATTCACAACCCTTTTGCTCACCAAACAACTTGAAGTCTTGAAATAGAGAAGATTCCACCAAACATTGATGTGGACGTCTTTATATCTGTCCAATCATCAGCTGATCAAAGGTTCCAACCTCCAGTAATAATTTTTAAACACAGTCCTTGGCATAAGCTTAAGCATATAGTCTCATACCTTCAGATTTTGTCTTTTCCCGCACATCTTCTTCTTGTAACTGTTAAAGTCTTTTTATTAACATTTGATATCAAACTTTATCATAATCTTGGACTTGATTGAAGAAAAGTTTTCTTTCCCTAATAACTAAGCCAAACTAGGCAATTAACTAAACTATAATATCACAGTGTACCATACCATTCATTTATATATCATACTTCTCTTTATATTGTATCAATATTTATATTTGACTTATAAAATATTGATATTCAATACATTTATCAAACTATCAGATAATAGTACTTTGGATACAATAATCTATATAAACATCATATATCAACATATATATCTTTATATCTATATGTATGAATATATATGTGTACTTTACTTGTGATGACAAATTGCAACATAACTCTGAAATATAATGTGATTATTAATTACCATTCTATAGACAATCACTATATTTATTCTTTAGTTAGAACTTTTCACCAATTATACTAAACATATGTTCCTATATGATTGTGTTATCATACTTATCATACATTTTCTAAAGTTTAATCACTTTATTATCCTTTTTAATAAGAAATAATTTTATTTTGAACATTACTTTATTAATTATCATTGTGTTCCTTATCTGAGACACAATATTAACCCTTTATTCATAAAAACTTATGTGACTAAAGTTTCCTCTTAACACCTCGTCTCTTCACAGACTCCTGTGTCCTTTTTTAACCTTTCAGATACCTCCAATACCAAGAATAGAGACAAGACTTAACATACTTGACTGTCTTTAACTTAACTGTATATATTCTTGTGTACTGGCTGTATGTGAATACCATATATATGAAATAAGTATATAAACATAAACTTTTCAAAATATGTCACATCCTATAATCAGAAGTTTGAAGAATAAACCAGAGACTATCTCTCTTAATATCCCATATCCTTTGATGATATTATGCTTCTCCTTTCATGAAGATGATTAGCTTATCTTATTTGCATATAAGACACTTATGTTTTCCCAATGTTTGTTTTCCCAATGTTTGTTTTCCCAATGTTTGTAGATGTTGATGTGTGTAAGTGTATGCAAGTGTGTGTGTACATGTAAGAATACATAATGAATAATAATACAATAAATCAATACTGCAATACTGGCTATAGCTAACTAGATTTTCCCACCATAACTAATATATTTATTATCCCATGATCCAATTACCACAATAAACCTTTATTATTTGTCAGGTTTGAACAAATATATTGAAGATTATCTGTATCTTCTCAAAAGCTACTTTTTCCTACAGAATGTTCACCTAAAATAACTTTGCTTTGTAGTGCAGCTGTCACCTTTTCTCTCAGCTCATGTGACTTAAACACTTGGTTTTCCTGTAGGTATAAACATATGAGGTTCCTTTCAATGGATTTCACATATATTTGCTAATTTCCCAATTTAATATAGAGGATCATATAAGATAAAAAATAGAAAGAAATAGAAAAAGAAAATAGAAATAGAAAATAGAAAGAAAATAGACGTCTCTTTGTTGGATATATTTTCCTTTTTTCCTTGTTGGATGCATCCTGATTTTCTTAGGCCTATTTGTGATGTCACAGATCTGTTGTATACACCAGTCGACTCGACACATAACACTTAACACTTATACTGACCAGCCCATCAGGGTCACAGGTCACAATGTGTTGCTGTCAATCAACTGACCACATGAACGAACACTTAATTCACAGTAAGAGCTCCATGCCTAGTTGCATGCCTTTAAACAAAATGGATTATAACTTGAAAATCCTAAAAACATGGACTTTACATGAAACTATTGAAAAACATGCTTAAGGTAAGTTAGGACTTATATCACTTTATCATGCATTGTTATTAGTCACACCACGATAATTTGTTTACTCATTAATAGTTAGACACTCCATGCATTCTTTTGGCTATAAGGAAAGAATGATGAATGAATGGACATCACTGATTGAACTTCTGCATTTTTCCATATATCTATATCTGAAGAGAAAAATAGATAAACTTTGGCAAAAACCAAATTAATACAATATTGATCTTAACCAATGGAAAAGTTTAATAACTTTATGGACTCCTAATACTATTTGATCATATTCATATATTGTACATATATTCATATACATGTCATATATTCATATATTGTATATAACATGCTCCTTCTCTCTCTGCATCTAGAGAGTGGACTATGACGAAAATCTGTCACCACACATGAGACTCTTCTCCTGTGTGTATATATATATACTGTATATAATAATATGATCCATAGTATTATTCACAATAGCATAATTAGGATTATTTATAAACATCATCACATAATCATGTGGATTATACCTGATCATTGGACTTCTCATATAAAAGGGATTTCTCTTTACATAGCCAAATAGTACGTAAGTAAATCTCAATAGACAGTCATTCCTTCAGAGATACTTTTAAATTCGACCCCTGACCTCCTTTCAGATATATATTTTTAAGTTAAACCCATGAACTTCCTGTCAACACGTCCATCCATAATAGCCTCGCCAGGTCATGAGAGAATGCCAAGCTTGCCCTTTTCCTAAGAATATAAGACAGGTCAGATGCCATTGGGTTACTGAAAAGATCTGACATTTTGGAGACAACTGGTACATTCCCAGATACAATCTTTTGACTATCAATAGATTTGGTTGGCTGCAATTCTTTAATTTCAGTTAATACTGGAATTTCAATTTGTGGACTTTCCTGCATGGCATATGGTTTATATGCAACATGTAATTTCCTACGTTTCTCATAGATTTTGTCACTTTGCCTCCTATAAATAGGGGACACTTTAACATGATTTGACAGATGTCTCTTAATAGGCTTTGCTTTTTGCTTTGGACATACTCGATTTACATTTGACATATGTTTCTGATGTCTTCTGGCCATGTCCAATAAACTAGCAGCTTCAAATAAAGTCTTCTTATCTGACGCACTGGCAAGGGTGACTGCATCCAAGAATTTGAACTTTTTAACAAAACTTTTCACCATAGATGAAGAGTTCACCTTTGGAATGACAGTTTTGTATGTTCTCTCAAATTTAGACATGAATGCATATGTACATTCTTTTCTGCCAATCTTTATCTCATTCAGTATGTCAGATGTTGGCATGCTGTCACCTCTAGTGCACCAGATTAGTTTCTTTAATCTCTCCACATCACTGTCTTTTAACCATACATTTGACTCATTATCATAAGACATTTTTGCAGATAAACGTTCTGTAAAATCAATAGGAAGCCATAATTTAAACAGTTTATTTCTCTGTTCAATATTTAGATCAAATTTCTCTGCATGGCTTTCAAAAATTTCTGAGTTTCTACACACATGGATCTTTACATCATATGTGGGAATGGCTTTACTCAGATTCATCAAATATTCCTGAGATTTTAATTTCAATTTAGTTTCTTGTATCATTTGTTCCTCACCATCTATGGCCATTACTGCCACATGGTGCTCTTTATCAACATATTGAGATTTCTCATCTGTCTGAACAGATTTATGCATACTATTACTTAATTTCTTTTCTGTTACCATGTCATTAAAAATCTTTACCAAAGAAGCAATATTCCTAAATACCTGCTTCTCTTTTGTAGAACAAATTCTATTTTCAATCTTAGAATTTGCCTGCTCACATTGTGTATACAAATCTTGCCATATACTCGCTAAATTGTCACTAGACAAAACTTTATACTCAAAGTTACACTTTTTAGACAATGACTCTAATTTTTCCATACTTTAAAAGTAAAATCTTTACTCACCACTGTGGAAAGCTTCACCTTTAGCTTGTCCTTGGAACAGTTGGTCCCTGTCATCAGAACGTCTCAGTACGTCTGGCACTTGTGGTCCTTCTGTGTTTCCTCACAGGCTTTCCTCACACAGGCTTCCGTATCATATAACACGTACAACAGTCATCTGTATCTCACCAATATAAGTTCTTTTTCGAAGTCTTCCTGAATCTTGCAATTCATACAACTTGCAAAATACTCCTCTCTTCCCCCTTAATTGCAAGTGAACGGAACGAGAAAAACAGGAAAAAAAACGACCGTGCTGGCTCGCCACTGTTAAATAGCCATGAATTAACGGAGGAAGGCTGGCTCGCCACTGTTAAATATCTTGTATTTGCCGGTGAGACTTGTGTCCACTGTTAAATATCCGGACCTGGCCTTGTCCACGATAGGAAGAAGTCAGCTTGTTATAAATCAGTGTAGAGGTTTATTAATATCTTGAAGGAAAACACAGGAACAGGGAAAATGTCCAAATAATACAAATATCAGTCAATGTCAATAGCTTACATCTTCAGAGAAGTTAAATCATCTGGATATCTTGTAGTTACAGCTTGGTTCATGCTTGTCATCTGGTTGGTGGACTTGGGCTGGTTACGACGTCCATGGATGTCCATCTGCCTGGACCACCCACCCTGGTGTTCCCAAAGACAGACCTCCTGGTCTTCCCCTGGTCTTCCCAAAGACAGACCCAGACATGTGTATTTCTTACTCATTTATATTCATGAGAGTGGGTGTTACCTTCCATCTTGTAGCTATGTGAGGAGATTTCTAAAATAGTGTACACTAACCGCACCCATGTTCCAAGAATATAAGACTATGATGTCAGTAGAGTGTTAACCCCATGTCTGCTAGAGAATATTGTAAATATATATAATATTTAACAGCAAGTAAACAAGAGAAGCATCAGAATTATTATCAGTGGCAGAAGCTTCTGATTCAGCAGCAGCAAGAACTGCACAATATACAGCTTTTTGAAGTGGTGTGCTGGAGAATGTTCCACTCATTGTGTAGACTTTATCACTGCTCAGAGTATTACCTCTGATGGACATATGAGCTTCACCTCGTCCGAGAACCTCTTCATGAGAGATTTGTTTCCTTCTGGCTGAAGCTGTAATGAGAGAAATACTAAAATTACATCAGAGAAAATGGTGAGATTATATACTTAGCATAACAGGGCATATACTTTCAAAGCTGGGTTTATGCGTTGCAATGTGGTGCAGCACAAACCTGAAAATCCAGCAAAACTGAATAATGTGTGTAGATAAAAGCAGAAGAGAGGTGGTCAGTGGGTGGGCCTAAGATGTCAGGTAGATGGTAGACCCCTATAAACTAGATTGTCATTCCTATATTTTCTGCACACAATTGTGACAAACTGGATGAAATTGAAATAATGGAAAATACAGCTAGAACACTAAATCCAATACAACCATTTGACCCTCTAATAATACCCCCCAAGAGGGTCAGGATGTGAGGCACACTATGCATGCAGCAGCAAATTTACCTATAGTAAGACCCACCTCCATCCCCACCCACTTTCACTTTGACTCTACTCATTTCTATCAATGTCTCGTTGTGCGTCCACACAGCATAATGCTCCTGTAGTGGCCATGACATGCCCCTGCGTTATAATGTCCCCCTTCCAGTATATATACACTCCACTCGGGGGTCCACATTATAATGTATCAAACAAAAGAGAACTAGTACTCTCCTTACCCTGTTCCTGTGCTTCATGGAACAACTAAATGTGATATAAGTGATGCCACTACATTGAGCCAATTTCTCCCAAAAAACGTGAGCAGAGACAAGGTCAAATGGTGAATTAGGGAGCAGATGTCTCTCGGGTTCACCACTTTATTCAAATCATCTGTGTCCTAAAGTCAGGATATACCTTCTGCTGACCAGGATGGCAGAACAGGACCCGGATTCTGGGACTGTCCTGCTGAATCGGGGACAGTAGATAAGTATGGTCTAGTGGCCTTTAAGCTACAATTCCTAGCATGTCTACTGTGTTCATCTTTAAGTACTGAGTAGAGGGAGCCTTTACTTAAAGGAGATTTTCCACTATATGCAATTATCCTCTATCCACAGGATAACAAATAAATGTCCGGATGTTGGAATCTCAAGTGATCAGGAGAACGGGGGTCCACAAATGTCCCCGAGTGCCCCATATAAATGGAGGGTTGGTGGACATTCTCAGCCAGTGCTGCATTCACATTTCTGGACTTTTGAGTCAGCAATCTCTAGAAGTCCAATAGAAGTGAATGGAGCAGCTGTCGAGCATATGTACCATCACTGCATTAACATGGGGCACTTGGGAACACTTGTGAATCCCTGTTCATGTAATTGCTGGTGGTCCCAGTGGTTGGACCCTAGCAATAAGACTTTTATTCCTTATCTTATGCATAGGGCATAAATGTCATTAGTGTGGAGATCCCTTAATGACTCGAGCACTGGACAAAGACATGACAGCAATGTCACACTGTTACCATATTGTTCCATAGTCCTCTTGCCATTTGTTCATGACCTTTGACAGTGAGATGAAAACAATCTGGAGTAATGTAAGAATAGTCAATTAAACCATCCTGTAAAACATAAGAGACAGATAATTATATGAAATGTCCACAGAATCAGCCATTACTGATGCCATCATACTGCTACCATTACATCACATATCAGTCATGCCACGTCTTCATTATATCTGTATTTATTGTTAATAGGCTAATTTCTGAATAATATCACAGGTGCAATCCAGAGATCATCCACCAGGGGCACCTACTCATATTCTACATTCTATCAGCAGCCGGCCTGCTAATGCCAAATACTGATGAGAGGACTGAATGCTCTAAGGTTAGATCAGTAGTTCTCTTACATTGCCCTAAGGTTAGATGACTAGTACCCATCATAGGCTGCAGCTACAATACACCTTTGTTACTAATAAGAATAATAGGTTTTTATTAATAGATTAATTTTTTTAATGTATCCTACCACAATTCCACCCATGGCAAGAGAAACTGGACTATCCACAATTACAATAAACACTGTCATTCACACAACTAGGGCAGTAGAGGGAGTCCAAAAATATAACTTGACTTAGAGATCCTTTTCAGGTTCTGCTGAGAGCTGGGTGATTGCAGCCATTAGTGTTTTTTTCTCTATCTAGTAAACTGAGACTTCCTCAGGGTCATTTGTTGATTTGGGGGTTTATCATGTTAAATCCCCAATGAGGAAACCACAAATGCATATTTACCACCACTGAAGATACAAGTTTGCTTGAAAGGACTCGGCCATACAGAGATGAACATCATTTTAAAGGGATTCTATCATTAGAATCTCTTTTTGACTTAAAAAAGGTTATTCTTCCCCTACTTTTAGAATTCTTCTCTGCGCCGCCGTTCCATTGATATTCCCTATCTTTGATGTATCCCCTGTGCTGCCTGAAGACTCTCCATCGACACCCTTCACGTTCTCGAGACCGCCTATTTGCCGCATCATGATCCGAAAGTGCCAACTTCACATGTCCATCGGCCATTTTCCTGTGGCCTCTTACACGATTGTCTGTTTGGTCACAGGAAAACGGCTGATGGACATGTGCAGTCGGCGCTTTCGGATCAAGAAGAGGCAGTCTTGAGAAGAAGATAGAGGCCGTTGCTGAAGAATCTTCATTTACATATGTCGAAAATCGGGAATATCATCGAAATGGCGGCGTAGAGAAGAATTTTAAAGGTAGGGGAAGAATAGCCTTTCTTAAGACTATTCCAACATGATGGTCAGTCAAAAAGGGATTCTAATGATAGAATCCCTTTACTCATAAACCAACAAACCTCCTGTAACCTCGCAGGTCCCTTGTACAGGCGTCATTCACTCACCTGGTCCACGGCTGGTTCAATGTCCTTCATAAATGGCTGCAAAACCACAGCAAAGTCTTTCTTTGTATCATATCTTCCAGATGTCTGGATAAGCCGCTCCAGCCGCTCCTGGTGGTAGAGGAGACAGATAAAGATTCCGTCTATCTAGAAATAAGACTGAACCTCTATTTGTAAAGTGGACCAGTGGGATGCGGTTAATTCTGAGCATGGATGTGATCAAATCATTGTGGCCATCACTATGGACTTATTGTTGTCATAAATCTATAGCCTATAGAACATGAACAGAGTATCAACCACAGGTCACTATGTAATCAGGACTTCATTCCAGCCCCTGTTATGGATTCTTTTGAGAACTGACTGCATGTCTAGAAATACTGGCCACAGTTGCTTTGATCTATAGGAAGGATAAAATGATGGAGGAATCTTCACCTGGAACTGGTGGTTCAATTCCATTATCTCAAGAAGTTCTGGGGAATTTTCTGTAGGTTGTATCACGCAGGAGCAGAAGTATCTAGAGAATAAAGCAACAAATGTCATGGAGAAAATGTAAGACATCTGCAGCCTCCAGGGTGGACTCCCATAAATGTATGACAGTATTCCCATAAAGTACTCCCATAAAGGTATGACAGTATTACAGGCACAACCTGAAAGAAAAATGACTGGCAAAAACATATGGTGGCACCTTCATTATGGCATGCTTCAGGGCCGGCGTCAGCACACGGCATAGTCAGGCAACTGCTGCCCACAGAGCCCCCCACACTTGCCCGCCCCAGCACAGAATGCAGGTGCAGCATTCTGTGCTGATGCATACCTCCCAACCATCCCGATTTCCGCGGGACATTCATGATTTCGGTGTCCTGTACCGCAGTCCCGTTTGGCGGGAGGTATGTCCCGGTTTCAATTCAGCTCAGCTCCTTGCTTTGCCGTGACGCTCTGGCTAGTGGCTGTGTAGACGCGATGTGATGACGTTACATCGCACCTACAACTGTGTTAGTGAGAATGCGGAGAGAGCTGCGGGGGAGCGTTGGAAGGTGAGTATAAGTGTTTTTTTTGGTGTGTTAAATATTGAGGAGGAACATAATGAAGGGGGCCCTTGAAACTGGGGGCAGATGTAGGTGGGAGAAAGGCATGACACTGGGGCAGAGATGGAGGGGACATGAATCTGGGTGCAGAGATGGGGGGACATGATTCTGGGGCAGAGATGGGGGGACATGATTCTGGGGGCAGAGATGGAGGGGACATGAATCTGGGGGCAGAGATGGAGAGGACATGAATCCGGGGGCAGAGATGGAGGGGGGACATGAAACTGGGGGCAGATGAAGGGTGTATATGAAACTAGGGGAGAGATGGAGGGGGGGTCATATAATTTACTGGTGACTGTAGGAGGATTATACTGTGTGGGGGCACATGAAAAATGAATGGGAATGGGCGGAGTCAACATAAAATTGGGTGGAGCCAAATTTGCAGCGGTGTGCGTAGCTTGTCCCTCTTTTGGTTCTTCAAAAGTTGGGAGGTATGCCGACGCCTGACTGCCATCAGAACCCCCCCCCCCAAGTGTCTTTATTTATTTATATTTATTTTCCACATGATTTCCACTGACGGTCTGTCGCCCAAGGGCCCATAAGAACCTGGAGCCGGCCCTGGCATGCTTCATCCAGCAGCATCATCACAGTGCAGGTAATGTCAGCCATAGCATAGGTCAGACATAACCAGGAGATACTATGAAAGTAACCAGTGCTGCTCTAACATGTGGGGGACTACAAGTCTTAGGCTAGGTTCACAACTGCGTCCAGTCTCCGTTGGGGATTCTGTTCTCCATTCGTATTTTTCGGGGGGAAACCCGGCAGACCTCAATATAGTCTATGAGGTCTGTGGATAACCACTTTTTTAAGCGGATTAGGTTTCCCCAAGCAGACCTCACGAACAGAAACCCGAACGCAGGTGTGAAATTAGCGTCAGTATGTCCAGGTTGTTGTGACACAATGAGACTTGTAGTTTCCTGTTTATAAAAATCACAAGATGTCTATTACTACAGAATACATCCCTACTACATAATAAACAATCCTCACCTCTGCAGGACGCAGCCCAGACTGTGATCATTCACCTGCCGAAGACGATGGATGTGGAATAGCTGAACCACATTAACAATGGATCTGGGAAGCTGTGAAGACAAGACACTGGGCTGAGCTGTGATACATTATACTTACTAAATCTATATAAAACCAGATAAAACAGTATCACTAGAGATGAATTTAGATACAAAGGCTCAGTAGACAATATCTCACATGAGAGAATTAGATCAGTTCAGAAGGCAGTATCAGAAATGATAAAATTAGAAACAGTTCATAGGATAAGATACAGCAGCTCAGTGGATAGTATCACATATGATAGGGTTATATACAGAGGTTCAGCAAAGAGTAGCATACATGCTAGTATCAAATACAGAAGCTCACCAGATAGTATCACATACAAATGGCTTAGATTTTTTTTATTGTAGCAGATATGCTGAGGGACTGAGTGAGGATGAGCATGACTCAAGAGGTATAAGTAAGATAAATAAAGAAATGAATAAAGTGCACCTCTTCCTGCAGCATATCCAGAGACTCGGTCATGTACTGGATGAAATTTTCTGCAGAGAACAGAGTCTGGAAAAAACAGGGACAACAGTATTTTATTACTCATCTGTGATAGGGATGGACTTTTATACAAATGTCTAAAGACTGAGAAATACAGTCTATGTGTAACTGGCTGTCTTCTGTGAACTGCATTTACAGCATGTACAGTACTGATTTATACTGCTGCAAGCTTCACAACTACAGAACAGTGGAGCTAAGGTAATTCTGAAGAACACAGCATCATCAATCAGTACATGATACTTTAAAGGGATTCTATCATTAGAATCCCATATTCCACATACACCATGTCAGAATAGCTTTTAGAAAGGTTATTCTTCTCCTACCTTTAGAATTCTTCTCTGTGCTGCAGTACACTCATGTAAGCGGCCACAAGTAAATGGATGACACAGACATGCGCAGTCGGCTCTGCCCAAAGCCCGATGGCAGAGCCAACTGCGTATGCCTGGGATTTAGATCCCGAAGACACCAGTGCCGGAAGAAGACATCGCAGAGGATGCGACACAGAGGCGTTCATGTAGAAGAATGAGGCAGCACTGGAGAGTTTTCAAGCAGCACAGGGGACGCCCCCAGTCCTGTTTGAGCGCAGGGGAACGCCCCCAGTGCTGCGAGAAAACTAATTAGCTTAATGAAGAAAACTGGAAATATCTACCGAACAGTGGTACGGAGAACAATTCTAAAAGTAGGAGAATAATATCCTTTGTATTTTCTCCTTGGTTGAGAGAGGAACTAATACCAACATTCAGTGTCTGGTGTCATTTCCTTATTGCTGGCACTCAGCCTAATTAATTAGGACGACAGTTACCCAGGATTATTGGTCAATTAGTCATAAATACGGCTTTGACCTGATCAGGAGATGAATAGCTATTCCAACGTGGTGTCATTTAAAAATCAATATATGCAATGATAGATTCCCTTTAAGTTTAGGTCACAAGAACCACTGTCAGGCTGTGAAAGGTTGACACACAGACTTGTGTGAAAGGACCCAAAATTGGGATTACACTTGAAGTTTGTCTCACATCAATACACTAAACCCTCCTCTTAGCTCACATACATGTCTATTATATGAGATTCTTTACCATCAGGATCATAATTTTCAAAATCAGTATTTGCTGACTTTCATCAAAATGAACAGCCAGTGGACAGACCCATCATTTTTGTGCCCACCAGTGTCAAGCACCCCAACAGGAATTGTCATGTCTGCGCTCAACCTCTACAATTCCTCCACCATCTGCATTGCACAATTATGATCCTTCTAGGCTCAATCCACCCTGATTTCCCCAAACTCTGCTGGTTAGAGGCTCAACTCACTCCAAGGGCCAAAAACACTGCTGGTGCAAGGCTCAACTAAGTTAAAGGGCCTAAAACTCTGCTGGTAAGAGGCTGAAGTCACTTAAAGGGCTCCAATCTCTGCTGGTAGCTCAGCTTATGGGCCTCTAATTTAATTTGGAAGGGCTCACGTTAAGGGCCAGAAAAGTGAATTTTGGAAGGTCTTACCACAACACACACACACACACACACACACACACACACACACACACACACACACACACCCCCACAATGACAGCTAAGGGTGGGTACTGTTGGATTTCCCATTGCCTATTCCATCTGTGGTTGTCATGGGCAACGTGATTTAAAGGGGTGCTTGTTAAGGTTTCATTAGAGTAAAATTTGGGTTTCTGTCCATCCAATTGGGGAGGAAAAAAGGTTTCCAGGTTTCCACTTTCATAGTGGGGTTTTTTGAGCGTGGAAAGTGTGTAGTTGATAGGCTGTGATGTTGGGGTAAAACTATGACTTGGGCTTGTTAGGTGCCCTCAGACATGCTTCCCCTGCTGTCGCAGTTGCATTCCAGAGGTGTTCTCATCATTTGCTGAGGTGTCATATTGGACTTGGTGACCCTCCTGAGTCGAACATTGGTTTCTCCTTAAACGAGTATTTTTCCCCATAGACTATAATGGGGTTCGATGTTCGATCAAACAGTCGAGTATTGAACGGCTACTCGAATCGAACTTCAAACATTTCACTGTTCGCTCATCTCTAGTTTTGACCTTTTGGATATACACAAAAAATGTCCATTTACAGTAAACAGAAATATTAAAAATGTGAAGAAAGTGAAACAGAAAATCTATTACAAAGTTCATTTGCATAACAATGTATGGAAAACATTTTTGCTTTCCATGTGACATTTCCAATTCTGATTCTTGTTTTTTATTTCATTGTAATGATTTTTCGTGGAAGGTGACAGAATTGACGGTGCATGTTATGGGAGTGTCTCTGCACCCATGTTAGGGAGCGTTCACATTACCGTTGGTGTCCAACAGCTAGTGTCCGATGCTAATGTCCACGCAAAATCTTGCGCGGACATTAGCAACAGACACTAGCTGTCGGACACCGACGGTAGTGTGAATGCTCCCTTAGCTGTCATTATTAAAGTCATCCCTAATCTGGCAAGAAACCACCTGCACAATGCAGAGAACAAAAGAGCTATAGGTAATAAGAGGTTAGTCTGCCATGTACCTTGTCTTTGCAGTAGTCACATAGGTCATTAGCACCAATGAATATGGTGATGACTTTCCAGTCATCCTCAAAGCTGATCCCCTGAGAAGAGACAGAGAAATCATGATCAGAGCCTTTTCCCCAAAATGCTTGGAGAAAGACTGCTGGGAGGGCAGAGACTTACCGGCAAAGTCTTCAGAGTATCGATCAGACGCCTCACCTGCTCTGACAACTCACTGAAAAAGAGCAGAAAACGTTAGATTCAGCATTGCAGGACTCTACGGAGAGAATAACTCCACATTCACACAACAGAGTTTCAGCTGTGAAACTTGGTTAGTGTGTTGGCCAGATTTACTGACCTAAATAGTATGGCGGGAGAGGGACTCCTAGTATAATAGTTATCTATGAAACTAGGACTCCCCTGCCTCCTAGCGACATACTGTCCCATACTATAATCACCCACAGCATAGCACTGCTTATGGATGTAAATCATACAAAGAAATCTATCCACGGATAGACTATATCCTACACATTAGTTCATGCCCTTCAATATGAGCAAGCACCAAACTTATGATTACACAAGAGATATATAAACAGGACACTATGTCGCTGTGACTCCTAGTATCATAGATAACTACAATGTCCCTTAGTAAAGATATATCTAAAACATAACTTTTAATAATGAAAAAGAATATAAAATAAGAAACTACACCCCAAAACATGGTTCAAACTGACAATAGGAGTATATTTGCCAGATATAAGGCCAATATCCCAAATATTGCTGCCTATATCCTGTATGGGAAGGACAAGAAAAGAAACAGTAAAGGGTTGCCCAATTGTGATATCTCAAAGTCATATAAATTAAGAGGAATCTACCAAAAGTGTGTGTGTGTGTGTGGGGGGGAAACAAAGAATTAAAGTCTTAATTTTCAACCACCCATGAATAAATGCAAAGTTGAGTGTTAAAGTGAAATACAGCGGCATATATAATAATAATAAATATAATGCGCTCCTAAGTGAAGGCAAAAGGGTCCACTGATAAAATATGATGTGGCACCAATCTGTCAACTTATCAACTTTTTATTCAGATCCCATTCTCTAAATATTAGCTGTAGAGGTAGGGCAGATATATCACCTGATAAGACACAGTAGTTTGCAGGCTGTGACCCATACCTGGGTGCTCTTAAAAGAGTAAAACGCAGTCTTGTCATTGCCGTCCTAAACCATCAGCAGGATGGAGCTTCCTGAATGCTGCTCCCTTAGATATTGTCCCCTGATAAGCAAAACACAGTCTTGCAAAAATCTATTAAAATTACTCAGTCAAAAAGTAGGGCCCATGAACAGGAATGGGATCCTGAGGCAGCTAATAAAAAAATGTTTTTAAAATAAAGCAGTCCCTAGGCGTTTCCCCATAATCTGGTTAATGAGGAGACAATATCTCAGGGAGGAACAGTCAGGAATTCAGGAGCCTTTTGCTTTCACTTAGGAGCTCTTTATTTTAGGGAGGCATTATACTGGGGCCACTGAGGGGCATTATATTGTATGGGGCCACTTGGGAGGCATTATACTGTGTGAGAGCCACTAAGGGGTAGTATACTATGTTGGGGCCACTGAGGGGGCATTAAAATTTTTACAGGTCAGGTATATCTAAGTGGTGATGATAGATGGACCGACTTATGAAACCTTTGCACTGGACCCGCTATGTGTTAATAGGACCGTGGTTCCAGCTGTTGTTCCCTCCTGCTCTTCATAGTAAATGACAGCGCAAGTGTCCCACTTGCTCATCACAGTAAATGAGACAGCGCCCCTTCCTGCACTTACTAGGTATTGGCTCCTGTCACAGCAAGGTTCAGTCCTGCATCCTCCAGGGCAGCTGGTTTGTAGCTCAATGTGCTCCTCTTTGCAAATCCAACGACATGAGGGTTAAAAGTTTTGAGAATATCTATAAAATACAGGATCAAGTGTCAGGACTGTCAGATTGTGTTTATGAGAAAGGCATTTCACCTGTCCTGGAACATCACAAATCTGCAAAACTTGGTGATGCTTGGACTCTGAAGCAGGTGCAATGGTGGGTAAGGTGCAAGGAGTGTACTTACTGGGTAATGTAATAAGGTCAGACAGGTTGCTGTAGCCTCCAATACTATAGGAAAGATGACAGAGTTAATATGATAACAAGACACTGACATGATTATGAATGTAGCAATCAATAGGAACATCTGCATAAGGAGTAATAGACCCCAAGGCTACTCCTATTACTATATGGGATTACTATAGGTTGCTACACCACATAAGAAGACAGAAATATTATACGTAGCTTTAAATAGAACCTTTCACCAACTCCACCAATCCCAGCTCATTACATCCTTCACCAGGCACCAGATAACTGATTCTGGCACAGTGACAATTTATTGTGTGGAACCCATTATCCGTACTATTACGTTGCACTGAGCATATACAGTAGTTATGGTGCATTAATATAGCTGACACAGAAGCTGTGCCTGCTACATCACTTCCAGGGACCCAGGACTACCTCCGACAGATTAACCCATAAGATGCCATGATCAATAGCGATCACAGCATCTGGTTGGATTGGGGGATGCGCCTTGTGTTACCTCCTCAGACACCCCGACATGAGATTGTGGAGTTCCCAGGGGCTGTCATGCCAGCAAGGTGGATTCCTAACTGCCATAGCCTAATAGTATATATAAACAGTAATTTACCCAATGATCCCAGGTTCACATCGCCTTGTGTAACATTAAAAATTGTAAAAAAAACCCCAAAAAGTCTAAGAAAAATAAATGGAAAAACTCTTTTCCATAAAACCCCCCCACTAAAGCAAACATATTAGTTATCGCTGTGTACATATAAGTCTGATCTATCCAAAAATAAAATTAATTATTCTGTATGGTGAATTCTGTAAAAACAAAAAAAAAATACCACAATTTACAAATTAATGTGGTTTGGTCGCCTCACCTTACTTAAAAAAATCAATAATCAAATTAAAAATCAAATGATCCAAAACTTTCCAGAAAATGGTACCAATAAAAACCCCAATATGTCCCGAAAAAAATTAAAACCCTCACATAGCTCTGTCAACAAAAAAGTGCAAAGTTATGGTTACTGTCAGAAGACAGTAAAAAATAAAAATAGCAATTTATTTCACATTGACCCCCCCCAACAACATTAATGAAAGCTGATCAAAACATTATATATTCCTTAAAGAGAAAAAATCCAAGAAAAAAATTCCAGCATGCCACCAATTATCCAAAACATAACTTTTACTTCAATATATAAAAGATGGATATTACATCACCTTAAAGAAGGTAGGAACATGATGAAAAGCTGACGCGTTTCGGGACAAGAGTTGATGTAAGTCCCTTACTGATGCTATGAATAAGGGACTTACATCAACTCTTGTCCCGAAACGCGTCAGCTTTTCATCATGTTCCTACCTTCTTTAAGGTGATATAATATTCATCTTTTTTATATATTTAAGTAAAAGTTATGTTTTAGATAATTGGTGGCATGCTGGAATTTTTTTCTTCGATTTTTTTCAATTTTCATACTCCTTTACGGTCGGAGGTTTCCGTGCAGTCATACTGGTCTCGAACTGTAAATTCAGGACAAGTAGAGGGATTTTAATTTATGCCTTAAAGAGGTTGCGCAGGATAAAAAAAAAGTGCAGTCCGGTCCTGCTGTCCGCTGTCTTCTTTAAAAGGTCCCTATTAGAGATGAGCGAGTAGTATTCGATTGAATATCGAATACCATCATAGTCTATGGGAAAAACAGGAATGTTGTTCCGGTTTCCATGGCAACCAAAATTCGACACATTGGATCCTCCGAGTTCAGGAAGTAGCAGGACGAGGAGCATGAGGAGGTTCTTGAATTGAATTCAGTGGAATTTTCCTGCGTGGTATTCGACCGATATGAGTATTTGATCTAATAGTAGTATTTGATCGAATACTACTCACTCATCTCTAGTCCCTATCCTTAAGGCCACTGATTGGTTTCAGTGGTCATGTGACTACTGAGGCCAATTGGTGGCCTATGGATAGGACCCAAGATTGGCCCCAGCAGGCAAATGCGGTGTGGACTTCCACCAGAAGAAAACACTGGAGTAGCAGGACCAAACTGGGCTGGGATACACGGAGCACCATGGAAAGAAGAGTAGGGTTTTTTTCACCTTTAAAAAAAAATATCCTGAACAACCCCCTTAAGGGCCAAACGACCCTGCCTCCTCATAGGTTAAAGAATGGAAAGAGTTGGAATTGGTAGAGGTGGTGAAAAGTCCTCTTTGAAGGAGCATTCCCATGAATGTAACCACGTTTAACATTGTAGATAAATGAAAGTTTAACATTTTTGCAAATATAAACAGATTGTCAGCACTAAAATGCTTAGAGAAAACCTCTAGCAATCTATAAAACATTTATTTAGTTATATTTGCAAAAATGTTTCATATGTATTTATCGATAAATCTAACTATGGTTGTATTCATGGGAAAACCCCTTTAAGTAACAGAGAACGATTCCCCGCTCTTATATGGCTCCACCAACCTCCAGGAGAGCTGACGATATTCTGTTGGGATCTGTAATACGTTTGTTGCATTTGCACCAATTGCCGCCTGTAATAACAATAAGACAAGTTGAGAAGGTCCAGAACATAAGTAGTATCCCCCTCCTCGTATGCAATGCCCTGTGCTGTCGTACCGTCAAGGAGTCACCTAGGGCTGCCACAATCTTCACATCTGCGGGTCTCACGTAGTCAGCTTGTGAGAAGCAAAGTAATAGCGTTACTGTACATGCAGTGTTTGTGACTTTAGTATAGCAGCAATATGGAGGGGACACTAACCTGTGGTAGGGGGTTCAATGGAGGGGGACATGTCTGGGCATTCAAAGCTTCTTCCACCATGAATCCACCCTGTGTACTTTTCAGGAAATTGCTGGAAATCATAAGATAACAGAGAGGTCACTGGACCATGATAAAAAACTGGTTACGTGTCTTCTAATAAATAAGCTAAGGCTATTCCTACGTGTTAGTCACAAAAAATGGCGTTTTAATGATAGAATCCCTTTAAACCTGGTTGCACACGACTGCGTTTTTTCTGCTGGCCGTGCTGTGTGCTGCCCATGTCTCCTTGGACAGGAATAGGATTTGTTCCATATTAGAGATGAGCGAACACTAAAATGTTCGAGGTTCGAAATTCGATTCGAACAGCCGCTCACTGTTCGAGTGTTCGAATGGGTTTCGAACCCCATTATAGTCTATGGGGAACATAAACTCGTTAAGGGGGAAACCCAAATTCGTGTCTGGAGGGTCACCAAGTCCACTATGACACCCCAGGAAATGATACCAACACCCTGGAATGACACTGGGACAGCAGGGGAAGCATGTCTGGGGGCATAAAAGTCACTTTATTTCATGGAAATCCCTGTCAGTTTGCGATTTTCGCAAGCTAACTTTTCCCCATAGAAATGCATTGGCCAGTGCTGATTGGCCAGAGTACGGAATTCGGCCAATCAGCGCTGGCCAATGCATTCTATTAGCCCGATGAAGTAGAGCTGAATGTGTGTGCTAAGCACACACATTCAGCACTGCTTCATCACGCCAATACAATGCATTAGCCAGTGCTGATTGGCCAGAGTACGGAATTCGGCCAATCAGCGCTGGCTCTGCTGGAGGAGGCGGAGTCTAAGGTCGGACCTGAATGGAGACTGGTGTGGAGCGATCTTAGACTCCGCCTCCTCCAGCAGAGCCAGCGCTGATTGGCCAAATTCCGTACTCTGGCCAATCAGCACTGGCTAATGCATTGTATTGTCGTGATGAAGCAGTGCTGAATGTGTGTGCTTAGCACACACATTCAGCTCTACTTCATCGGGCTAATAGAATGCATTGGCCAGCGCTGATTGGCCGAATTCCGTACTCTGGCCAATCAGCACTGGCTAATGCATTGTATTGGCGTGATGAAGCAGTGCTGAATGTGTGTGCTTAGCACACACATTCAGCTCTACTTCATCGGGCTAATAGAATGCATTGGCCAATCAGCGCTGGCCAATGCATTCTATTAGCGTGAACTGAGTTTGCACAGGGGTTCTAGTGCACCCTCGGCTCTGCTACATCAGATTGCTACATCTGATGTAGCAGTGCCGAGTGTGCATCAGATGTGTAGTTGAGCAAAACTGACTCAGCACTGCTAAGTCTCTGCATTCGCATAGGAATGCATTGGCCAGCCTTCGGCCAATCAGCGCTGGCTCTGCCGAAAGGAGGCGGAGTCTAAGGTCGGACCTGAATGGAGACTGGTGTGGAGCGATCTTAGACTCCGCCTCCTCCAGCAGAGCCAGCGCTGATTGGTCGAGTTCCGTACTCTGGCCAATCAGCGCTGGCCAATGCATTCTATTAGCCCGATGAAGTAGAGCTGAATGTGTGTGCTTAGCACACACATTCAGCTCTACTTCATCAGGCTAATAGAATACATTGGCCAATCAGCGCTGGCCAATGCATTCTATTAGCTTGATGAAGCAGAGTGTGCACAAGGGTTCAAGCGCACCCTCGGCTCTGATGTAGCAGAGCTGAGGGTGCACAAGGGTTCAAGTGCACCCTCGGCTCTCCTACATCAGAGCCGAGGGTGCGCTTGAACCCTTGTGCAGCCTCGGCTCTGCTACATCAGAGCCGAGGGTGCGCTTGAACCCTTGTGCACACTCTGCTTCATCAAGCTAATAGAATGCATTGGCCAGCACTGATTGGCCAGAGTACGGAATTCGGCCAATCAGCGCTGGCCAATGCATCCCTATGGGAAAAAGTTTATCTCACAAAAATCACAATTACACACCCGATAGAGCCCCAAAAAGTTATTTTTAATAACATTCCCCCCTAAATAAAGGTTATCCCTAGCTATCCCTGCCTGTACAGCTATCCCTGTCTTATAGTCACAAAGTTCACATTCTCATATGACCCGGATTTGAAATCCACTATTCGTCTAAAATGGAGGTCACCTGATTTCGGCAGCCAATGACTTTTTCCAATTTTTTTCAATGCCCCCGGTGTCGTAGTTCCTGTCCCACCTCCCCTGCGCTGTTATTGGTGCAAAAAAGGCGCCAGGGAAGGTGGGAGGGGAATCGAATTTTGGCGCACTTTACCACGCGGTGTTCGATTCGATTCGAACATGGCGAACACCCTGATATCCGATCGAACATGTGTTCGATAGAACACTGTTCGCTCATCTCTATTCCATATTGTTCAGCCCGCATACAGGACCATGGAATTCATGGTCATGTGCATGAGACCATAGAAATGAATGGGTCAGTGTGTTTTTTGGGAAAAACCCAGATAGCAGACAGTTGTCTGCAGGGGGCTTAACATTCACTCATAGCAGGTAGACATTTTAAATGCTCATTTAGGGCCAGTTAACAAGACAGAATGGAAGCCAAAGATCGAAGCAGGATGCTGAAAAAGTAAGGAGTGTGGAAATGAAAAAGGAGTTTGACACTGTAGTCTGCCTCAAATATCTCCTCCATTTCTGCCATGTGAACATGCCCAAATCTTTCAGCAAATGTTCCAAATCAATACTACAAGCGAATATAAACTTTGTAATATATCTTATCAGTGAACAATGCCTCTTCTCCACTTATCAAGTGCTTTTCCTTTCTTTCCCCTCCCAAATTGATCGATCGCGATGTTTAAGATGTAAGAATGTACAAGCCACTGACAATGAAGCATGAGGAAGACTATTAGTGACAAAATCCTCCTATTATTACCTGCAGCCCAAACTGGGAGATCTGTTCTTTCATTCCATCCATGTAATTCCCCATCCAATCCAAACCTGCAGCACATAGAACAACCAGATCACATATACAGTCACCGTAAGTCAGTGGCGTAATAGTCTGCAGAACATATTCTTATGTATCAGTCAGGAGGTAGAGGGACAGAGAAATGTCCGGCTCATCTCTAGAAGGGCCAGTGTAGTCTGATCTGATATATATATATATATATATATATATATATATATATATATATATATATATATATTTGAAGAGATCTCTGGAGAGGTCAGTGAAGCATTAAACTGCAGCATACAGGACTATGTATCTACCAGGAGGTGAACAGAGTAATGATGTGAGATATCTCCAAAGGTCAATGGTGTAGTAATACGCAGAATGTATCACTATCTGTCAGGAGGTAGAGGGGATAGAACAATGTTCTGCAGATCTCTAGAGAGGTTATAGGAACAGCAAGACAGAAATCCTGACAGGGATGATGACGAAATACCGTTGGGCCTCATTAATTACAATAGGGTCTATCGTATCTGTTATAATGTCTGCAATGAAAGACTCTTAATAGAAGCTCCAACACAGCTTTGAATGTAGCCTTAGTAGTGTAATAATCTGCAGAATAGATTACTATGTGTGGATAGGTAGAGGGGACAGGGCAATATTATATAGACTTGTAAACACCATGACCCAGATTTACTATTGTGGATATGACTGGCATAAACATGACGCATCTTTGGCATAATGTGTCAGATCTTGGATCATCTATTTTGGCCTACTATTTTTCGACATGCTAGACATGTGGGTGTGGATTATATGCGCCAAAATAGTGTCGAAAAATTCTGGCACAAAGTAAGCCAACTAAAGGATGGTATAAATGCAGACAAGACAGTCTGAAGATGCGCCAGATTTATCACTCAGCATCAGTCACTGTGATAAATCTGATGCATTTTCAGGTCACCTAATTTTGCACTCTCTAACTATTGGTAAATCTGTGCCATTGTCATAAGGCATTATCCTACAGATCTGTAGAAAGTTCAGTGCTGTGATAATCTGCAAGATTTATCACACTGTATTAGCCAGTAGGTAAAGGCAGCAGCACAATGTTCTGCATTTCTCTAGAGACGTTGGTGGTATAATAATCTATATCTACTAGGCGGTAGAGAGGACAGAGCAATATTCTGAAAATTGGTGAATGTCATTGTAATATTCTGCAGAATATATCACTATGGAGCTATCCAGGAGTAAATGAAGCAGAATAATCTCCTACTGGACACTCACCACATACTTGGTGCAGGTACAAGCAGCAGACTATCACCGTCAACTGTGTGGCCACCATCTTCATCTCTACATTCCAGGTGCAATGTGAAGTCCTTGTGGTCTAAGGCACAGGGTGCTTGCTGAGGAGCCCGGCAGTGTTGACTGCAAACACATGGGGGGGTTATCTCATGTGAAGGTTCGATGAATATTCAAAGTCCAAATTGTGATACAGATGAGACTTGTTTGGGGATTTATACTTGGGCTATTTGCCTGGCAGAGAATCTGCTTTTATTGCCCCGTTTATCAGGACCATGAAAGTCTTTTTACAGTGTCAGCGCAAACATGGTACATGTCAGGCTGGAAATCTGCTGGAGGGGGCAAAATGCAAAACAGCTGAAACCCTGCGCCCAGAAGCAGAAGATCCAGAATCTTGGAGTATCCAAGCACGTGCTCCATAGTAGAGCACCCATTTCCTGCAGCAACCTGCTCCTGCACGTGCCTCTGCTGTCATGTAAAGCCTTGAGGAGAAAAACTGTGGCATGTTCCAATGGCTGCTGTAAGAAAGCATTGGTTTTAGGGAAGAAAGGGGGAATTTATTTATCAATCTGCACTGGATTTATAGTGGAGATCGATGTAAATGTGGTGCATGTTTGGATCACTGCACTTTTTTTTTATACCAGAGATGCTCCGCTTTGCTGATTCTTCACCCTGCTCACCCAGACTGGTGAAAATTTTACTTTAAGAGGCCAGAAGATTCTTGTATTTTGCCATCAGGCAAGTTACGGTAATTAGTTCACATGGGGAGTGGAAAAGCGGATTTTGGCACAGAGAGTGACGCGAGGAGCTGCGTCACTCTCGGGCCAAAATCCGCCTGCCACGACAGTCGCGGCTTCTCCCTCCGGAGTAGGCTCAAATGAATGGGCCAACTCCAGAGGTTGCTGCCGCGAGGTGGACGCCATGGCTCAACGAGCTGCAGAATCCATCTGAAGAAAGGGCAGCTTGCTTCTTTATTTCCGCTAGCGGGCAACACGGTGGCTCAGTGGTTATAGCACTGCAGCCTTGCAGCGCTGGAGTCCTGGGTTTAAATCCTGCCAGAGACAACATCTGCAAGGAGTTTGTATGTTGTCCCTGTATTTGCGTGGATTTCCTCCCATACTACAGTCATATTGATAGGAAAAATGTACATTGTGATCCCTATATGGAACTCACAATCTACATTATGGAAAAAAGGGTGTTGTGGGTAATGTGGGGAAAAAAACTGAAAATTTCAGTGTTTCTGGAGATATCAGAGAAATTGATTCTTTGTTTTCACAGGAGATATTGCTGGGGAAGAGGTGGCTGTAGGAGACAGAGGGGCTCAGCAGCAACTTATTCCCCTTTAAAACATGTGCACACACAGCAAAGTTGAGTACGTATGGGAGAGTCAAGAGGAATACCCAGCCATCAGTGGAATGAGGGGGCTTAAAAGGTGTATGGGCAGCTTTGGCTATGGATTATACCTGTAAACATATTCCCTGATAATTTCACTTGTTATCCTTTTCTAGCTTCCTTTGTGTTTGTGTGAATCCGTTTCTCCAGTTCTGTGTCACTGCTGCTATCGCTCTCAGTATGTCCTGTACGTGATAACAGTTCCGATTATGGCTCCCTGTTATCACCTACTCCTAGCGAACTTGTTGCGCAACAGATCTTATAACAGACACTGTACCTTGGCTGGGGCTCTGATAAAATCCTGACCCATGGCCTTGGTGACAAAAAACAAAAAAACATCCACCTTCCTTTTCTGATTTTATTACTTAAATAAAACTCACAAGCCAGAGTGAACGATGACACAGCTGAACCCTAGGTCAGCGCCACTCGGGCATATATTCATCTTCAGAGGATGACGGTCGCACAAATAATCCTCCCACTGGATTCTGCTGATTTCGAGATTGGAGAATGAAATACTTGCTTCATTGTCAGAGAGCAATGTGACATGAGGAAGATTGGAGAATGGTGAAATATCCAGAAATGTGTGCAGTATGTCCATTAAGTGACATCTGGAGTTCATATTCTTAAAGGGGAAATAATAATTTAACTTGGGGTTCTGCATCCACCCTCAAGTTTCACTCACCTCACCACTGGTTTATGGAGATTTTTAGAATCAGAAGTGATGAAATAAGTAAAACTTAAAAAAAACAAAACAAACAAAAAACAGAATCAAATATGCAATTGCAATACTTAACAAGCGCACTATAAAAATAATAATAATTTAGAAATGGTGGCCAATGAGTAGTCCCAAACAACGTTTAATCGGTAGTACAGAGGAGTCTTGTATAAGTAAGTGGGAGGAGCCTATTTAGTCAGATAAGACTCATAGCCAAGGTGGAAAAACAATAAAGACCCACAGAACTTGGTGGATCTTCCAGTAGTGGTGTCATTGGGTTGGGAGTGGTGGGAGAGCGAGCCTTCATCAGCTTCAAAAACTGGGTTGGTTTGGTTTTTTTTTTACTTACTTTTTATAAAAGCTCAGATTTTGGCCCTATCAAAAAAAAAAACAAAAAAAACCCCACCCTCTGACAATAGTCCAGTACTTATCTGATAAGTCTGTAATAAATAGTGGAATTCCTCACGAATGTGCTCTGCTGTGTAAAATAGACATTTTTAGACAGCGAACAAAGACAGGGAAAAAAACAAAAATAAACCTTGCTTCATATCACTCGGAGATCCCAAGTAGTTGCATATGTCCAGACCAGATGCTGGAATAAATCAGCTCCGGCCTCCTGGAAGCCTTTGGGTCAGTCTCTATTCACTGGCTGCAGTAATGTCACTGAGGTGGTGGCTGCTGAGCTTCCTGTGGTGGTGGCTGCTCCTGCTGTGGAGGATCCTGTGGCGCCTGACGTGGCACTGGTGTTGGAGGTCTTGGAATGACCTGGGGTTGCCTTTGTCGATAAGCAATGACTGTTCCAAGCAACAGCGCAATGATGGTCATGAGGTAGAGGTCCCATTCTGGTCCCAGCAGCTGATCCATATCCACTTGTGATAACATTTCCTTCACCTGATCGAAGCAGAGGGAACAGCTACTGTTAAAGGGGTTAACATGATATTTTCACCTTATACTAAACACCCTCCACCTGCCTAACTTCTAACTTTCTTTAAAAAATAAAAAAAATTATATCTGCCCAGATTGATCAGATCAGGCGACCCCCTCCTCTTCTTCTAGGCATGAAACGTCACTTCCTTCATTTCTGCTGTTGCCTGCTCAATATAGCTGGAGTGCTCTATTGTGCAAGCACCGGCATATGTGAAGAGGAGAAGGATTGGGCTTCTCACACATGAGCAATAGTGCCGGCACTCTGGCTCTATTACGCAAGCAGAAGTCGAGAGAAGAAGGAGCTGGCAGCACAGAAAAAAGTGATCTCCAGGACAGGAAGCAAGTATGATGGGGTGGGTTAATAATAATACATAATAATAAATTTTATTTATATAGCGCTAACATATTCCGCAGCGCTGTACAATTTGTAGGGTTTAAATACAGACAGAAAGATACATTACAAAGAAAGTCATTTCACACAATGGGACTGAGGGCCCTGCTCGCAAGAGCTTACAATCTATGAGGTAGAGGGGGTGACACAAGAGGTAGCAGGGGCGACATTGCTTATGCAGAGGTCAGACACTTTTGTAATAGAGGTGACTGTCATTACATAAACATAAGACTTTATGAGCCGTCAACAGTCGTGTCCTTTAACATGTGGATGGAGCTTGGACCTATAAAGTTATCCTGAGATTACATCATATCATGTGGGGTAATGTGGGAGCGGGGACAGAGGAGGGTTAAGGGTTTACGTTATTGTGATAGGCTTGTCTGAAAAGATGTGTCTTTAGTTTGCGTTTGAAACTGTAGAAATTGGGAGTTAATCTGATTGTCCGGGGTAGAGTATTCCAGAGAAGTGGTGCAGCTCAGGAGAAGTCTTGTATACGAGCGTGGGAGGTTCTGATAATAGAGGATGTAAGTGTTAGGTCATTGAGTGAGCGGAGAGCACGGGTTGGGCGGTAGACAGAGATGAAGGAGGAAATGTATGGAGGTGCGGCATTATGGAGAGCCTTGTGGATGAGGGTGATAACTTTATATTTTATTCTATAATGAATAGTCAGCCAATGTAACGACTGGCACAGACCAGAGACATCGCTGTAGCGTCTAGCCTGGGTTAGTTAGGTAGGACTACTATTTCGTGGGCTAGCTAGGGAAACAGGGATGGGGTGTGAGAAGGAAGAGGAGGGAGTGATAGGGGTGATTTGAGTGAAGAGCAATGCATCATGGTAGTTGTAGGAAAAGACAGCAGGAAACTACCTATATAAACAAATGCAGAGGATGCCAAGAACTACAAGAGAACCCCAGAAATCACTCAAAACACTGCTAAGGGCTAGTTCACACGGGGTTTTGTGTGAACACATTCCGTCGTGGCTTTCCACTATGAATTAGGCCAAAATGAATGAGCCTAGTTTGGAGGGTGTTGTCGTGAGGCGGACGCCGCGGCTGAATCAGCTGCAGAATCCGCCTGAAGAAAGGACAGCTTGCTTCTTTTTTTCCATGAGCGGGGAAAAAACTGCTCACGGAAAAAGGAAATGATCGACTCCCATTGATTTCAATGGGAGGCGGCAGGATTTTGACGTGAACTCTGCGTCAAAATCCTGACCATTTTGCCTCATGTGAACTAGCCCTAAAGGTATTTGGGTGCACTTATCAACCCAATAATAGCCCTAACAGACCACTTTTTTTTTTTTTTTTAAAGTGTTTTTTTGCCCAGATAATCCCTTTAAGTTTCTAGAGGCCCATATACTGGAGATCTTTAAACACATGTCAGCAGACAACATGGGTGTGTACTGCATAACCTGACATCTAGGTTCAGATACTACAGTGTGCTGAAGTTTTCATTCAGAAAATTGGCCATACTTATTTGTAGACGTTTAATATCGATTACACAATACTTGTGGCTACACATAATATAACAGGAGACAAAATCACAGCTATTGGGCTTCTATAATTACAGGAAAGGGGACTGGGAGACTGTTCCTTTACGGATATGATACTCAGACTATTATTTCTGCTTTTTGCAGTTCCTCACAATTTCTACTTTTGTTAGAAACAATCAAGTAACCACAACAAAGTAAGATATTACAGCAGACTTACTAAGTAAGTTTAAAACTCTCATAGAAGAGGGGAGAGTCCTGGTGTTGAGGCAAGGGTGGGCTCCAGAATTAGGACCTGCATCTATGAAACCTTAATAGCATAACCTGTGGATATGCCATAAATATCTGTGATAGGGAAACCCACATGAATATTAGTTCCACTTACATTAAGCTCCTGCAGGTACTGGAGAGAGTACAGAATGCCAAGTTTACAGAGTGCAAGGAAGACCGGGACCTGGGCATCTGGGCTGGCCTCAGCTGCCATATCATAAAATCGCTTAGCAAGGTGGATGTCCTGTGTAAGAGATCCAAAGAGCCACATGAGAGGAGTACATACGTATTAGAAGAATACAACCATCTTGCCCAGCTCATTACCTTTCAATGGGTTGTCCTCAAAGCATCTAGCTATGACTGATCACCAATACAGTTTAGGGCGGGTTCACATCTGTGCCCTGGTCTTCACTTTCAGGCTTCCGTCTTCTGCCGACAGGAGATGGAAACCCGTCGGACAGTGTCCGCCCGTGAGCGTTTTGTGGTCTCCGTGGCTAAACATTTTTTTTTTTTAAACCAGAAACAAAGTCCTGCATGTCCGACTTTGTGTCCGGTTAAAAAAAAAAAGACAGTTTCGCCGCAGAGACCACAAAACGCTCACATGTGGACACTTTGCAAAACCATTCAAATTAATGGGTTTGAAAAGTGAATGCCGGTTTCTGTCTCCTGTCCAGTTTCTAGGGCATAAGATGGAAACTTTAAAGCGGAGACCGGGGCGCAGATGTGAACCCGCC
Organism: Leptodactylus fuscus; assembly: GCF_031893055.1. Taxonomy (NCBI): domain Eukaryota; kingdom Metazoa; phylum Chordata; class Amphibia; order Anura; family Leptodactylidae; genus Leptodactylus; species Leptodactylus fuscus. The sequence continues at coordinate 80,882,835 of NC_134271.1, forward strand.
CTTAGTTAACACTTAATATGTAGTACTAATAGATGTAGATGATGTTTACAGATTCATCACAATGGTTCATGGCATCCTACAGAGATCACTGAACTGAGACAGCCATAATAGACAACTGATAAGAACATTGCGAACTGATGAACTGTTTACTTGTATGTACCAATAACCTTCTTCCACCCTCCCTCCTAAAATTCTATTCCTGTGTCCCTCTGTACATAAATATGCATCCTTCAGAAATTGTTTTTAAATTTACCTGAGGAAGAAGCTGAGAGCTTCAAAAGCTTGTAATCTGTCATCTTTATTAGTTAGCCATTAAAAAAAGTTATCAACTACTGAAGACTCTCAAGTTTTTTTTTTTTTTTTAAATATTTCCTACCCACTGGCTAACACGGTACAAAAACAAACATTTTTCTTATACTAAAAACTCTTATGCTTTCTGTCTAACCCCTACACAGGGGCATGGTTTGTTTCAATACACACACAAACGACATACAAAACAGAACAGTGCAAAACTGGCCTATTCTTATGGGGCTCCTACACAAACAAAAAATAAAATATACCTGTGCAAAGGTGGGTCCTTCTGCCATATATATATATTTTATCTCTTTATTATTTGTACTACTTTGTTTTATAAAAGATAGCTGAACGACTGCATCAAGCAAGCACTCCTTTATGCCTTCCCTTTCCTACTAGATTGTAGGTTGTTGAGAACAGAGCTCTCACTTCTATTGTTTGCAATGTTTCTTTGTACCTGTGTCTTTTAATTTGCAAAGTGCTGAAGAGGATGTCAGAGCTCTATATTTACTAAGGACTAAATAATAAACAGTTTGCCTTTTACATGGCAGATAAGACAGGTCAATTTTACACCATTTACCAATATCTGTCAATGTCTGCACTCACCTGTTTAATGCCCAGGCCTTTTTCATGCATGTACCCCAGATTAAACATAGCCTGTGCACTGTGTTGCTGTTCAGATGCCAGGCGATAATGGATAAAGGCTGTTTCATAATCTACATCAGTTCCATAACCATAAAAATGGTAGTCACCCAGTTTCAGCCGTGCCACAGTATACCCTATAAGAGATTGAGCAGATAACAGGAAAGGAGGCCATTTAACGTCATCGTTACCTATAAAACCTGTCTGAATTCTAATCCTTAAGAGTAACCCCAGGCACATATGATTTCTCCATAGCAGCTGTTATTAGCGGAGAACATGGCTGGTGAATCAGGGTGTGCTGATGTATGAGCATTATAAAGGTACTTAGGGGGCGTCCATTTAAATTAATGCAAAATGTCACGGACACAGCTAGTGTCCGCTGCTAATGTACGCGCAAGATTTTGAACGGACATTAGTAACGGACACTAGCTGTCGGACACTGACGGTAGTGTGAACGCTCCCTTAAACATCATTGCCTAAAAATTATTCTCTATAAAAGTGTCATTTGTGCTCAGACTGACACTGCAAATAAATAATACTACAGAATACCAAAGCACATCTAAGTGGCTGTGTAGCCAAAGCCTAAAATGGTACACTTACTATTTAAAGATTAATAATGTAGATGGAAGAACTGACCTTGTGCGGCTGCCCGGTTCCAGTGCAGGAGAGCTCTTGGGAAAGTCTCATTTTCACCAAACAGGTTAGCTTCTTCTGCAGGAGCAAAGGGGTCAAATACAATGTAAATGTTGTGTTATGTGAGGGCAAACAAAATAAAAAATATTGCAGTTGTGGGTTCAACTCAGCTGAGAGTATTATGCTGCTATACAAGTCTAAAAAGTCTCCTACCCTTTATAGGATCCTAATGTCAACAAAGCTCATAACACCAATATATAAGCCCTCTAATATTAGCCTAGAGGAACAACTATCAGAAGAAGGTTCTATTGTCTCAGTCAGATTGAAATCACACATGCAGTTTTACTTTTTGAACCAAAGCCAGAAGTCTATTTAAGGAAAAGCAAATAGAAAGCACAGACTTCTCTTTCCTGCTGGATCCACTTCTGGTTCAAAAAAATGCTTAAAAAACTGTATGGGTTTTTCCAGCCTAAGAATCTTAAATACCCAAAATGTTGTTAACCCATAAGGTGTGCAGCACATAAGTCATCTTACTCAGTTACTTACTTTGGTCCAGGATGAAGGCTGCGTTACTTTGTGCCACTTCATATCCCTGCTCGGCCAGCAGCAAATACTGAACTACAGCAGCATTGGAATTTCCGTTCTTATAGCCGTTATATGCCGTCATCAGCCTTTCAGACCATCGACCACGTTCACAGACATTTTTAAACAGCTGAAAAAAAATATAGATGTGTCCTAGATTGTTTCTGCCAGCACCAACCTGACCATAAGGGCGTATTCAGGTTTTTATTTATACAACTTTCTAACATACATGCATTTTAAATTCTCACATGCATTTATTGCATCAGTGCAGACTCCTAGTTGTACAGTAACATGGTATACCCCATGGATGAGTCCTGTGTAATGCATCTAAGGGCTAACACAATGGGACCAAACATGTTGTCAGTCAAACGACACATCATGTGACTCCTGACATTCAGTAAGAACTGTGTTACATGCATGTGTTTGATTGGCACATAAGAGACATATCGAAGACAAACGGTGCAAACAAATCTTTATTATAATGACATTACTGCGTGTATTTACATGGATGCCTGTCTCTAAGTTATGTTGTCATGTTGTTACTAAAGTTAATTGAGGGTAAAAAACAAACAAACAAAACTTGGAAGATGCAGGAAGAAGAATATAAGATTTTCTTCTACACAGACATGATAATGAGATGATATTGTAGTAATAACGTATTATGTTCTGCTCCTTAATATACTACTATTAACCTGACTAATGGATAATTGACTGAATGACAGGGGTGGCAAGACCTGTGAGAGAGTCACATGACTAAAGCGATGTTTAGTCCAATTCTCCAACGGATGCATTTCACAGGAGTAAGAAAGGACTACCATTCTTACGATAGCATATTTTTCCTTTTACAGACTACTGCACTGATAAAATATAGACGTGTGAGCAAAATCTTAATTACATACATATATATATATATATATATATATATATATATATATATATATATATAAGTGTGAGATATTCTATTCTGTACACAAAATACGTAAAATTTATAAAAACCACAATACCTCTTTAAACGGAGGTTGTAAGGTATATTATGTGAATGTTATGTCAGTTCATGAGATCTGTTCACCTACTTCTACTGCAGTTTGGCAGGATCGTAGTACTCCTGTTCCGGTGGCATGCATTTGAGCCAGATTGTAGAAAGCCAAAATGTGACCCCCTTGAGATGCCAGGTTAAAGTACTTCAGGGCCTGTTTGTAATCTCTCTTCACTCCAACACCATCTGCAAGCAGACAACGAGTCAGACAAACTTTATTAATCATCTGTGACCGCCAGCAGATGTCAAACACAGGGCTACTTGCTGCCAGGATTCTTCTTCACCCTTAACACAACCTCCTTGCCACCAGCTGGATTCCAAAATTGACCACATTTACACGCTGTATGGCATGCCCAGACCCACAGCAGTTTAAAGTTTCTATATCTGCTTTGCAAACCTTCTAACTTTTGACAGTAACTCTTACTGGTTTCTAAATAACTTACTTGGCAGTCTTATCCACAATGTCTCTACTGTGTCACGAACTTTTTCTTGCATGCAAACCAGTCTGGTCCGCCCTGAGGTCACTATTTAAGGCTTCTCCTATTCGGTTTTATATATCCACTATAAGAAAATCAGCTACACGGATAGGTTTCTGTATCTGGTACTTACTGTAGTACATAGACCCAAGCTGAAGCTGTCCATCTACCCATCCCTGTTCAGCTGCTTTCTGGAAGTATTTCAGTGCCAAATCATAGTTCTACAAACAGAAAAAATTTGAAATCTGGTGAGATCTGAAGGCCAGGAGCAGCAGTTAATTACCATACAGATATTGTATGTGCAAAATATATTACCAGTCAGATGATTACTCACCACAGGAACCCCTCTTCCGTACAGATATGCCATACCCAGACCACTCTGTCCAACCGGGTTCCCCTGTCATTAAAGAGGTAAATAAACAGAGAACTAAATGTTATTTTCAGCTTAGTTTCCATAGGCTACATTCATTCCCACACTGCAACATAGTTTCTGCAGGCTACATTGATACCAAAACTACCAGCGAGTGACTACAGATTACATTCATGCTCACATGGCCACCTATCACCCACATGCAGTACTCATACTGCCTCCTAGTGCCTGGACGTTACATTTATTCTCATATTGTCACCTAGTACCCAAAATTTACAATCGTTCTCAAATTACCACACTTAGTGCACACAGACTACAACTATTCTACCACTACCACCTGGTGCCTACAGGTTACATTTATTCCTATGCTGCCACCTACTGCCCACCGGTTAATTTTTTCTCACACTGCCACCTAGTGCCAGCAAGTTACATTTATTCCTATGCTGTAATCTAGTGCCCAAATATTGCATTCATTCTTACACCACCATCTAGTGTTTACAGAGTACAATCATTCTCATGCTGCCACCTAATACCTTCAGGTTAAATCCAAATACATATATATACAGGTGCCACAGACCTGGCATCAACCCGTGTTATACACAAAATGTTTAAAACATCTTTACAATGAAGGATAACGCCACAGTGACATCGCACAACATTCAAAAAGGAAAATATGTGCCATGTTCCATACATCCCAGGCTTCTCTATGCAATGATTGTGTTTGAAGGCCAATACCCATAAAAATGCCACAAATACAATTCAGTCTCCTATCACATATTATTAAAGGGGTTGTCCCATGTCGCATACTTACCCGTCTTCGTTCCTCTAAAATCTTCTGTCTTCCGGCTTTGTCTCGTCATTGGTGGGCGGGGTCACATATGCAAAGCCAAGCGGCGAGATGCCGCCAGCCCTGCGTGCGCGCTCATACACCAGTCTAGCCTTCACAGTGCAAATACAGACCCGACACCCTGCGGGTCTGTATTAGCATTGTGAAGGCTAGACTGGTGTTTGAGCTTGCACGCAGGGCCGGCGGCATCTCGCCGCTTGGCTTTGCATATGTGACCCCGGAGCGGAATAACAGCATCGCTTCTGTCTTCATGCAGGGCAGAAGCATAGCGATGTGCCGGCGTCTAACAGTCCCCAGCATCCGCCTATTACAGCGGATGCCGGGGAGTTAGACGCCGGCACAAGTGAAGCCAGCAACATCGCTATACTTCTGCCCTGCATGAAGACAGCAGCGGCAGAAGCGATGCTGTTATTCCGCTCCTCCGCCCCGGAATAGCAGCATCGCTTCTGCCGCTGCTGTCTTCATGCAGGGCAGGCACATAGCGATGTTGCTGGCTTCACCTGTCCCCCAAAGGGTAAACTACCCCCCCCCTCCAGGCTCGCTCCCGTGCACTTAGCCCCTCCTCCCTCCCCCCTGAGAGCAGGCAGACATCACTTGACTCAGGTCAGGGCTGTGGCCACAAAAAAATGAATAAAGTGAGATAGCGGCCAAACAAAGCAGTTTTGCTGAAGCATTGTATTTAGGAAAAGTCTTGCATTCACATTTACAAGCATTATAGATAGGATCCTTGTGACGGGACAACCCCTTTAACATTCAGAAGTAGGAGTAGTTACTGATATTTCCACATACCATGTCTGCTGCTTTCTTGAAGTACTGTAGAGCCGTTTCGTTGCTCTGCCGCACCGTGTCACTGCCCTCTGAATACATCTACGTGAGCAGGAAAACATTATGAGACTCACTATTAACAAGATCCTCTACTCAAGGATGGAGACTTCACCTCTGTATTGGATGTAATGGAGGCTCAGAGACTGTTGTCACTTTTTTTTTTATTTTAATTTGTCCCATTAACAGTGAGTTGTGTTCAGAATGGATCTCACAACACATGGAAACAATGTAGGCTAGTGCTCACCTTTCCCAGGAAAGCCATGGCATGTGAGTTTCCAGCATTTGCCGCTTGATTGAAGTATTCAAATGCTCTCTGTGGAGTCATCAAAAAGTACAATTGGTGGAAAACTGCTACCTAGCATGTGCAGCCATTCACTACTACATATAAAAGGGTATTCCGCTCTCAAAACATTACCCTTATCCACAGGATATGGGGTAGCTTACTGATTAGTGGGAGGTCTGACCGTTGGGACCCCCCACCGACCACAAGAACTGATGTGATTGAGGTTCCCTAGTTGACACCTTCTCAAGCGCAGTCCATAATAAATTACTATGTCAAATTAGATGTGTACTTTAACAGGGGAATGTTAATTCATCCTTCACTGTTTCATTTCCCTGTGAAAATAAATATGTGTAGGACATATAGCTGTAGCAGAAACAATTGGTTAAATTGCTGCAGCATTATATCTTAGCACAGAAGACAACAAAAACCAATGAAAAGCCATTGGAAAAACACATTTCAACGTTGTTTTATTTTTTTGTCTTCTGTAATAAGATACGACACTGCAGAAGCTTAACCAATCGCAGAAGATTAGGTTAACTCTGCTACATCTGTAGATTGACTAGGACATTCACCATCTGCTGTGCTGATGCAATCCCACGCCCTCCCCAGTTCATTCAGATCAAGAAATTATTAATGTACCTGATGGTTTTGTTCTACTCCACGTCCACCATGTAGATGAAGTTGTCCGAGGCCGACCTGCAGAGAAAAGATCAATATTAAGTACAGTTCCATCCAAAAAGGAACAATAGCCACTGGAGAAACAGAAGGGAATTATGTAATTGTACAGTACAAGACGAATGCCACATTGAACACACATCTATAATGGTGCTTGAAAGTTTATGAAACCTTCAAAATTTTATATACGGTATTTCTACATAAATTTGACCTAAAAAACACTTCAGATTTTCACAAAAGTTCTAAAACAAATACATGGAGCTAATTCAAACAAGTGAGTTGCCTCACTCAAAGGAACAGCCTCCTCCATTGAAATAGATCATTCATATGGTTACCAATTTATACCCTGCTATTTATGCTTCTATCTGTTTCTACTGACACCTACATTGAGCCTGATGAAGGGAAGTACCGTGATCGAAACATTGCTATGCATCTAGATCTCAGCTGTACACTAAAATTTTCTATGCGACTTCCATGAATGGTGTTATTTTGTAACACTAATAATAAGCTAGCTTAATTGTAAACTATTTTGAGTGCTGGTGGAACAGAAGTGAAAAAAAGTCACAAATGTTTTAACGCCTCAAAATGACAGAGAACTGGCCAACAAGGAAGTATAACTCTCCCCCAAAGCACTATAGTCTGTTTAATATTCCAGGGCTGTAATTACTATTTTCCAGGCTTCAGAGATAAGGGCTTGTTCACACATGGCAAGAGGGGGTGGATTTTGGAGCTAAATCCATGTCATAATTTGCCCCCTCACAATAGTGGTCTATGTAGACCACTAGCTTACTTTTTTCCGATCACGGAAAAAAGAAGCGAGCTGCCCTTTCTTCAGGCAGATTCCGGGGCTGATTCAGCCCCGGCGTCTGCCTTGTGGCAGCACCCTCCGGACTAGGCCTATTCATTTGGGCCTACTCCGGAGCGGGAAGTCGCAACTGTTGGAAGCCCTATTCTGATGTGGCTTCCTGCGTCAGAATCAGGACCAAAATACGCCACACTACACCCAGTGTGAACGGGGCCTAAAGCTTCCAAGCACTCCCAGCATAAGACTAAGGGCTCGTTCACATCTGCGTCCGGGAGTCCGTTCTGCAGGTTTCAGTTTCCTGCACAAAACAGGGCAGGAGACGGAAACCTGTCGGCATCTTTCAAACTCATTCATTTGAATGGGTTTGAAAAGCGTCTGGCCATGAGCGTTTTATGCTCTCCGTGGCGAAACCGTTTTTTTTTTAACCACATGAGGACCGCCGTACGTAAATTTACGGCCTCATGTGCTGGTACCTAAAGACCGGACTATTGCCGAAATACGTCCGGCCTTTAGGTACCTTTCTGGCGGGGGGAGGGGTGCGGGGGGGACAGGGGTTAGGTGTTACTAACACCTAACCCCTTCCTCCATAACGTCCAGTCGGAACTGAGTCCGACTGGAAGTTTTAACCCTTTCGATCGCGCCGTGAAACATCACGGCGCGATCGAAAGGCATCCGCCGACAATTGAAGCTGATCGGCACCCCCCGCGGCGAGATCGGAGGGTGCCGATAGCAGTAAAAGGTAGTCTGGGGTCTGGCCAGTGACCCCAGACTGCCCGGAGCCCCCACATACCTGGTGATCCTGCCAGGACCTTCTGATGTCAGGCTGTGCGTCTACACAGCCTGACATCCTGCTACGGAATGCCATGTGGGACACCTGCAGGCTGTGTCTCACATGGCATTCTATATCAGCACAGTATTGCTGATTGAAGTGTCCTAAATGGACACATGAAAAAGTAAAAAAAAATGTAAAAAAATAAAATGAAGTGTATGAAAAAAATTAATAAAGTTATAAAGCCCAAAAATCCCTTTTTCTCAATAGAAAATGAATTATATAAAAAAAGAACTAAAAAGTAATAAAAACAATGCATATTTGGTATTGTCGCGTCCGTAACAATCTGTACAATAAAACTGAAATAATATTTAATGTACATGGCGAACGCCGGAAAAAAAAAACGGAAAAAACTCGCCGGAAGTAATGATTTTTCGCCATCTCACCATACAAAATATGCTATAAAAAGTGATAAAAAAGTCATATGCATCCGACAACAGTACCAATAAAAAGCGCAGGTTGTCCCGCAAAAAATAAGCCCTCAACCAACTCTGTCAACCGAAAAATAAAAATGTTACGCCTCTTAGAAGATGCGATGCAAAAAACATTGATTTATGTCCCCAAATGTGTTTTTCCTCTGCAGAACTAGTAACACATAAAAAAATACTATAAATGAGGTATCGCCGTAACCGTACCGACCCGCAGAATAAAGGGAACATGTTACTTATACTGTACGCTGCATGGCGCAAAATTAAAAAAGTAAAACTCAATGCCAGGATTGATTTTTTTTTTTTAAATCCAGCAAAAAAGGGTTAATAAAATGTATTCAATAAGATGTAGACACCCAAAAATGGTGTCATTACGAAATGCATCTCATCCCGCAAAGAATAAGCCCTTATATGGCCGCGTCACCAGAAACATAAAGAAAATATAGCATCTCACAATGTGAAGACAAAAACCCTCAAAAATCGCCAAATTATTAGAACACAACTGGGTGCGTCATGTAGGGAATATATAAGCTGTGTGAGCGGATATCAGGGGACACCCCAGATTTACAGCTTATGAGGGAACAGACACCAGAAGTGACCCCTAAAGTGACCCCCAGAGTGACTCCCCAATCATAGGAGCTACGGGGACATAGTAGGGAATTTGGTGTCTGCAATGTCCTCCGCACAGCTTATACATTCCCTCTTCGCCATCCGCTGTGCAGTCACGTCCGGGATACTAATACTCACTACACCACCTGATAAATTCTTTGAGGGGTGCAGTTTTCAAAATGGGGTCACTCCTGGTACCCCATGGAATCCACTTTTCTGGTACCTTACAGGCTCTACAAACATGACATGGCGTCCAGATACCAAACATCTGAATCTGTACTCCAAAAGCCGCATAGCGCTCCTTCCCTTCTGCACCCTGCTGTACGTCCAAACTGCAGTTTATGACACATATATGACACATGTATGACACTGGTGTACCCCCGGATAACGGACATAATGTCATATGTGGGTATAAACTGATACTAGGGCACAGCCGGACACAGATGGGAAGAAGGGTCATTTGGTTTTTGGAGCACAGACGGTTTGGTTTTTGGATGCCATGACACTTTTGTAGAGCTGAAACGCCAGTAAAGTGGAATCCCCTGATAAATTACCTTATTTTGGAAACTACACCCCTGAAGGATTTATCCAGGGGTACAGAGAGCATTTTTAACCCCCAAGTGTTGCTATAACTTTATATATATAACTATAACTGTAGTGGATTGTGAGAGGTGAAAATGACCATTTTTCCAGGAATACGTCCTTTCAGTGCCTAATATAATGTGCCCGACTTGTATCAGAGATGAACGCTCTAAAAGCTGTTGTGCCTGGGATACCCGTTTAACAGTTTTTGGAGTGTCTCTGCTGACATAAGTCGGGCACAACATGTTGCACACTGAAATGGCAAATCTGTAAAATTTTCATTTTTAACTTCTCTATCAGTTGCGATTTCATTTCTGGAAACTAAATAAATGCAACACTCAAGGGTTAAAAATTCTCGCTACACCACTTGATAAATCCCATCAGTGGGGTAGTGTCCAAAATAGGGTGACATGTCTGCGGATTCCACTTTATTGGCAATTCAGGGGCTTTGCAAAAGTGGCAAAAAAAACCAAACTGTGCTCCAAAAACCAAAATAGCGCTCCTTCCCTTCTGTCCCCGGTTGTGCCCAAACAGCCGATTCTACCCACATATGGCATTAAGTACGTTATCCGGGGTACACCAGTGTCATACATGTGGGCATACACTGCTATTTGGGTACCCAGCAGGGTGCAGATGTGAAGGAGCAATATGTGCTTTTGGAGTGCAGATTTAGATTCTTCGTTTTTGGACACCACGTCACATTTGCAGAGACCCTAAAATTGCCCCTACAAAATGGGGTCACTTCTTGGTGAATTCCAGTTTACTGGAACCTCCAGGGCTCTGCAAAAACATCATGGCGCCCAGAGGGTCCCTCTAAATCTGTATCCCAAAAGCTAAAACGCACAGTGGTCCTTCCCTTCTGAGCCCTGCTGTGTGCCCAAGCAGCAGTTTACACCCACATATATAATTTTTTGACCCCCGGGATGGCCCACTTAATAGTTTTAGGAGTGCAGGTCTCTGACAACACAAAGTGGGTGCAACGTATTGGGCACCGAAATGGCATATTTTTAAAAATTTCAATTTTCATTTTGTACATTAATTTTTGGGAAGCATTTTAGGCTCAAAATGATAATACCCCTTGATACATTCCTTGACAGGTGTAGTTTCTAAAATGGGGTCACTTTTGAGGGGTTTCCATTGTATTGATACTTTAGGGGCTCTGCAAATGCGACATGGCACCTCAAAACTATTCCAGCAATATATGCCCTCCAAAATCCAAATAGCGCTCTTTCCATTCTGAGCCCCAGCATGTACCCATACAGCAGATTTTGGCCACATATGGGGTATTGCCGTGTTCAGAAGAAATTGTGTAACAAACTGTGGGGGGCTTTTAATTCTTAAACTATTTGCAAAATTAAAACTATGGCGCTAAATGGACGATTTATTGGGAAAAAAAGTAATTTTTCATTTTCACGTCCCAATGTTAATAAAATCTGTGAAACACCTGTGAGGCCAAAATACTCACTCTACCCCTAGACAAATTCTATGAGGGGTGTAGTTTCCAAAATGGGGTCACTTATAGGGGGTTTCCACTGTATTGGTACTTTAGGGGCTCTGCAAATGCGACATGGGACCTGAAAAATATTCCAGCAAAATCTGCCCTCCAAAAGCCAAATAGCCCTCTTTCCATTCTGAGCCCCGCCATGTTCCCATACAGCAGATTATGACCACATATGGGGCATTTCTGTGTTCAGCAGAATTTGTGTAACGAACTTTATGGAGCTTTTTCTCCTTTATCCTCTTGTGAAAATTAAAAATTTGGGGCTAAATTGACAGTTTGTTGGAAAAAAAGTAATTTTTCATTTTCATGGCCCAATGTTAATAAAATCTGTGAAACAGCTGTAGGGTCAAAATGCTCACTCTACCCTTTAATATGTTCTGTGGGGGGTATAGTTTCCCAAATGGGGTCACTTTTAGGGGGTTTCCACTGTATTGGTTCTCTAGGGGCTCTGCTAATGCGACATGGCACCTAAAATTATTCCAGCAAAATCTGCCATCCAAAAGCCAAATAGCGCTCCTTCCATTCTGAGCCCCGCCATGTTCCCATACAGCAGATTATAGCCACATATGGGGTATTGCCGTGTTCAGGAGAAATTGTTTAACAAACTGTGGGGGGCTTTTACTCCTTTAACCCCTTGTGAAAATGAAAACTTTGGAGATAAAGTGACATTTTAGTAATTTTTCATTTACACATCCCAATGTTAGTAAAATCTGTGAAACAACTGTAGGGTCTAAATGCTGACTATACCCCTTGATGAATTCTGTGAGGGGTGTGGATTCTAAAATGGGGTCACTTTTGGGGGGTTTCCATTGTTTTGGTACTCTAGGGTCTCTGCAAATAAGGCATGGCGCTGAAAATTATTCCAGCAAAATCTGCTGTTCAAACACCCAGTGTCGCTCCTTCCCTTCCATGCACTGCCGTGTGCCCAAAAATCAGTTTACACCCACATGTGGGGTATTTCTGTGCACGGGAGAAATTGCACAATAAACTGTCAGATGCATTTTCTCCTTCAACCCTTTGTGAATGTGTTAATTTTGGGTCTAAATGAATGTATTAGTGAAAAAAAATGAAATGTCTAAATTTCACTGCCATATTATTTTTATTCTTATGAAATGCTTAAAGGGTTAACAAACATCCCAAATGCTGTTTTGAATAATTTGAGGGGTGCAGTTTTGAAAATGGGGTAATTTATGGGGGTTTCTATTATACAGGCCTTTATAATTACTTTCAGAACTGAAGTGGTCCCTAAAAAATTGGTTTGGAGAATTTTCTTGTAAATCTGGAAAATTGCTGTTACACTTGTAAGCCTTGTGACGTCCAAAATAAATTAAAAGACAATCAAAATATGATGCCAATATAAAGCAGAGATATGGGAGATAATATTTATTCATGTATTTGGATGGTATGACTATCTGCCTGAAAAGCAGATAATTTCACATTTTGAAAATTGCAATTTTTTTCAAATTTCCATCAAATTTCCTAGTTTTTTTTATAAATAAATGCAAAAATATTGATTAGTGTTTACCACTAACATGAAGTATAATGTGTTACAAGAAAACAATCTCAAATTCATTTGTGTAAGTTAAAGCGTCTCAAAGTTATTGCCATTTAAAGTGACACATGTCAGTTTTGAAAAAAGAGGCCTGGTCTTTAACATACTTTTGGGCCTGGTCCTTAACCGGTTAAACTGGACACGGAGTCGGACATGCAGTACTCTGTGTCCGGTTTAAAAAAAAACGCATAAAACGCTCACGGCCAGACTCGGCAAGACAGGTTTCCGTCTTCTTCATACAGAAGACAGAAACCTGAGAACGGAGTGCCGAACGCTTGTGTGAACCCAGCGTAACTTTGGAATTAATATTCCATAATGTGTTGTTTATAGTATAAGACAAGTAACAGTCACTGCACCAACATTAAATGCCAGTCTTCAAATTCCCAGTGCCAGCGGAAGAGGCACCCTATTTATTACGAGGACCTCTTCGTACATGTAGTGGCTCCTTCGGTGGGCTGAACACCAGTGATGTAAACTGCACCAGTTTGTTGCTGGCAAAGATTGCAGCGACATTTAAAAAGAAGCCTGCCGTAAATGAATAACAAATCTCCCCCAATGACACCACTGGTAAAATAGTAAATGCAGCTCAGGCTTATAATAAAGGATGTAATTCAAGATCAGTACACAGATTACAATGCGACAGGGATGAAATGAGCTTAGAACCTTACTTGAGCCTGGACATCTCCTTTCTCCGCCAGAAACTGGTAGTATTGGATGAGATCTTCCTCCAGCATACCACTAGCCATGCCGGGATTTTCTAACTCATCAGGCAAGCGAATCCTCTGAACTACTGTCCCTCCAGTAAGTGAAATGTCACTGGCCACTGTGTTAAGATAGTACAAACAGAAGTGTAGACAGAAGTTAACACTAATGATAATTCTCAACCTTCCAAATTTTGTGCAGATTCTGGCAGCCGATTATACTGGAGTTCAAGTGATACAAGTATTTCCTGTGTAACCAGTTTCCGCAGTGCAAAAATATAAAACAGTAAACATATTACCATGATTCGCAACCAGCCGGTAGTGGGTCAGAGCAGATTCACAGCTTTGCAGAACACCAATCCCAGCCCAATAGCGATAGCCCTGTAAAAACAAAAAAGTGATACTTCAAGTCAGTTTGCTACATAGGCTGAACTGGATGGACAAACTATTATTCTGCAATGTCGATCCAGAAGAAAGAAGTCTTTCTAGAGTATATCAATATCACAGGTTATTATATTTCTGGAGATAGGTTGTTGATCCAGGGATTTATTCTGATTGTCAGATATGCAGTCAAAAAGGAATTTTTCAGCTAAAATGAGTAAAACTTGCTTTAAGTTGGTGTAAAAGTCTTCTTCTAAACATAGAGGATGTCTCCTTGTTACAGCCCTACAATATACTGACCATATACTGACAGTGACTACAGTGTGTGACAGTTCATGCATTTCTGATGCTACATGTATTAGTAGAACAATTATAACCCTTGCTGTCTTTACACTGGCACAGTTACTCTCATTTTCTACAGCTAAACCTAAATTACAAACAACATTAAAAAATTAATTCTACGAGCCATGTATGCCGCACACTAAAGCTGTAACACCAACAACAAAAAAACACTACTACAGCACATATTAATATAAAAAATATAGATCACCTTTATTAATTACATATTACATCACATTACACATGAAGCCACTAGAGATGAGCGAACACTGTTCGTATCAGCCGATCCGAACAGCACGCTCCCATAGAAATGAATGGAAGCACCTGTGACGCTGACTTTGCCGGCGGCCGGCGTCACAGGTGCTTCCATTCATTTCTATGGGAGCGTGCTGTTCGGATCGGCTGATCCGAACAGTGTTCGCTCATCTCTAGTGGCTTCTCTAGTATACAAAGCATACAAAAAACAATTCACAGATCACGTGCCCTGAAGCACACAGCACACATCACAGTGGATTAGTTTTTTTACGCTATGTTCACATCTGCACCTGGTATTCATCAAAGGTTATCCATCAAAAAAAAAATAAAAAAATCCTGCCCATTTGCGTTAGTTTTTGACGGATCCGTTTTGTCTCCACTCCCCCCTAACCTTCATCTGCATTCTGAGTGCGCAGAGAGAAGAACAAAATAGGTACTCGCAGATGTGAACTCAGCCTTAAATAAACGTCTCCATTGAAATAGCTGTCACTTGTAGCTGGTGGAGCACTTTGACTTGAATTGGATCTTTGATATATTGTAAGTCGATTACAACAGTACCTACCACCCCTTGAAGAAGCTTTGTAAAATATATGTAGTGATCTGCTATAGACCAATATACTTGCTAAGTGTTCCTATACATGTGTTAATTATTTAGGGATGTGATGTACAATACATGGTATAGTGCTTTAGCATTCCTTCAAATCGGGATGGTGGTTGGGACTACTTATGTTTTGCTGCTGTATTTGCGCTGTTGTAGCTATATGCTCATGCGCACTGTCAAAGTGATAGCTGTGTTTTTCCCAGTTCATTGCTATGGTCCCATACATGACTTGGGAATTTCATATAAACCTAAAATAGTCCTTATGATGAATATAACCACACACACTGTATGTGATAATGAAAATGGGCATAGCAGCCCTTTATTAACTTTGATTACATTAAAAAGGGTTGTCCAGGCAAAAATAAGCAACCCTTTTAACGTTTAAATCAGCTGGGGGCAGTGAAAAAAAAAAAAAAACATAAAAAAATGCACCTGTCCCTGTTGTTCCTGTGTCCTCCCGCGCATCCCAGTTCTTCTGCTCCAGGGGCATATTCCGGAGTTCTGCTGAAACTGCTGAGGCCAATCAATGAAGGGCCTGCAATGTCACTACCTGTCATGTGACCGCTGAGGCCAATCAGCGGTTTAGTGGAACTCTAAAAGAGACCCGGGAGAAGCCGCTGGAGCAATGGGGACAAAAGGTATGCTTTTTATTTGCACTGCCCCCAGCTGATTTAGACGTTAAAAGGGTTGTTCATTTTTGTCTTGACAACCCCTTTAAATTCAACATGAAAATTGGAAACACAAAATAAAATCCATGTCCACAGCAGGTCATTTGAAGTACACAATTCCCTCAGCTGCCAAACTCTGACGTGAGGGTACCAATGATCCCTTTGTGCCAAAGTCACAGGGCACAGCTATATGGGTGGAGTACCTTGATGAACCCTGGACGCATACGCCTACTGTTCCCTGCTTTAGTTACACTTTAGTTCATTTTTTTGTAATTTAATTATGAAACATTTCTAGATACAGTGGTAGTGAAGGATCATAGGAGACAGTGTAGAAGGCTCATACGTGCACAAGACATCACTCTGTACTCACCAAAACCATATGTGCAATAAGGTTCCCTCCTAATGCTCCAAATGTGTAATACACAAGAGCCTGCAACATACAAAAGACACAATTATATGTCAATTCCAGAAGTAATAACCAGATAACAAATTTACAAAGTGGTACCACACCATAATAATACCCCTTCCTCAAACCTAACTCCCCCCCTCATAAAACACTGGAGTGGCTATAAATCAACCAACAAAATGATACACGTCTGGATATAAAATATATATATATATATATATTATATATATATATATATATATATATATATATATATATATATATATATTTAGAGAGAGAGAGAGAGAATGTATAAAATATATATTAATAAATATATACAAAATAAACAATAAGGGGGTAAGTATCCAAACAAAAGCAAATGTATTTATAATAAGACTATACCCAACAGTGAGAACACAGCCCAAGCATGTGAAAACCAACAGCAATGGGGAGGTCAACCCTTCCATAAGTAATAACCAAAGCCACTCAGACAGAGATGAGATTAATTGATGTTACCTTTGCCTGACTGGAGTTCACACCAAGACCAGACGCATAAAGGAAACCCAGAGCCTAAGCACAAAGAAAAGAAACAATATTACATGGTAGCATATGAGCATGCCTGGATCATTCAAAAGGGGTTGTCCAGTTTCAGTAGATTATTGTTATTTCTAATATACCTGTCGCATCAATTTGTCGTGGCTTTCTAGATCTCTGTTTGCCGTCATTCACTGTTTACTTTCATGATGGGCACACAAGTGCATCTGAGCGGCCACCATATGAACATGGGCTCATGATTTTTTTTTTATCCACTGGAAGTAAACAATCAATGAGAGCAGGCAGAGAGCTAGAAAACTGTGCAGAATTGATCATTTGTATTGTTATCGGTTGAGTTGTTTTGCTTTCTGTACTGTGGACATGTTTTGCAATTTGTTAAAGGAGAAGGAAATCTTGTCAGAACTCTACAGACTTTTTTGTTGTCACCCAAGTTATTCTTATTTTGATGCTTGTTTTCAAAGTGTTTATTTTTTGTGTAAGTAAATGGCAATAGAGATAATAGAAATGATCTGAATTAACAAAAAAGTGGATATTATTAAATTGTACATTGTATATTATTATACAAACATTAAAGAGATTTTCTGGGCAGAATTCTTTATTTTTTTTTATAAAGGTGTGTTAGTACTAGTAATGGGTTAATAAGTACACCCATATACCTTGAACAGTGTTTGGAATGAGTTCTGGGTGTCTGCTGTTCCTCTGCATTTGTTTACACGGTGTAACTTTCTGCTGTGCAGCTTCCTGTGTTGCTTCTACACTAGTTCCTTCTCACTCAGGGAATCAGCTGCTCATTTTTGTTTTCTAGCACCTTAGACATTGCTGCACTCAAGGTATTAAAGAGTGCATTTTTTTTTAACTTTAGGCCTTATGCACACAACTGTAGTTGTGCGAGTTCTACAGAAAATAAGACAGATGGCATACAGATGCCATCAGTTCATATTTTCCACAGACTAGCAATAGAATAGACAAAAGCTTGAAAAAATGGTCAGGAATAGGCATTGCAAATAATTACAGAATATGGGGTTCTTACTGTCTGCCCTCGAGGTGATCCCTGCTCAGTCAATTTCTCCAGAAGAGCCTTGGCTGAGGGGATATCTTGTTTTAAGGGATCTCCAAACAACAATGCATAGGCCACCTTCTCCATGGCTTTAATGTGATTCAGGTCAGAAGCTTTCATGAAGTACTGGTACGCCCTGCAGAAGAGAGGAAACAGTAAGAACCTGCAATAATCATCATAGGAAAGGAGCACAGAATTCAATTATCGGGGAAGGGGTACAATACATACTCTCTCCTCTGTGACCTCTTTGTACTCTCATTCAGTATCTTCATCCCTTGCTGGTAAAGATCTTCAGCTTCCTGCATCTGCCGCCTTTGGGTGGCCTGTTCCTCCGCTGAAAAAAATAAAAAATTAGAAAAGTCATATCATTTACTGCTGGGTACGCATATGACAACACTACCATATATAGCAACGCCACTCAGTTCTTGCAGGTACCATGTATAAGGACACTAACCTCAGTGACAACAGTAATGACATACGGTACATGGAGAATGAATGATACGGAACTGCAAGGAGAAAAGGGAGGATACAGACACAATCATACCCAGTCTCCAATCACAAAAGGCTGTCCCAACCCATGAACCTGCATAGTGAGGCCATGTACAAATATAACGCATCTGTGATACAGTACAATATCAACCACTTTCACACACTGCACCAAAAATAGTCAGGTTTTATGCCACCTGTGGGTTTTCAGTCACCAGAATTTCAAATATACAGTTTCCTTCTGTTTTGCAAGAACATAGGCTGAAACAGGTTGCAGCACAAATGATACTTATTCCCCATCTTCTAGACTGGACATCAGTGTCAAATTGCTGCGAGTCCAACTGCAAGGGAACTCAATGAGGAGAATGGAGGCCTGAACGTTTCCCCAAATGCTCTATGTGAGTGGAACATTGGTGCAGATATGAGGCTAACTCCCTGTTCAGTTCTATAGGGCTGACTGAGATTATGCACCATTGCTGTGGTGACAAATAGTGGTAAATAAATAGTGTACAATAGTAGATGCAGCTCCCCACCTTTTTTTTTTTCAAAAGTAAATTATGAGGGATTGTCCAGACCACACAGGTTACTACTGCTCCATTAAACAACAGTTAATAAGACATTATATATAGGATACATTATTAATGAGGACTTACTTTCACAGAAGCCCCATCTCTTGTCATTCTTGTAATTATAGGTAGTGGCACACCACAATCTCCCATCTTCTCTTCCATCTGATGTGCATTCATCATATTCCTTCTCCATAAATAGGAAAGGGAAGTAACATGGCTCACCATCCGAGGTTCCCCCGATAGCTGTGATCACTGATGGGAGACATTACAATTTAGTCACAAAACTCTAAAGCTCCACCACTTTGTGCTGGTCTCTGGGCTTTACAATATATAGTGTAAACTTGGTCAAATGGGAGGAAGTTTCTAATGATCAGTGTTATAATCCTTAGGGAAGGCGGCCCACTTCAACAGACACCCTCTCCTGTAGTGGTCACAGCGTGTTGCATATGTTTTGTATAGACTCTTCTATGACGGTCTGATAATCTGGCTCTCATTATGTAACATGATGAAAATGTATATTATGGTTTATGAAGCAGTTATTACACAGGCTGCAAGCCATGCTTGTAGACTCAGGATAATGAAGGTGTCTTGGACATCATGTTTCAGCAATTCCATTACAAGTATTCCTCGCTCAGCATTCTACTTCTTACAAGTAACTTTTCACATTTTGTCTCCTTCACTGTTTCAGTCACTTTCAGGTCACAATTTGTTTAGAGGAATTTGCTTTGTGAGCCAATGAGCTTGAGGGGAAATGGTGACGCGGCCAACACCTGCCAGGCGCAGGCACGGTGCACACAGCCTGTGACAGATGGAAGTTTCACACAGACATCTGGATGATGAAACCTCAGAAAATAGTTACTGCCCAGAACGGTCCTAAGTGAAATCAGAGCTGCAGAATCTACAATCCAGTCTCACACATGTAAGTAAAGGGCGGGAGCTAGAACTCCTAGCTGTATGCATTCTGCCCTGTCGGGGCAATAAAGAAGAAGTCCAGCAAAAGCCAGAAATCACTCATGAAAAGACACACAAGGTCTTTCACATCAGCAGCTTTTCCATGGAACTGCTTGCTGAACATTAAACAGATCTAACTGAAAATGTATATAAATGCTGCTATATGGGAATCTAGCATTGTCTGGCAGGGAAGGGGATACAAGGCAGGCGAAGGCCAGCAGTGGACTTTCATGTGAGTTATATTACAAGTGCCAACAAAACAAAAGACCTTCACTGGCTTACATGTGTGCAGCTGTAATGTGCCCATATACAGTATACCACCTCACTACTGAAGCCTATTACTGGCCTCCGCATTCATAGGCTGTATACCACTGAGGCCAGTGATTGACTTCATGGTGGCGTGTGTGTGTGTGTGTGTATATATATATATATATATGTGTCTGTCTATCTATCTTATCTATCTATCTAGTGTAATCATCACAGAACTGGAATGAGGTTATAGAAGGCAACACTAGCTCTAAGAATTGATGCATGCAACTTTCCCAGGGAACTGGACAGGCTCTCCACAAATGTTTTTTTTCTTATCAAGTATTACAGAACTGAGGTCTCAGCACTGGAAGTAATGGAGTAGAAAACTGGTAAGGTTCACTTATTTTATGATTAAAGGAAAAACTCTAATTTTGTGGTAGGGGGTGGATATGTTATGATACACACTGTGAAGCAATGCTGAGCAATGGGGACATACTAGAAGTCACCCAGCCAACCAGATGACACCATGATACAAATAATGATGGTAAAGCCTCGCTTACACTAGAAGTGGTTACAAAACACAAGATACGGCATGCATCACTAAACCAGATATTAGAGCATTGGGCGCTATCTGGTAATTGAACTTCATTTACTTGTGACATTTGCTGTTTTGTTGTGGCAGAATTTTTTCTCTAAAAAGTGACATTAAATAATAGTGTCATATTGGTGGTCACCTTGAAGTTAGCAACCAATAACAGTCTTATCATGACTGTAAAGAGAAAAAAAGCCGATATTTCTGTAAGTGAAGTAAAATCACTGCAGCTACCTCTCTCACAACTGTCCATCAGTACAGAACTACATTATGTTTTGAGTGTAAGTGGTCAGTGTGACCTGTGCTCCTCCAGGCCAATGATCAACCAACTGTTTATGTAACATTCACCATTGTAATACAGCAATGCTCTATGGGACTTAAAGGGATTGTCCGGGATAAAGTAAAACTTCACCCCTAAACTAAACCCCCTCTGCCCCTGCCTAACTTCTAATTTACACCCTTAAAAAATAAACAAATGTACATTTACCCATATGCCTAGGAAGGTCATGTGACTGCCCCAGGCACATTTTCTGATTTCCTGGTGATGTCCCGTTTCGCTGTTTCCGGAGATGGGAGGCCGCCAGTACTACCCTCTCTCCCCCCTCCCCTTCATATTCACCCACGCTCACCACTCATTTCCTCAATGGCCATCGCTTCCTTCAAAAGTGAGCCAGCACCATAGAACGCCAACAGAAACAAAAAGAATCAGCGTTCTATTGTACATGCGTGGCCTCTGTCGGCTTTCTATTGCGCAGGCACCAATTCTGGATCCCAGGTGTGGGCAGAAGAGGGGTCAGCAAAGTCATCTCCAGGACAACAAGACAGGTAAGTATGATGGGGTGGGGAGGAGTTGGGGGACTGAGTTGGTTAGCTAGGAAGGTAGGTAGCTAGAACTAGTAGTCAGTGGGCTAGCTAGGGACATGGGAGGGGGGGTCTGAGTGAACTGCTATGGATCATGGTAGTTGTATGCTATGACAGAAGGAAGCTGCCCATGTAAATAAATGCAGAGGACAACAGAGAAAGCCAGAAAACACCCAAAACACAGTGAAAGATATTTGGGTGCACTTAGTGCTATCAATGTGTTAATAACTGACATTTTTTATCTGGAAAATCCCTTTAACTCTTAGCCCAAGCCTGGAGAAAATGCATTGTAAAAGACAACACAAGAAGTTACATTGGTTAGCTAATTTAGATGTTATAGCTCTCCAACAATATAGCCAAATACAGCAAGTAATACTGTTTTGTTTTTTTTTTAATTCTGATCGATCAGTTGTTCATGTTGATGATTGGTTCCTTTGTAGGAAGGATCTCACTATCAATCTATTGGCCGCATCACAGCTGCCCAAAAACTTCTATGTATGGCCAGCTTAACATAGGAGTGGGAGACATATGATAATGTAACAAGGTAGATTCAACAGGTCTGGAAAAGCTGGGTTATGGCTCCATCAGCAGCTGTATTTCTCGACACAATGACTGCTCTCCAGGTTTACCAGAAGCTTAGCATAGGAAGACACCTGTAGAACTGCTAGAACTCTGTTTGATTTTAGCAATACGCTGAAAGACAGAAGACCCCACATATACCATTCTCTCTAACACAAGTGAGTAACATTGCCCTCTCGGACTGTACCTGATTTTTGGATGTCTGCTTTGTCCGCCTCCCTCTTTCCCTCCTGCTCTTGTGAGGATCCAGTGTCTGACCCTCCATCCAGGCTGTCTGTGTTGTCCAAGAAAGTCACAGTCTGTGTGTTTGGCTCAGACTCATCCTGTTGGGCTTCCTGGTCGGAATTTAGAGTTGCAGATGTCTGAGGGTTGTCCGCTGTACTAGTAGTCTCCTGACTGTCCTGGGGTATCTCATTCTCCATCCACCTCTCTGCATCCGGTTCCTCATACAGTGTCTTATCTCCAGTGGGGTAGTGCGTCTCCGGCTCTGTGATTTCCTGGTAATGGACAATGGAGATCACATAAGTCCCAATACATATGTCAGGGGAGACCGGAGCAAGGTGAGAGATGAAGGTTTCACTGACAGATGGTGCAAAACAAAAGAAGCGGCACCAAAAACCACATTGCCTCCTCTCCCTCTGCACCCCATGTTACACTATATAAGAACACTACATATGGAGGCTTCCGCAACGTAGCACTTACCGAGGTTTCATCATTGTCTCCTTCATCATCTGGAAGAAAAGAAGAAACAAGTTTGTGTCAGTCACTGCCCCTGCCAGCTGACAACTGGTGTCCTGTCTGAGCATACTGGTGTCCTGTCTGAGCATACTGGTGTCCTGTCTGAGCATACTGGTGTCCTGTCTGAGCATACTGGTGTCCTGTCTGAGCATACTGGTGTCCTGTCTGAGCATACTGGTGTCCTGTCTGAGCATACTGGTGTCCTGTCTGAGCATACTGGTGCCCTGTCTGAGCATACTGGTGCCCTGTCTGAGCATACTGGTGCCCTGTCTGAGCATACTGGTGCCCTGTCTGAGCATACTGGTGCCCTGTCTGAGCATACTGGTGCCCTGTCTGAGCATACTGGTGCCCTGTCTGAGCATACTGGTGCCCTGTCTGAGCATACTGGTGCCCTGTCTGAGCATACTGGTGCCCTGTCTGAGCATACTGGTGCCCTGTCTGAGCATACTGGTGCCCTGTCTGAGCATACTGGTGCCCTGTCTGAGCATACTGGTGCCCTGTCTGAGCATACTGGTGCCCTGTCTGAGCATACTGGTGCCCTGTCTGAGCATACTGGTGCCCTGTCTGAGCATACTGGTGCCCTGTCTGAGCATACTGGTGCCCTGTCTGAGCATACTGGTGCCCTGTCTGAGCATACTGGTGCCCTGTCTGAGCATACTGGTGTCCTGGAGCATACTGGACTGTGGGCTCCCAGCACAATATAGCGTGACCATTCTTATGTAGCCCCTCTTCTTTTCTGCTGTCAGACAGGAACCCCCCTTTAATGTTAAACAAGATCCCCTCTGTTCAAACAGCATCTCCTGCTCTTTTTTCAGTCAGTCAGTCCCTCTTCAGTAAGTCACCCCCTCTTCGGTCAGTCAGTCAGTCAGTCAGTCACCCCCTCTTCAGTCAGTCAGTCACCCCCTCTTCGGTCAGTCACCCCACTCTTCAGTCAGTCAGTCAGTTCTTCTTCTTTCTGTCACAGTCTCCCCGTCTGCTGTCAATCCCCTGTCTCTCAGCCCCGGTTCCTGTCACTTACCGGCCGCAGTTTGACAGATCCCATACCCGAGCAGAGTTGTTATGATACCGCAGTAAAGACCCAGAAGCAGCAGAGCCCGTACCGTCCGACCCCCCATTCTTTAGCGGACCTGGCCCCGCAGTGAACCTGACTGAAAGCTCCTGGCCCCAGCCGCGGCCTAATCCAGAACCCAGAGCCACCCGAGCATAGAACCCAACGAATCACCGGCCTCGGCTCTTCCACCTGGACCAACCAGGAAGCAAGAGTTGCAAGCCAGCCAATCATTGAAGGCGGGAGGGAATTCCGGCCTAGACGTTTCGTCAGCCGTGTGCGGCTACATGGCCCTCTCGGATTGGCCGCAGCTCGAGATAGTAAACAAACTACAATTCCCGGCATTCTCCGCCGTCTCCGCCTTACACACGCTGCATGGGATATGTAGTCTTTAATATACAACCTGAAATGTAAGACGTGCAGGCAGACTGATAGAGACAGAGTAGTCACCCTTCCCCTGGCAGTACAGGGCTGTACATTCTGTGCAGCAGCCATGATATACATTATAAGTAGTAGAGGCGCTGCTTTAAGTAACTGACCAAGTTCAAGTTGAATATTTGAAATACAAAAGTTATCTAAAGTGTGGAATTCTGGAAGAGATCACTGCTTAGATTCTGAAGCCTACCTTAAAGTGTATCTTCAGTTATAAACAACTTTTCGTAAATGAATTTTAAGCTAGATTTGTCTAGTATTAAACCTCACATATACAGAGCTCTATGGGGAAGGGAGGGAGGAGCAGAACCATGCACAGGTCGCCCCTGCATCAGCTGCAATGAACAGGAGCCATGGAAACACTTTCACCAAACCAGACAGGAAGGGCCCCTTCACACGGCGTAAGCGCGCCGCTCATTTAGACACGTATACACGTGTCTGAGCGCGGTGCTTTAAAACAGAGCCCATTGATTTCAATGGGAAGCGCGCGTATATACCGATATACGCGCGCTTCCCATTGAAATCAATGGGCTCTGTTTTGAAGCGCCACGCTCGGACACGTGTATACGTGTCTAAATGAGCGGCACGCTTACGCCGTGTGAAGGGGCTTAGAAACTGTCCTGAGCTTCGTGGCCCAGACTGTCAGCCTGCACATGGGACTGTGTAATTCATGGTCGTGTGGGGGCCAACAGAAATGAATGGGTCAGTGTGCTATTTGGGAAAATCCCGGATAGCACACTAAACCGCGCCACTGTCATCTGCAAGGGGCCTAAAAGTACTTTTTCCCAAGTGGTTTTGAGAATGTTTTTTTTTTGTGACACACTGTACTTCATGTTAGTGGTAAACATTGATCAATATATTTGTATTTATTTATTTTAAAAAATAGGAGATTTGATGGCAATTTTGAAAAAAATTGCAATTTTTAAAAACATAAAATGCTCTGCTTTTCAGACAGATAGTCATACCACCAAAATAAATGAATAAATATTATCTACCTTATCTCTGCTTTATATTGGCATCATCTTTCTTTAATTGGCATTTAATTTATTTTGAACGTTAGAAGGCTTACAAGTATAACAGTGATTTTCCAGATTGACAAAAACATTTCCCAAAATAATCTGTTAGGGACTGAAGGAGATTATAAAGGCCTATATATTACAACCCTTTGGGAAGTTCGTTAACCTTTAAAGAGGACCTTTCACGGATTTTGGCACATGCGGTGTTATATACCGCTGGAAAGCCGACAGTGCGCTGAATTCAGCGCACTGTCGGCTTTCCCGATCTGTGCCCCGGGTGAAGAGCTATCGGTCCCGGTATCATAGCTCTTCATCGTCAGAAGGACGTTTCTGACACTCTGTCAGGAACGTTCTTCTCCACATCGCCTATAGCACTGTGCTGTGTGAGCGGTGAGGAACGCCCCCTCCCTCCTGATAATACTTGTCTATGGACGAGCACTGTGAGCAGGGGAAGGGGACATTCCTCCCTGCTCACACTGTACAGCGCGACAGGCGCTGCTGTGGAAAAGGACGTTTCTGACAGAGTGATGTTGTTAAATGTTATACAACATACTAAGGTCCATTCTAAAGCCATGTTACTGCTAGCTTTAGATATAGAAATAGCTTTTGATGGTGATTCATGGCAGTATTTGTTTGCTGTACTTCACAGATTTAGTTTTTGGAGACCCTTTGTTAACTTGATTCAAACATTTTTTTCCTCACCTAAGGCTGGTCTTACACGACTGTAGTTTTGCAAAGCAAATGGTCCGCAATTGCGGGTTCAAAATTGTGGAGCATTTACGGTCCCATAATTTTCTATGAGGCCTCTTACACGATCGTAGATTTTGTCAGTGGTGTGGCGTGCTGCATGTCCCGCATGTCCGTAAAGGCCGCGCTTTTACGGCACAGCACGGAAGGTCCAAGAGAAGTGTATGGGCGCGTGCATTTTTGCAGATATACACTCAACATACATCAGTGTATATCCGCAATTGCGGATATCGACATGTGTGTTTTGTGGTGTGTTTTGTTTTTTGCGGATTTGCATAATACTGATACACACGGAACGTTGCGGATGCACTTTGCGGATGTCTGCAGAATTAATTTTTAAAGTGAAATTTGTGTTGCGGATCCGCAAATTGCGGACCGCAAAAACCACTACAGTTGTGTAAGACCAGCCTAAGGCTTACCTTAAGATACCATTTCTGACACCATGCTCAATCTTCATCCATCAGGGAACTCGACAGGAAGGCCCCCTTTTGCCAACATTGTTCACACCAGTGATGGAACCTCTGGCAGTGCTCATCCACTTATCTCCTGATGTAGGGGGTGTTACAATTTGCATTTAGACACTGTAAGGTTTTGTTATTTGCTGATGACCTCCTGATAACATTTATTAGACCCCTAACTTCCCTCCCTAACCTCTCATGTATCCTGTACTAATTCTTGTCATACTACTGTATATACTCAAGTTCAATCCCTCTAAATCGGAGATTATGTATGTCAAAAATGCTACTGCAACTCAAAAGGTGGTCTATTTACATCTTGGGTTCCATTAACAACCTAATTACATCCCCTATTTGGGAACCAATTGATAAATATTATAATAATTACAATATTCTTCAGTACACAAAGGGTTAAACTCTACTGCCATCACACTTCTATATTCTGGGTACATGGGTGCGGTTAGAGTACACCATTTTAGAACTCTCCTTACATGGCAATAAGATGGAAGGTAACACCCCCTCTCATAAATATAACCTCGCAGGTTTTACCTGGTGGAGAAATCCAGGCTTGATGCACATACGTGACTTTCTTATTCCTAGGAGATCAACCTTTGCAATGGCTTTCCAAGTACTTTACAAACAGCCAATGTCTGAAACATTGCGACTTCAACAGATATTTCCATTTCTTACCACCCTAATGGAACAAGATACGGGGACTAGCTACTTTATAACAAAGGTTACCACTTATGATACTAAATCGACCCCCAGGATTTGCTGCTTTGGAAATTTCAGCTCTGGACATGTCTACATTATAAACACTGGAGAAGCCCTTTAAGAGTGAGTTGTCTCCAATGTAACTGTACATTTTTCTCCCATCCGGTTTATATACTAATATCCTTCCAGCCTGGGTCTTTTCATCCACGGCCGCCATGATGTGCATTACACTGTGCTTGGCAGTAACACTATTATGTTCATCCTTTAATCTCCCAGCCCTGTACAATGACATTTCAAAGGCTGCCAGTTCTTCCTGCTCCAATAATGCAGTAATAGAGCTGTAATATTTCCCTTTGTTCTTCAGAGACAAGATTAGGAATATGTATAAGTAATAGCCCCCATCCCCACCAGGATTCAGAGGTGTCCGAGCCATGGGCAGATGCCTAAAACCTATACTAACCACATGTTCACATTGTGAGGACATGTGATCTCTGTGATAATCTCATCTAGCGCTCCACCTTCTATTTTCGGGTTGTGCGCTGTCCATTGTTGATCATGTCTGTAAACAGAGGTCATACTACATTTTTTCCAAAAGAGTAAAAATAGAACTCATCAATTTTCGAGAAGTATTTTTAAGTAAATGGTAGGTTGAAAAGTTCTGCATACTTTTACTATCATTTGCATTCATAGTTGCCAATAAAATTCCGTCCTTGGCTCCACTCTCAAACCACCCAGGAATGACTACAAACCACCCACTTTGAGGTTAATTTTACCCCAAACCCTGTCCTTTTTGTGTTTGGCCATGCCCTTTCTAGCCTATTTTTCGAGAGTATTGGTAACTTTGTATTTCAATTCATCGTCATTTTCTTTCTGCTTGTTGTCAGTGAATAGGACCAGTCTGTAGAGATGAAGTGTCATTTGTAGCACCAGAGAGCCTGGGATAACAGGTAGCAGGCTGAAGGATAAGTATGCTGACACCCCTCAATGGTGTTATACCAGAGGACAGTGTGTCACAGCAGAAGCATCACTTTCCCGCACTGCTGGATTGCTGATGGTAACTGATGGGGGACTAGACAGTATATTATTACTGGAAAAATAGAGGTCAACAGACTGTATATAAAGGCGGAACTGCTATGTACGTCTGTCGGCACTATAATTCTGTGAAGACAGCAGACTGTATATTAACCCCTTCCCACCGGAGGTATTTTTGCTTTTGACTGGGGTGGAATTGGAGAAAAACTGCATTTGTACAAGTTAATGGAACTTTGTTTTACAGTGGTTTGGCTCCTTTGATTTTTTTTCTTGACGTTCACTACATGGACTCTGTCATTCATTCGACCCACAGGCTATAATAGGGTATCCCCTGTTTTTACATTGCTCCATGCAGGACTTTTCTGTCTGCCGATTTCTGGCAGTTTCTGCGGCAGAGTTTCCAACGGGAGGCTCCGATGTAAATGTGAACTTATCCTTAGATTGTAGAACAGGTGTTTTTTTTCAGACACAATATTCCTAATCCACAATATTCCTAATATTCCTAATGTGTATGTGTTTTTTTATGTAAGTAATTTGTTATGTTTTCCAGGGAAAGGGGTAATTTGAATTTTTATGTAATATATATATATATATATATATATATATATATATATATATATATATATATTATATATTTTAACTGACTCCCAAAGAATATAATCACTAATAAAATGCTTTGCTATGCATTGTAAAATAGAGCAGCCTGTAACACATGGGTATGTCAGACAAGCTTAGGATCCTTCAATAGGTTCTCAGCTGTCATGGCAATGGATTGCTGACCTAGATCTCGTTCCGGTGGGTGGCTATCTACTCCAAATGGTGATGCCCATGCGCCACCTGGAAAATGACACCTTGGTCAGCTTTAACCAAGGTTTCAGGAAGGTTAATATCCGTGATCAGTGCAGGAAACTATTGTGGGCATTGCCACTAGGTCTAAGTTGTGTAATACCTGGTTGCTATGCTGGCCGCTGATCTACTGAGGGTTAGGGCAGAGCCACTATGCTTGTCTTTGGAGTCAGCAGATGGTATACTGTAATAAGGATGAAATTACTATATTTCTATAGACTTGAAAGTGTAAGCCTAGGAGTATTATTATAGTAATGTAAGATTATTATAGTAGTTTAAATAACTAATTGATATTAACAAAAAATTTTTATTGTTTAGAACTTAAATGGAATGCGGGAGTCAATTTTTTCAATTTTTTTTTCTATTTGTCTTCCAAGTTTGAGTCCCCTGCTTTAGGCCTGGTTCACATCTGCGTTCGGGTCGTTCCATTCACCTAACCGCATGGAATATGCAGAGAGAAAAGTCTTGCAAGCAGCACTGTTCTCTCCACATATTTTGGGCGGAAACTCAGCGGAAACCACACGGACCCCATTATAGTCTATGGGGTCCGCAAGTTTCCATAGGTAACCGCTTTTTTATGAGAATAGGTTTCCATATGGGGAAACCAGGCCTAAGAGGAGGAAGATCCAAACTGAGTTAGAATTTCTCTCATGATTTGTTAGTGTTTCAGTCTAGATCAGGGGTGCCCAATACGTCGATCGCGATCTACTGGTAGATCGCAAAGGACGTATGGGTCGATCGCGGGATGCAGGGATCCCCGGTGTCTGCTTGTTCACAGTGCAGGCTGAGAGTCATCTCCGGACACTGGTAGGCGGGGCTGCCGCAGCCCCAGCCTGCCAGTTTCCAGAGATAACGCTCAGCCTGCGCTGTGAAGAAGCAGACAGCGGGGATCCCTGGGCAGCCACAGAATGCCGCTGTCTCCTGCTCTCACGATCCACCTGGCCCCGCCCACATGCCCAGCCCCACCCACAGACACACCCACCCCACCCACAAGCCCACCACGGCCCCGCCCTAGTAGATCTTTTGCCTTGGTCAGCTAATAAAGTAGCTCACACACTGAAAAAGTGTGAGCACCGCTGGTCTAGATAATCCTACATAATCTTAAAGGGGTTGTGCATGAATTGGACAATCCACAGAGGAAGTTGGGAAAGGTATAACTTAAAAAAATAAATCCATACTTACTTGTTCCCAGTGCTCGCTGTACCTTTGCCACTGAAAGTCCTGCACTGCATGTGACCGAAGATCAATCAATGGCAGTGGCTGGAAAGGACCTGGTGATAACATCAATTATATACGACATTGGGTCCTCTTCTGCGTTCACTAAGGCCAATGATTGATCTCAGTGGTGATGTGCAGCGCAGAACTTCCAGAGGCAAAGACAAGGCAAGTTCCAAATGCAGCGCAGGCACCAGAGTGCCAGGGACAGGTGGGTATAAAATTTTGTTATGTTACACCTTCCCTGACTCATCTGTGATTTAACACCTCTAACACATCAACGGCACTAACCCCTTTTCTCTCTTGATGGTTACCATGTATCAGTGTGGATGAAAGTGACGGGGCGAGATACTAGATACCTCTATTGACATCACAGCAGCTCTCAGTACTAAGCTGTAGTCAGGTGACATTGGATGGGATGTGTGGATCTTGCATGAGGACACAAAGGTACAGCCAGCGGCCATTACAGACTCATTACCGGAGCAATGAATGGGATTGATCCCTCCATAAAGCTGGGAATGCCAGCAATTAACCTACATGCAATTAAATGCTGGCAGTGTTAATGGCACAGTGATAAATCAGGTTTTTATACCTGAAGGCAGAGACATGGGAGATGGGGAATACGTTACAGCATATGGGATTAATATTCATTAAAGGAAGGCAAAGAGAACCACCAAGGCAGGCAGGTGATGGGAGAGAGCTGATCCCCCTGTCACCACCATGGTGATATATTCTAATACATCATTCCATTTTATGTTTAATCCCCATATAACCTAAAGTACTTATGTAGATCTCTTCCATTCCTGATCTTGAGTTCATCAGCCACAGCCAGAGCTGCAGTGACAGTCCTACTGATGTTCAATGCATTGTACACCGCTATCCAGTAGACTTGTGGCTGCAGCTCTGGATGTGACTGGATTGTAAAACATGATGTAACTCAAACCTTGCATAACCCAACAGGGTGAACCAGTGAGAACCAGACACTGACCCAGAACAATGCAGCAATGAAATGTAGTGCAGCTCTGGAAGGTACTGGACTATGAACATTATGTAACTCAAACTTTGCAAAACCCAACAGGGTGAACCAGTGAGAACAATAGAGGTTATAGCCTGAGAGCTAACAGGAAAAAGGGATTAGACACAGATTTACTAAAATTTAGGCCAGTTGCAAACGACCATGTAATTCCGGCTGGCTGTGAATTAAAGGCATGGTCGGTGCACAGATGTCACCCACGTGCTGCCTGTGCACCACCGGTCATGCTTCCATGGCCCCTTTAATTAAATCAATAGGAGTCTTGGAAGCATGGGCCGCAAAATAGGACAGAAATACGACCTGTTCTATATTTTACAGCCCGGACTGTCATATGTACGGGCCCATAGAAAAGAATGGGTCAGTGTGCTATTCAGGAAAACCTTGGATAGCACTCTGATCTTGGCCACGGTTGTCTGCAAGAGGCCTTAGACAGTGTACATTTAGGCAGTCAGCCTGAAAATACACCAGATTTATCACAGTGACTGATACTGGACAATAAATCTGGCATATCTTCCTGAACAACTTTTAGCTGGCTTACTTTGAGCCCGAATTTTAGAACACAATTTTGGTGTATCTTTGTGCATTAAATTGAGTCTGTCAGGACATAATTGAGATATAATCTAACCACAGTATGTTGTAGGGCTGTCAGCACAGTTTACAATGATGTATTTCTTATTCACGACTGCTGCTCCATTATTGCAAAAAATCAACCTTTTACCCATATGCATATGAGCAGAAAAGGGCTTTCAAGGCTTTCCACCAATGGGCTTCACTATTTGCTGCTGCCAATTGCTGCAGAGCTCTGCCAATGCTAGTTGACTGACATTTCTCTCCTTGGCCTCAGCACACAATGCTAACTGTATTGTGCATGTCTGATGATGTCACACTGTACCTGAAAGTGAAGGAAGTTGGGTTCCTTCACTTTTCGGTGCAGTATGTATAGAACACATAGTACAGTTAACATGGTGTGCTGAGGCTCAGGAGAGAGATGTCAGTCAATTATCAGGGGTGGAGTAGAGCAGCAGTTGGCAGACAGGGCCCTTTTAACGCATTAGGGGACCCTGCGCAAACTTTTTGAAAGTGGGCCCTCCTCCATAATATAATTTACCCTGCCCCGCAGAGATAGAGTTGGAATCACTGCCTGCAGCCCAGAACAGCAGGATAGTACCCATAATGTGTGACTGGCAGGCTTGATCTGGGGAAGATAAGGGGCCCCTGCAACCATAGGACCCGGTGCGGCTGCACTATTGGCCCTATTAGAGATGAGCGAACAGTGTTCTATCGAACACATGTTCGATCGGATATCAGGGTGTTCGCCATGTTCGAATCGAATCGAACACCGAGTGGTAAAGTGCGCCAAAATTCGATTCCCCTCCCACCTTCCCTGGCGCCTTTTTTGCACCAATAACAGCGCAGGGGAGGTGGGACAGGAACTACGACACTGGGGGCATTGAAAAAAATTGGTAAAAGTCATTGGCTGCCGAAATCAGGTGACCTCCATTTTAGACAAATAGTGGATTTCAAATCCGGGTCATATGAGAATGTGAACTTTGTGACTATGACACAGGGATAGCTGTACAGGCAGGGATAGCTAGGGATAACCTTTATTTAGGGGGGAATGTTATTAAAAATAACTTTTTGGGGCTCTATCGGGTGTGTAATTGTGATTTTTGTGAGATAAACTTTTTCCCATAGGGATGCATTGGCCAGCGCTGATTGGCCGAATTCCGTACTTTGGCCAATCAGCGCTGGCTCTGCTGGAGGAGGCGGAGTCTAAGGTCGGACCTGAATGGAGACTGGTGTGGAGCGATCTTAGACTCCGCCTCCTCCAGCAGAGCCAGCGCTGAGTGGCCGAATTCCGTACTCTGGCCAATCAGCGCTGGCCAGTGCATTCTATTGGCGTGATGAAGCAGTGCTGAATGTGTGTGTTTAGCTCAACTACTCCACCGGCGTAGTTGAGCTAAACACACACATTCAGCACTGCTTCATCACGCCAATAGAATGCATTGGCCAGTGCTGATTGAAGCAGAGCTGAATCTGTGTGCTTAGCTCAACTACTCCACCGGCGTAGTTGAGCTAAACACACACATTCAGCACTGCTTCATCCTGCCAATACAATGCATTAGCCAGTGCTGATTGGCCAGAGTACGGAATTCGGCCAATCAGCGCTGGCTCTGCTGGAGGAGGCGGAGTCTAAGATTGCTCCACACCAGTCTCCATTCTGGTCCGACCTTAGACTCCGCCTCCTCCAGCAGAGCCAGCGCTGATTGGCCGAATTCCGTACTCTGGCCAATCAGCACTGGCTAATGCATTGTATTGGCGTGATGAAGCAGTGCTGAATGTGTGTGTTTAGCTCAACTACACCGGTGGAGTAGTTGAGCTAAGCACACAGATTCAGCTCTGCTTCAATCAGCGCTGGCCAATGCATTCTATTAGCTTGATGAAGCAGAGTGTGCACAAGGGTTCAAGCGCACCATCCACTCTGATGTAGCAGAGCCAAGTGTGCACAAGGGTTCAAGTGCACCCTTGGCTCTGATGTAGCAGAGCCGAGGGTGCACAAGGGTTCAAGTGCACCCTCGGCTCTGCTACATCAGAGCCAGGGGGGGTGCGAATGAACCCTTGTGCAGCCTCGGCTCTGCTACATCAGAGCCGAGGGTGCGCTTGAACCCTTGTGCACACTCTGCTTCATCAAGCTAATAGAATGCATTGGCCAGCGCTGATTGAAGCAGAGCTGAATCTGTGTGCTTAGCTCAACTACTCCACCGGTGTAGTTGAGCTAAACACACACATTCAGCACTGCTTCATCACGCCAATAGAATGCATTGGCCAGCACTGATTGGCCAGAGTACGGAATTCGGCCAATCAGCGCTGGCTCTGCTGGAGGAGGCGGAGTCTAAGGTCGGACCAGAATGGAGACTGGTGTGGAGCGATCTTAGACTCCGCCTCCTCCAGCAGAGCCAGCGCTGATTGGTCGAGTTCCGTACTCTGGCCAATCAGCGCTGGCCAATGCATTCTATTAGCGTGAACTGAGTTTGCACAGGGGTTCTAGTGCACCCTCGGCTCTGCTACATCAGATTGCTACATCTGATGTAGCAGTGCCGAGTGTGCATCAGATGTGTAGTTGAGCAGAACTGGCTCAGCACTGCTAAGTCTCTGCATTCGCATAGGAATGCATTGGCCAGCCTTCGGCCAATCAGCGCTGGCTCTGCTGGAGGAGGCGGAGTCTAAGGTCGGACCTGAATGGAGACTGGTGTGGAGCGATCTTAGACTCCGCCTCCTCCAGCAGAGCCAGCGCTGATTGGTCGAGTTCCTACTCTGGCCAATCAGCACTGGCCAATGCATTTCTATGGGGAAAAGTTAGCTTGCGAAAATCGCAAACTGACAGGGATTTCCATGAAATAAAGTGACTTTTATGCCCCCAGACATGCTTCCCCTGCTGTCCCAGTGTCATTCCAGGGTGTTGGTATCATTTCCTGGGGTGTCATAGTGGACTTGGTGACCCTCCAGACACGGATTTGGGTTTCCCCCTTAACGAGTTTATGTTCCCCATAGACTATAATGGGGTTCGAAACCCATTCGAACACTCGAACAGTGAGCGGCTGTTCGAATCGAATTTCGAACCTCGAACATTTTAGTGTTCGCTCATCTCTAGGCCCTATGGTTAAAGTGGTCCTGTTGGCAGCCATGCTCCTAAAGCCCTTTTCTGCCCATTTGCATAGGGATAATTACTTATTCAGCGGTCCTGATTAAAAAATAT
Source organism: Leptodactylus fuscus (assembly GCF_031893055.1). Taxonomy (NCBI): domain Eukaryota; kingdom Metazoa; phylum Chordata; class Amphibia; order Anura; family Leptodactylidae; genus Leptodactylus; species Leptodactylus fuscus. Next base: position 80,918,066 of record NC_134271.1, read on the forward strand.
ATCATTGTAAACTGTGTTGACAGCTCTACAAGGTACTGTCGTTAGTTTAAATCTCAATTTTGTGCTGACAGACTCCCTTTAAAACATGTTTAACTTTTCTCAGAAGCCTCTTCCACGTGTCTAGCGAGCCGGAATAGTTTTTGGTCAAAATAGATGTGCCGAGATGAGCCAAAGCTGCGCCACATTTACTCCGGGGTCTAGTCATGACCACAATAGTAAATCTGAGCCATACACATGATGTAGTTCAGGCTCATAAATAACATAAAGTAAGAGATCTAGAAGTCACTTACCAATATTTAGAAATTGTCCTGAAGTTCCCTATGCCTCTACATTGCCTTGTGCTTGGGCCATTTTTTATTTTTGATACTTTGTTTCTGTAATCTTCTCCTTAGTCATCGTTTATATGCAGTGTATGGAGTGGAGGAGAAGAATTGCATGCAATGTGCTAAAATCTGCAACGTTGTCATCTCTGAGAATTACATTGAGCAGTGTTAATTGTGAGAACAGCGGTGGCGATATCCTCTGTACAAACAGCTCGTGTCATTACGAAGAAGCGCGACCAGAAATGAATGGTGCAGTTTTCTATGAGATAATGTGGTCCTGGCAGCTGCTTGCTCATTACACTCTGCTACAATGGGCCAGGAACAGCTGCTTCTCTGGATTCTCTCTGTTCATTTTCTAGAAAAAAAACAAAAAACAAAACTTTAAATTTGCTCCTAAACGCCGAATGCAATGTTGTTGTCGCATTAACGAAAGGAGAAGTTGCATATAATGTCCCAACAGCCTTTATAGGCTGAACTGATCATTCCTCTCATCAGATACAATTCGGTTTATCATTGATCTGCTCCAATTTCTCTCTGATGGGGGTTGTTTTCTTCTATTTCTACCTAATAGCTGTAGGACCATGTTATGGTAGTGCAATAGTCAGATATGACCACTTGATGGCAGCAGAGCTCTATACAATTCAGTGGACTCTTAAAATCAATAGATCACCTTGTTATTTTATTTTTATACTTCTTTTTAATTTGGATTGTGGATTATTTTTTTACTCTATTTTTTACTTTATGGGATGGTTAACTTTCCTGAACTCCTGAGCTGAGCTGAGAAGAAGCAGTTCACAGATTTGCTTTACAGCAGCCATCAGGACACAAAGTGTCATTTGGGAGACAAGCTATTGATTGGGGTTATGTTTATTTTTTACGTATGATTGGCTTAGAGCAGGGGTGCCCAATACGTTGATCGCGATCTACTGGTAGATCGCAAAGGACGTATGGGTCGATCGCGGGATGTAGGGATCTCCAGTGTCTGCTTGTTCACAGTGCAGGCTGAGAGTCATCTCCGGACACTGGCAGGAGGGGCTGCCACTGCCGCAGCCCCAGCCTGCCAGTGTCCAGAGATAACTCTCAGCCTGCGCTGTGAACAAGCAGACAGCGGGGATCCCTGGGCAGCCAGAGAACGCCACTGTCTCCTGCTCTCTCGATCCGCCTGGCCCCACCCACATGTCCGGACCCACCCACAGACACGCCCATCCTGTCCAAAAGCCCGTCCCACAGGCCCGCCCTGGCCCCGCCCTAGTAGATCTTTTGCTTGGGTCAGCTAATAAAGTAGCTCACACGCTGAAAAAGTGTGAGCACCCCTGGCTTAGAGGCTTCAGATGAGTGGACTCAGTGGTCCACATTTATTAAGGCAGATGTGTCTCGAAAGTAGCCAAAGGTGCACCTTAACGCTTATCTTCTGCACTAGACAGTGGGCAGATCTGGGTGGGAATCTGGGCAGTTTGGGGCAGGGGTGCGCTAGTCCACCAGATTTAAAATAACTCATGCCTGAAAACTGGTATGAGTTATATCACAAATCTATTACAGTTTCTTACTCTAGAATTGTGATCAGGCAAAGTGGACTCTTAGTAATTCTGACTTATCTTGCGCCTATTGGGGAATTAAAGGAGTTGCCCAGGATAAACTAAGAATTAACCCAAAAAACTAAACTTCAGTTACAAAAAATCTTTAATTACCCATATCCCTGGAGCAATCATGCGACCATTCCAATAATACTTTCTGATAATCCGGTGACATTCTGTTTCACCGCTTCTGAAACGTAACATAACCATTATTCCCCTCCTCCCCTATTCCCATCAATACTTACCAAGCTTTCCTGTGTCTGGGACAGCTCTTCCTCTCTTCCTGTCTGCTATTAGTGGGCGGAATAAGTTATCTAGGGAGACAGGGGAGGGCGTGAAGGGCTAGTAATGGTCGGGATCGCTAGGTTAGGGAGATGTGGGAGAGGTTAATAATGGGCAGGATCACTAGGCTAGTGAGGTGGAGTCTAGGAGTGAGAGAGGAGGAGGGGCTGAGTGAGAGGGAGTTAGTGTAGCAGCTACACAGGAAGCTAACACCAGGTAAACAAACACAGAGGATGCAGCAGCAGAAACCAGAGACACCCAGAAATCACTCCAAACACTGCTAAAGGTATATGGGTGTACTTATTAACCCATCACTAGCACTAGCAGACCTTTCTAAAAAAGATTTTCTGCCCGGAAAACCCCTTTAAGTTGGTGTAAGCATCGCCAGTCTTAATAAATTACCCCTCGTGTGATCTGCATTGTCTGCATAAAAGGCTTTCAGGTTCTGATATCTTCTATATACCAATTTATAGTGGTCATGTAGATTATGTAAGCTTTTTATGTAATGAAAAGTCTAAGAATGTAGGACAAGTGAATAGAAGATATTGCTCCATGAACTCAGCCAGTTCAGGCTAGGTAGAGACTACCAATAATAAATGTGAATGCAATCTGTCGCTATTGTTTAATTAACCGCTGCAGGCTGGCTAGAAGTGAAGTGTCTGAAGGATAGGTTAGTACAATATGCTGCTCTGTAATAAGCCATGTTAGGCTGGGGTGGGGCTAATTGGAATGGGAAAATACAATCTATTGCTTCCTGTTATCAGCTGTTTTAAGTTGCGAGAGGCTGACTGTAGTCTTTGACAATGGGGTGTTTGAGAGGAAGTGTAGAAATATCCCCTCTTACTGATGATTACTTTATGGATGGTGCCACATGGGGTTCTTCATACCTTTATTAACTGTTCTCAGTGCCGGCGGCCACATGGCTTTCCCTTTTAATAAGTGAAACACTGAGAGCTATATCTCATCACTGGTACATGCAAACCTGCATAACTTACCTTCTCTGGCATGAACATTGGCACAAAAGCATCAAATGGAGTGGTAGAAAGAACAGTGATTCTACAAACTCTGGAGAAGAGGATCTAGCAGTCTAATGGACAAAGTCTGGGTTTTTGGCAAATGCCACTAAAAAGTTACATGTCTGACTGTATTGTTCCAACTGTTTGGTAGAGGAGGGACAATGTTATGGAGTTTTTTAAGAGTTTAGCCTCGATCCCTTTTTCCAGTGAGACGGCATCTTGAAAGGATTATTTTGAACTCGGCAATTTCTGGCTCAGATAGGAATAAATGGCCTTGACCTCAAGAGTAGGACGTACAGAAACAGACATGTTTTGCTGCTCTATGTTGTTTCTGTCACTTTCATAGAGATGAATAGGAGCTCTACTGTTTCCATAGCTCCTGTTCACTTCTATTAGAGTTATGTAAACATCATAGAACAATGCTATTCGGTTGTTTTCAGAAGTCTGCCATTTATACACTGGCTGCCATTTATTCCCATATCCGTCATGATTTGCTGGGATGATATTTATTCTTTATTGCTTCCACATACCAAGACATTTGGGACAGTTGTATGCTTCCAACTGTGTGGGACCAGTTTTGGGAAGGTCCTATCCTGTTCCAGCATGACTGTGTCCCAGCAGACAAAGCAAGGCCTTTAAAGGCATGGTTGGGTGAGTTTGGTGTGGAAGAACTCGACAACCTCTGCAACCCCATAAAATCCTCTGGGATAAACTAAAACCCTCTTGTCCAACTTCAGTGTCTGATTTCACAAATGCTCTTCTGGCTAAATTGGCAAAAATTCCCACAGACATTCCAAAATCTTATGTAAACCCTTTCCAGCTTTGTGGAAGATGTAAAGGAGAATCAAATCCTTATTATAGGGGTTGTATAATTCTCTTTTGCAAAGCTATCCTATGCTGCAATACTTTTCTCCTTACCGTGTATCTGCGGTGCTGAGAAACTCCATAGACAATTCTATGTATAATTGTAGTATCAGCTGCGCCTCTTATAATGCAGCTGTACTATTAGATGCTCTAGATGCTTACAAGCTCTTTCATTCTATCCATATTTCCTTTTGTCTTGATTGACGCGGCTCTTGAAGAATCTCATCAGAACACTTGTAATGCGCCCATATCCTGTGTTTACTCTACTGTGAGCAGCTTGAAGTCTGGTGTCTTCCAGGTGGGAGATGATATTTGAGCCTTGCTCCCTCTATTAACACCAGCCGGGTGCATATACTGGAGAATCCTTATATAAACATCATCCTGTATGTGACGTCTGCAGTTTATGTCTCATAAACATCACATAACTGTCAATGGCTGCATTCAGGTGGGGTTAGTGTCTGGCTCTGCGGACTGCACACATCTACATGTCTATAGGTGACTCCAGGCTATAGGTGCCAGTTTTTATCAGAGGTTAGTAAAATTAACATCTCAAAATGACTTGTCATAACTTCAACCAATCCCCAGTTCCAAGCCATCACTGCTGACACAAAAATCCAATCCCGTCAGATTGCTGTCACCATGGCGATGAAATTTAATTAATGACCCCCCCATTTCATTTAGGGGCTTGTAGGATTTGATACTTTGTATTCCAGAGGTCGGATCAGTGGCCGTCTCTACCAGACTACAGCTCTTACAGCAGGGGGCACTATTTTCTTTAGAAATTGATACTAATTGTACCATATTTAACAAAATGTTTGATGTATTTAGCATTGCTAGTTTTCTTAGACAGTTTTTTATTCTGTGACTTTCTTCTAGTGGCAGGTAGGATAAGAGCAGTCAGATCTCTCAGTATTAGACATTGGTGACATAACTAGAGATGAGCGAACAGTGTTCTATCGAACACATGTTCGATCGGATATCAGGCTGTTCGATGTGTTCGATTCGAATCGAACATCACGTGGCAAACTCCAAAAAAATTCGATTCCCCTCCCACCTTCCCTGGCCCTTTTTTTGCACCAATAACAGCGCAGGGGAGGTGGGACAGGAACTACGACACCGGAGGCATCGAAAAAAATCGGAAAAAGTCATTGGCTGCCGAAATCAGGTGACCTCCATTTTAGACGAATAGTGGATTTCAAATCCGGGTCATATGAGAATGTGAACTTTGTGACTAAGAGACAGGGATAGCTGTACAGGCAGGGATAGCTAGGGATAACCTTTATTTAGGTAGGAATGTTATTAAAAATAACTTTTTGGGGCTCTATTGGGTGTGTAATTGTGATTTTTGTGACATAAACTTTTTCCCATAGCAATGCATTGGACAGCGCTGATTGGCCAGAGTACGGAATTCGACCAATCAGCGCTGGCTCTGCTGGAGGAGGCGGAGTCTAAGATCGCTCCACACCAGTCTCCATTCAGGTCCGACCTTAGACTCCGCCTCCACCGGCAGAGCCAGCGCTGATTGGCCGAAGGCTGGCCAATGCATTCCTATGGGAATGCAGAGACTTAGCAGTGCTGAGCCAGTTCTGCTCAACTACACCGTGTGCCGGTCAGCCCATCTGATATAGCAGAGCCGAGTGTGCACATCTGATGTAGCAGAGCCGAGTGTGCACATCTGATGTAGCAGAGCCGAGTGTGCACACTCGGCTCTGCTATATCAGATGGGCTGACCGGCACATCAGATGTAGCAGAGCCGAGTGTGCACACTTGGCTCTGCTACATCAGATGTGCACACTCGGCTCTGCTATATCAGATGGGCTGACCGGCACATCAGATGCTAGAGCCGGTCAGCCCATCTGATATAGCAGAGCCGAGTGTGCACATCTGATGTAGCAGAGCCGAGTGTGCACACTCGGCTCTGCTACATCTGATGTGCCGGTCAGCCCATCTGATATAGCAGAGCTGAGTGTGCACCCTCGGCTCTGCTACATCTGATGTAGCAGAGCCGAGTGTGCACACTCGGCTCTGCTATATCAGATGGGCTGACCGGCACACGGTGTAGTTAAGCAGAACTGGCTCAGCACTGCTAAGTCTCTGCATTCCCATAGGAATGCATTGGCCAGCCTTCGGCCAATCAGCGCTGGCTCTGCCGGAGGAGGCGGAGTCTAAGGTCGGACCTGAATGGAGACTGGTGTGGAGCGATCTTAGACTCCGCCTCCTCCAGCAGAGCCAGCACTGATTGGTCGAATTCCGTACTCTGGCCAATCAGCGCTGGCCAATGCATTCCTATGGGGAAAAGTTAGCTTGCGAAAATCGCAAGCTGACAGGGATTTCCATGAAATAAAGTGACTTTTATCCACCCAGACATGCTTCCCCTGTTGTCTCAGTGTCATTCCAGGGTGTTGGTATCATTTTCTGGGGTGTCATAGTGGACTTGGTGACCCTCCAGACACGGATTTGGGTTTCCCCCTTAACGAGTATATGTTCCCCATAGACTATAATGGGGTTCGAAACCCGTTCGAACACTCGAACAGTGAGCGGCTGTTCGAATCGAATTTCGAACCTCGAACATTTTAGTGTTCGCTCATCTCTAGACATAACATATTAATAACAATGTGCATGACATGACATTCATGCAAAGTATAAGAAAAGTGGGAGCAGTGGGAAAAGGAACAGTGTACATGTATGGTCTATTCTGAGTCTTTATACATTCATCTATTCTTAGTCTGAGGTCTCATTACCTTTTCAAACAGTCCATTCTGTAATTTGCGTCTTTCCACCAGCACCTTATGACAGATCCTGCAGGTTGTCCGTTTTTGATTTTCTGATATTATTCTCGTGGTTCTCTATGTTCCTTGAGACCACACCAGGTGTGACACATTACTGCCATGTCTCTGCAATGAGAGCAGCGTGGCACAGCAATTAGTGTCCTGCCAGCTCCAAAGTCTTCGCAGCTGTCGCTGTGATTTGTGGCATTCTGTGCATTTGTCATTACTGGGAATGTGATGAACAGTATGGTAGCCATTAGCAGAAATGGCTACCCAGTGGGGGCTGCCATTTCCCACCATCCCCTGGGTCTTACAAATATTTGTCACTTGCTGTGGATGTTACAGGGTTAATTGTACGCGAACCGAGACAGATGCAAAACAGCAGATCTTCAAGATCTGTGATAAGACTTAAGACAGAAAAGGATGTCTTGAACATTTAGGAAAAGATAACATTTCCTTTCCAGAGTCTGTCTTACATTGCTTGGCCTGCAAGGGGTGCAGTGCAAATGTGAACCTACAGTGGTTGTCCCGCTATTAAATGTCACCACCAGGACCGAAGCCTTCTGGAGCACAGGAGAGGTAAGTAACAGTGTCTTTTATGTTCCCTCACCTCTCCTGTCCCAACGATCATTATACTCCAGGGTGTGAAAAGAACTCAGAGTATAATGATAACAGTGTTTGTGAGGTTTGGGCGTCCGCAGTCTCAGAAGGGGAAGCACCGACGGCCGTGAATAGAAGCGGGGGATCGGTAATTAAATAGGGCTCATTACCTGCTGGAGTGGGCCAAATTAAAAAACAAAAAAACAAAAAAAAACACATCAGAGGCCTGCTGGGCCCTCTAATGTCCCTGGCACTGTGGCAGCTGCTTCCGCTACTACTCCGGTATTTACACACCTGGGCTCTGAACTGTCAGATGGGCGGTGCAGACAAGAGCAGGCAAGTAGTGTGATTATGATCTCTGACACTGGCTACCTCTGATAGGAGCTCAGAATCATGACCTTTCACCTACTCTTGCCTGACACTTCCTACCTGACAGTATAGAGGCTAAATAGGATATAAAGCAACAAAACTAACAGCAATGATTGCTCAGGAATGGTGGGGACTAGAGAAAAATTTCTACCTATGCTGGAATCAGTGGAGTGACACCTATTAAAAGCTGCTAAGAAATGGAGTTAGAGGAGTTGGTGAACGGCTCTCTTTAAAGAGGACCTTTCATCAGATTGGGCACAGGCAGTTCTCTATAGTGCTGGAAAGCTGACAGTGCGCTGAATTCAGCGCACTGTCGACTTTCCCGATCTGTGCCCCGGGTAAAGCACTATCGGTCCCGGTACCGTAGCGCTTTACAGTCAGAAGGGTGTTTCTGACAGTTAGCCAGGGACGCCCTTCTGCCCAGCAGTGCCTATTGCGCTGTACTGTGGAGCGGGGAGGAACGCCCGCTCCCCTCCTGATAATACTCGTCTATGGACGAGAACTTTGAGCAGAAGGAGGGGACGTTCCTCCCTGCTCACACTGTACAGCGCGATAGGCGCTGCTGGGCAGAAGGGCGTCCCTGGCTGTCAGAAACGCCCTTCTGACTGTAAAGCGCTACGGTACCGGGACCGATAGTGCTTTACTCGGGGCACAGATCGGGAAAGCTGACAGTGCGCTGAATTCAGCGCACTGTCAGCTTTCCAGCAGTATATAGAACTGCTTGTGCCCAATCTGATGAAAGGTCCTCTTTAAGTAGATCAGCTCCGACTGTGTAACACAGTGCACTACTCTCCTGTAACAGGAAACTAGGGGAATTGTGAATGTATACTAGAACATAAGCAAAGCGGAGGATTTGCTTTATGACTGTGATATGTAAATGTAGTAGGTGTATAGTGTTGCTGGTTATAAAGCTTTATATACAGGGATCTTCTTATTGCTACATAATCACTATTACATTATTGGTCACTGTAGGCTGAGATCTTACATATGAATGAAACCCAGTATCTCCACAAGACTCTAATATGACAGGCGCCTTGACATTATAAAAATCAGTACCGGTGGCAGGAGAGGCAACACGCAGGGTCATGGGGCATCTCCTCAAGAGGATGATTTCTGTTTAGAAAGTTTATTGAAAAAATGATTGACTTATGAGCTCTGAAAACAGATGCCAATGGAAGGAGCTGAGCGGTGTCAAGTAGGGAAACCATGTGATGCGCAAGTGACAGAACTGAGCTGCTTATCCTTGAAGCATTTCTCCACCCAGCCCACCAAATTTTATTGTTAGAGTAGTAATTGTCTTGATTAGGCTATGTTCACACTGTTGTTCTATGACAGACCATAACAATGGACAGAACAATGGCAGTGTGAATTTAGGCTGGGGGTATTTAGATACATCAGCGATGATGACTGTATCACACATGACTTTGACATAGTAGCTTGGCAAAGAGTATCACAATGGATAGGAGTACATACAACAGCCTAGCTAACAGTCTCAGATCTGATTTCTAGAACAAATGGCTTAGTATAACAGTATCACACATGGTAGGTTTGGATACAGTTACAGATTTAGATACAGCAGCCCAGCAATATTACACAGAATAAACCACCTGTGCACTGCCAGGAATTTACATGACATCCTTTACCCATCATCTTTAGTTTGGACAGAGAATATCCCAGGAATTACTAGGGCAGTGGTTAGATAGTCACCGTCTGCCACTAGTGTCGCCATCGTGTTGAGAAGCCTGATCCTGGCAGCCCACCCCCTTCTCTCGCATTGGGATCCTGATTCTGCATCTTACTTAGAACGTTCATTACAAGTGCTTCTTCTGATGTCCCAATACAAATGTGGAGATGAGCTGGAGTGGCGGGCGGCGTGATCTCCTTCAGCGCATTACAATTTGCCTGTAATTGGCTGTGATATTCAGCGTCTTCCCCCCTCTCAGCAACACTTTCCCCGATCTCCTTGTGCTGCTCTCTGAGCGACGGAGGAACAGTGCCTGTGACAGCGAATGTCAGAGAAAGGCATAAATATTAATCGGCTGCTTAGGTGCCAAATGAATCTGCTCTTTTCCTGCTGTTGCATTTAAAGTGACAGGCTATGGTATTATACACAGACACTTAAACAACAAGGTGAATGCTCCATGTAGAGAATGACTGTGACCAATGTGTATGAGATATTCTGCAATGTCTTCTGAGCCTGAAGACACTGCTGACATCCTTATACTCACAGATTATTTCAGGGGAGCAGGATGCATATCTTGGGGAGGTAGTATTTGATCATTCATGTTATTATAGGTGCTATAGAAATATAATGGATAGTTCTACAGCTTTCTAATGGTCTTTGTATCTTAAGGATAGGTCATCAGTATCAGGCTGGGGAGAGTATGACACCCGACAGCCCCAGGTATCAGCTGTTCTAAGCTGCTAATACACAGAGAATGGAGCAGGAGGCAGGCAGCTCTGCTCTCTATATAGTGGCCAGACCAGGTACTGAAAAATAATAACTGTACCCAGTGTAGACAATCCACTGTGAGGTAAGCACATCAGCAGCAAATGCTTTACTTTCATGACATTTGTTACAATGTAATGCTGAGTTCACACAGAGTTTTTTGGCCCGTATTTTGAAGTGGGTAGCCGCGTCAGAATCCGGAACAAAATCCGCCTTCCGCGGCTAGCCGCGACTGTCACGGCTTCCGACAGTTGCAGCTTTCTACTCTGGATTAGGCCCAAATGAATGGGCCTAGTCCGCAGGGATTGTATTGACATGGGCGCTGCGGTGGTTTCTGCTGCTGCAGAACCTGTGTCAGGATAGGGCTGGTCGCTTCTTTTTTCCGCAAGTGGGAAAAAAACACTCGCAGAAAAAGAAAATGCCCGGCTCCCATTGCATTCAATGGGAGGCAGTTTTTGGTCCAGATTTTGACGTGAACTCCGCGTCAAAAACTGGACCCAAAAATCCTGTGTGAACCCGGCATAACAGTGCAAGATAATATATATAGCAGGCCACACACATTTGTTTTTTGAAGACTGTGATGCAATTGTTTGATCGATAGGTTGTACGAATGATTCCACCATCAATATTAACAACTAAACTGCTTGATCAGGGGGCAATGAGTATGCACAAATTGGTCAAAATTAGGGGATCATACCAAATGCTGCTGGCCGAAAATTTCAAACATGGCCAATCATTTTTCCTAGCCAAAACTCTGCCATTGGCTGCAAAGTCCACCATGAATGACCAGATTTAGGGTACATGGTGTAATTTGAAGAGACATTTGAAGTGGTCTTCAGCCTCAAAATCCTCTCCAAAAACCACCCATGCAGAACCCATGGCAAGAAACCAAGCCAAGTTTTGGCTTTCTGCCACTGGTTTGCATGCGTGTATACATAAACCATTGTGCAAATTAAGCATGAGGCCTTATGCTGTGTTTTCCAAGTCTGTTAGAAAGTTGCACTATAATTCAGCTGTTTTGCTGAAGACAGGACCCTTTAACTATTGTGGCTGAAATCATCTTTACACTCTCTGCTTCCTTGGGAAGGATTCCAAAATTGTTAGGTGGTTAGGAGACCTGTAGACATAGAGAAGAATCCCGAGCCTTCATTATGGTCCTCCTGCAGCTGGAATCTTTATGAGACAAAGATAAACTATTATAAATGTACGAGGGTGAATCTTAACTCCCCTGGTATATAAAGGATATATATACTGCTCTAACCTTGACCCCCCCCCCCCCAGACCAAGGCGCATATTGCTTATTTAAATGGGCTTTATTCTGCTGTCATATTAGTTCCGCTCTTGGGTTTTTATTTGCAGCCGCGATGCTCAGGGACATTTGGCTCCTGGAGAACTGATGAGACTTCCACGGACAGATGCCTGGATCAGCGAGGGGCTTGTTCCTCACCGTGACCTTCACGGAAAATGCACAATACAAACAAGAAATTGTTTACAAGCTGTAGATTATTACTGGGAACCTAAAGCATGGAGCCTCCCGAGTTACCCCAAAAGCCTGTCCACAATCCAGAGGGCATCATATAACAGAACTGTTGCTTCCTCATGGAGACCCTGAATTGTTAGGATAAGGTTACACATAGCAAAAAACGCTGTTGACTGCCCACAGGGACATTTAGCAGTGTTCACTGCAAGATTACTCAGACACAAAGCAACCCATATTGGATGTTTTTTTTGCAGGAGATCCATGAGCAGATTTTTCTGCAGTCTCACTGCAAGCTTTCTCTGCAGCTCCTACCACAATAATCACAATTTGCTGCTGGCAAAATCACAGTGATTTTGCCTAGTGTTCCTGGCTTTAGGGTGTGTATACATGGTGCAGAATCAGGGCCACATCTGCATATTGAGGCCAAAGGAAGCCATGTGTCTGCCAAGGCCCAATCACAGGACTCAGCTATCTCTGATGTCATGAAAGGCCCGAAGGCCAGTGCTGGAGCCCAGGGGAGGTGAGTAACACTATTTGCTATGTTAACTCACCTTCCCTGGACCTCCACTCATTATACTCTGAGGTCTGAAGAGACCCCAGAGAATAATAATGGCTTGGGAGTGGTGAACCCAAAATTTTTGGAGTATTTGGAATCAAAACAGTAAAGGCCATTATGGGTTACTATATTGTGTAGAGGAGCTACTGTGAGAGATTATACATTATTATTATTATTATTATTATTATTATTATTATTATTATTATTATTATTTTTAATGTTACACCTGCCATGGGCCTCTCTGGAGTTTGGACAATTCCTGGACAACCTCTTTAAGCTGAGCACTGAAGCTGGCTATACATCCCAGGCTTCTTTCAATCACTTCACTTAAACAGGGGGCTCAGTGACATATCTTAATCGAACAGCTTCAGTGCTTAGTGGTGCACATGTGTTCTGTGTTCTGGTTGCCAGGCCTTAGAGAGTGGGCCATGATTCAAGGATGCCCCCTCAGGCCATGCACTAGAAAGCACACAGTGGGGCAAAATATTAATACTGTCTTAAATTTAGTGATGGACATTTTGGCTCTCTTTAGTGAGTTGGATCATTTGGCTCCCAAATGGCTTTATATAAAATGCTGCTGTCTGTGTTGTGTAGACAGTCGGGCACCTCTGTCCACTCAATCTTTTATCTTATGGTATTTAATACATTATGTCATATCATAACATTAAAAGGGGGTGGGATTAACTGTTTAGGTTCAGGGGAAAATTTCTCATGCCATGCCCCCTTTAGCAAAAAGCCAAGCCACCTACAGTGCCTCGTGTCACCCTGAGTGTTTCCTGTTCCCCTAGAACAAACATGTATCATACCTACTTATTTTACACTTGAAAAGGGGCAGCTTTGAGTCCCAAAACGCGTTGTGTCAAGAGTTGAATTAAGTTTTCCTTTGACGTCCTGGTAAGCGCAGATTTCTTCCACTTACACCTCCATAAAATATAAAAAACAAAAAAAACTTTGCAAGTCTTCAGTAGGTGATACCTTTTTTAATGGCTAACTCATAATGATGACAGAATATGACGTTTCGAAGCTTTCCTCTGAGCTTCTTCTTCAGATAACTGAAGAAGAAGCTCAGAGGAAAGCTTCGAAACGTCATATTCTGTCATCATTATGAGTTAGCCATTAAAAAAGGTATCACCTACTGAAGACTTGCAAAGTTTTTTTTGTTTTTTATATTTTATAACCACTGGCTAACACGGTACCAAAACAAACATTTTCCTTTTACACCTCCATACTCATAGTGTTTAGTACTGACCTGTCTGCCCGCGGTTGTTTCAGGCACACTGCTGTGACATGTATGCCAGGAGCAGGGGAGCTAACTCTACTAACACTTAACTTCTTGATTCCTGCAGCTTATAGGGCACAGACCTAATGTGGCCTGCAGCCTACAAGTCAAAAAGTGCTAGGTAAGGAAGCCTATTGCTCTGTGCTCTACCAGCTAAAGAACCAGAGTTGGAACTCCTCTTCATTTCATCCCTGCATTTCACATCTACCTGGAACCCCCGCAGATTTTCTGCTCAATGACTAAGCAGCTCCTGGTAATGTTTAGACCTTAATGGGGCAAAGCTGCAATACCTTCGACATACGACACTTAAGTTGGTGCAATGAGTGGTCCTGGCTGTCACACTCTTGCAAATCTAATATTGTTGGCCTATCCTAAAGGATAGGTCATCAATATAAGAAAGTTTATAACTCTGTTAATAAAGGCTGTGAATCAGTAAGCGCTTCCATTGGGTGTGCGGGTATGGAGGAGCTGTGTCACAGCGTAAGCCCCTTTAGATCTATATGGAGACTCAAATATGGCAGTGATAACCTGCAGATCACCTGTGCTCCCACCCCTTCACCACTGGCAGCACGTGAAATGGCAGAAGTTTTAGAGTGATAATAAATCCCCGGAGCAAGATGAGGATGTATTTCTTTTGAAGCTCAGCATTTATTGTCACCAAATGAAGGGAAAGCTCCGGACTCTGTGTACAGTACAATCTAAGACTATTCTTTGCCGCAGCAGAATAATCGCTATATATTACTGCTCCGAATATTTATCGTTCATTCAAGCTCTGTCGGGAAGACGGCATATAAAACATCCGCAAAACTTTATTTTTGCCTCCAGGATTCTTTCTTCCTGGTACTGGAGAACAGTTTTATGTCCCATATAATAAGTTGAGAGGCCGTTCCGGCTCCATCGTGTGCGCGCTGCCAGGTTTTATTGCTCTGCTTCGCCGCTCTGCAGCAAATAAAGCCAAACTTAATTCCTATTATTCAAATATTTGTGTTTCCTGAGCTGCACGGCTTCTCTGTTCTGTATTTGTCACAGTGACAATGTATTTTCTGCTTGAATCTTTCACTGTACTCTTATTATTCAAGAGAATAATGCGAATAAGTCGCAGGTTTAACCTCTCAGGGTGCATCCATAATAGAGCCGCAGGGACAGGAAAAGCACAGAACTTCTTATGGTCATGTGTCACATATCTGACCATAGAGAAGCACTAAACTACCCTGTATCTCTTCTCTCTGCGCTTTCCCATTTATACAGACTGGAAAATGCCAAGCACTCTTTCATTCCTTCAATTTCTATGTTAGACTTAAAGCATATACAAGCAATTATGTGATGAATAGCGGTTTGACTGTTGGTGGTGATAAGTGGGACTACTGTACAGTTATAGTGCTCTATCAGATATACTGCAGGTCTACCAGTTTATATTTCAGTAGTGAAACCCCAAAATTAACAACATACAGACTGGCACACAGAGGTGCAAGTGTATCCACCCATGGCTCCTTGAGCCCTGGAGAGTTGCGTTCTCCTGCACAACATTCGCCCTTTTTCAGCTTTTGCATTTTCTTCACCATGAAATTTCCTTTTCTCTCCTGACAAATAAGGATTGTGATTTCAGTGATTTTTGCCCTCGCCGTCTGTTATCGCCACCTTCTCTTTAATATCCTCTAAATGTGACATTAATGGGTGGCACTGCACACATCTTCAGGGGTCTGCACATGAAGGATCTGCTGTATGTTCTGCGTACTGATGAGGTTTCTCCTTTGAAGTGAGGGAGAACATTAGACTCGGGGAATTTGACGCTTCCTGGCTTTAGTTCTGTCATTTTGGATAAAAAGCTTTTGTTGAATATGAGATAATAAAGCTCCAGATGTGCACAATAAAGATGAAAGCAAAGCAACCACCAGGCATAACATGGATGCTGCATCTGATGCCTACCAGTCCAGGGGACGGAAACCTGTCACTCTCAGTGTTTGGGGGATGGTACCATCAAATGGTTATCATTGTGTCCATTAGTGGCACTATAATAAGACTGAATAGCCAATGGAGCATCATCAGAAGACATTTATGAATCTGTTTTCCAATCTTGGTACACTATGAGGCCTAATCAGACTAAGACATGACAACACCAAGCAGGAAATTCAGCATTTAATGGGGACTTATACAAATTTGAAACACTTTGTTTCCTTTATAGCTGAAGTTGCGTCCACCGTGTCCCCCAAAGTTCTTAGCTTCTCGTTTAATTTTATGTGATGCAGTAAACAAACACGTCTGAGGATTACACTGTGTCCTAAATGAGGTCATTAATGGTCGTTGTGGTGCTGATGGGTAGCGAGATTGATGAGCACAGTCTTTGTAAGACATAATTATACAGAACGGCCGTTACAAGCACCCAGCGGGCAGTAAAACGTTATGTGGTGTAATCACAGCTGACGACTTGTGAGTGCTGCGAAATATCTTCTAATAATGAGAAACGTACCAGCTGAAAATTCTATGCCATTTAAAAAGATACTGATGGGGAACCTCCAACCAAATCAAAGAATGGGTGCTGAGACGTCAGGGACAACATTTACATTGTATAGTCTGTAGCTGTTACAACCTGGGATAACCCGCTTGCTCTTCTACCTGTCACTTTCTAGCTAGTACCTCTATAAATAGTATGTATTGTTGTGGCATAACTACCAGTGTAGCAGACATGGGGGCCCTTTTTTATGAGACCTAAGGTACAGTCAATGACAACTATGGATGATAGAAGCGGATGTGGAAAACTGAATGCAACTCCATTACTTTATTGGGATAATATAATACCTGCATGTGACGTGACTATAATTATTCTCTTCATATGCTGTGATGTAGAGGTGTACACTTTGATCTTTTTGTGCTGCGATCTTTTAGGCGCTGCAAGCTGAAAAATTTTTTGTTCATCAACTTCTAGATACTGTACAAGGCCTGGCTGCAGCAACAAAAGCCCAACATGTGGGTATAAATATCGTCATCATATCATTTTATCATTATGGTTCAGGCTGTTACAATTGCGGTGATACCATACATGGGGATTTTTATTATGTTGAACACTTTTACTACATTAAATTACTTTTTTGTCATTACATTATTGTCTTTTTTAATTTTATTTTAGTGTATTTTGTAGGTCCCACTAGATGACATCACAGTGTGATCTTATAATCTTATATACTCATATCATACTATATACTGTATCAAAACATTATTATCTATCAGCATAAACTGACAGGCATTGTATTAGGACGAGCCTCTGGTCTGGAAGACATTGTGAGGCCCCTGCTGCCATGAAAACCATTATGACCTCATAAAGCACATGACATCATCAGTTCTATATCACAACCTACATGCCCTGAGTCTGACAGATTGTAGAGGTCCAGTCCAGGTAAGTAGCACAGATATTCTCTCATATAACAAATACTCAGCCGCTGCTCCGACCATACAGGAGACATTGGCGATTTTATTCTGCTTTCTTTTGCGGATAATGGCGAGGCATTGCTGCGGGTGGGGCCAGTGGATCACCAGATCACCATACATAAATGATGACTAAAATCTAAGAGCCGGCCTAGATATCACTGAGTATTTCCCTAGTGACAGACTCTAGAGATAAGATAGGAAAGAGAGAAATTTTAGATTATTATTTTTTTTTTAATTTGAGAATATTCTAATGAAAAATGGCAATAAATTTTCCTAAGATTTCTCAGTGTTGGGTTCCTTAAGGTTCGGATGTTCCTTTCTAATAAATAATCCCTGTTGTCGGCTTTGGGAGCCCATAATCCCTTTAGTTCTGTATAACATCCATTGTTTCTATCCCTATCATGTAAATGCTGAGCATTCTTTATTGTCATGTAATTCATCCGAGCCCTTGTGTTTTCTCCTATAGGTGCACTCCATACAGTATGCAGAGGAGGACAACTGGACGTATATATATAGACATATATGTATACTTAAAGGTTGTAAGGCATTACCTCAGTTTACGATATGTGTACAGGTGGTATATATTTACACACACATTTTTAGAGACTTTCAAGTATCTTTCAACAATAATTTCCTTTATATACAGTGAGTAAAGTGTCAGTAAATATCAGATTGTAAGTAATAGTGATAAATATTTCTATAAACAGTATGTGTAAGGTTTAGGTATGTATGTATATTAATGGATTGTAGGGCATGTCAGTGATAATGTATATAGAGGTACTTATGTTGTGTATGTGTATTTTATATGTATATCTGAAATGTGTAAGTAATATCATTAATAAGTAAATCTAAATTCATTAGTTATCTATGTATTTATATATGTAGTGTGAGGGGAAAAATATCTGTGTAAAGAGAGATATTGGTTCTTCGGCCATCTTAGTCTATGTACTCCATTTTGTTCTATATAGCCTCCATTATACTAGAAGATGTTTTGCACGTATCTATTACTAACCTTGGGAGAAATTGGCTGTTCTGTTCTTTTGGTTAGAAAAAGGTTATGTAAATGTGTTATGTAAAGGTAAATGTGCCTAAGTTTATCATGTCCTATAACAGACACAGAATGTTCATTCAACTTTAACGTCAGTATGAACCAGTTCTAACCTCTTGTTTTGTGTAGCATCCGCTAACATGAAACTTTGAAGGCCACAGCATCCATATTGACAGACTGTGCTAACATGATTAGAGGCTAAGATGGTGGACACAGACAATCATGTGTTAACTCCTGGATTATGTATGCACGTATTTATCATTTGTAAATGCCCATTATATACTCTGACCAATGATAATTTATATTTCTATGTGATGTAGTGTGTTACACTCAAATTGGCATAAAGTCATTATTCCTCTTTCTAAGCTAAATAACATGTAATACATTTCAGAACACTTTGATATACAGCATCTTAGTATGCCTGTCTTTGTGTTCTCTGAGCTCGTTATTTATCTTTCTTTAATTTGGAACCAACGACATCCATTCCCGGGGTGTTCCCCCAACAGTAGAGATTGTAAGTAATGGCAGTATAAGGTTTTTCTATAATACGCTATGTGTAAGGTTTGTTCATACTTATCTATATAAATGTATAATTAGAGAATGTAACTAACCTAATTACCTGTATATATACTAGGTGTACAGTGTGTGCTTATATATGTATATATATATATATATATATATATATATATATATATACACTCACCGGCCACTTTATTAGGTACACCTGTCCAACTGCTCGTTAATACTTAATTTCTAATCAGCCAATCACATGGCGGCAACTCAGTGCATTTAGGCATGTAGACATGGTCAAGACAATCTCCTGCAGTTCAAACCGAGCATCAGTATGGGGAAGAAAGGTGATTTAAGTGCCTTTGAACGTGGCATGGTTGTTGGTGCCAGAAGGGCTGGTCTGAGTATTTCAGAAACTGCTGATCTACTGGGATTTTCACGCACAACCATCTCTAGGGTTTACAGAGAATGGTCCGAAAAAGAAAAAAACATCCAGTGAGCGGCAGTTCTGTGGGCGGAAATGCGTTGTTGATGCCAGAGGTCAGAGGAGAATGGCCAGACTGGTTCGAGCTGATAGAAAGGCAACAGTGACTCAAATAGCCACCCGTTACAACCAAGGTAGCCAGAAGAGCATCTCTGAACACACAGTACGTCGAACTTTGAGGCAGATGGGCTACAGCAGCAGAAGACCACACCGGGCGCCACTCCTTTCAGCTAAGAACAGGAAACTGAGGCTACAATTTGCACAAGCTCATCGAAATTGGACAATTGAAGATTGGAAAAACGTTGCCTGGTCTGATGAGTCTCGATTTCTGCTGCGACATTCGGATGGTAGGGTCAGAATTTGGCGTCAACAACATGAAAGCATGGATCCATCCTGCCTTGTATCAACGGTTCAGGCTGGTGGTGGTGGTGTCATGGTGTGGGGAATATTTTCTTGGCACTCTTTGGGCCCCTTGGTACCAATTGAGCATCGTTGCAACGCCAAAGCCTACCTGAGTATTGTTGCTGACCATGTCCATCCCTTTATGACCACAATGTACCCAACATCTGATGGCTACTTTCAGCAGGATAATGCGCCATGTCATAAAGCTGGAATCATCTCAGACTGGTTTCTTGAACATGACAATGAGTTCACTGTACTCCAATGGCCTCCACAGTCACCAGATCTCAATCCAATAGAGCATCTTTGGGATGTGGTGGAACGGAAGATTTGCATCATGGATGTGCAGCCGACGAATCTGCGGCAACTGTGTGATGCCATCATGTCAATATGGACCAAAATCTCTGAGGAATGCTTCCAGCACCTTGTTGAATCTATGCCACGAAGAATTGAGGCAGTTCTGAAGGCAAAAGGGGGTCCAACCCGTTACTAGCATGGTGTACCTAATAAAGTGGCCGGTGAGTGTATATTAGTAATATAGTGATGACACTAGTTAGTGAATAGTGATGTCTTATCCACGGTGATGCTATATACACACTGTACATCCCATCGACCACTTAGTTTATCTATATGGTATGGTTATATAGGTATGCATATGGAAATACTAAAAGACATGTTAGTAATTAGTACCATTATATACAGGTTTTGTATAATCATTCAAATTCTCTGAAAAAGGTAAAAAAAAAAAAAAAAATCTGCCTGGGTATGTAAACTTCTGAGGACAACTGTACATTATATGTAATTTTGTAGATATATATAGGTTTGTGTAAATATCTCTCTCTTTATCTCTCTATATATAATGCAAATAAATATTAAACTATGAAATCTAGAGGGTTATTTAGTAAAACTGGAGTTTTCATACAGACAAGACCATTGCAGTAATAGTGATGACTTATCCATAGTGAGGTTATACACACACTGTACATCCCATCGACCACTTAGTGTTTCGATGGGTCCCTATACTAACACTTTATACAGGATAGGAGATAATCTTCTTATATAGTCACTGTTACAGTGCAGTCTATAAGTACTTGCTCTCTGGGGTCTTGCCTGTAGGGGAAGTACAGCAATTATTATAGAGATATATTAGTCTTAGTGTAGGGACCCATCTGAATGAGGTCGCCGTGACGGGGCAGATGGGCTCGCACAATTCATCAAATTGTGCGCTAAGAACCTCACTTTTATAACTAGTTAGTGACAGATGAAAGTGAAGACGAAGAATTTTATCATTTGGATTCAAAAACAATGTACTAACAAAATAGGTTTTTTTTAATTTTATTTTTATTTTATTTTTTCTGTCTTAACTAGAAATGAGCAAACTGTCATTTCAGGCTCATTACATATTTTCCAAAATTTTCAGGTTCTCTGGAAAGCGTTCAATCTATAGTCTATATATTATTCTGGCAGTCCCATCTTCTGATCCTCTCACAGAGGAAGGTGGTTTTAAGGGAATGAATGAAGGCAACACTTGCTTAGCAGGCAGCCTTAGCTGTTTCTTGGAGCTCCTATACAAGTAAATGGAGTAAATTGTGCATATTTAGCCCACTCACAGTAGCTTGCAGTCCTGATCTCTATGTAGATGTGGATCCCAGAGGAGAGAACCATTTATGGCATATTCTGTACATGTAGCCATAAATACTGATGTATGACTATATTATCCAGAAATACTTGTATGGCGTAGAGCTAAACTCCTTAATACTCAGTGTGGTACATGTGCTGCACCAACATGGGATCAGGTCAGGGGCTGTGCTAGCACCATAAGCAGCAGGTCTCTGCTGTGGTTGCAACTGTATAAACCCCCTTATATGGAACCATCACGGGCAACTGCAGCATCTAAGAAATTATTAACCATTGTGGCTCCCCTCATTGGGTCCCCTATACTGTGATTGGTAGAGCTGATATGCTGCTATAGCATCCTAAACTGAGCTAGGCTCCCAGGTTTGCCAACTTTACTTCTCCATCCTGATTGGCTGGTTGTCAGTCAGAATACAGCGTATTATATTAGTACTGCAGTGTATTCGATCAGGGATCAGAAGACCCCATGATCTTATGAGGTTAAATAAAAAAGAAATAAAAATGTTTTAACATATTACAAAATAAAAATGTTTCAAGTAACCAACAAAATCTAGTTACAAACATGTGTAGGAACACACGAATGTCCCTATCAAGAAACAAAGGATATAATCGAAAACTTAACATTGAATGCGTAGTAATATAAACACATGAACCCCCCAAAATAAAATATTACCCAAAATGTCCTCAGACCTTTTTGTCTGAGGATTGTAGCATCTGGCTATAGTATGTGTCCTGTGGTCAAGTCACTAGTGGGACCCACTCAGGCACCAGTTTTCAAAGCCCCACCATTATTACACAATACTCCTGACCAACCTAACTATAAGCCAGAGATTGTACTAAAGATACTGAATGCTACGAATTGCTGCGAAATACATAGAGAGTATAAGGATTACATCCAGCTATCTGGTGTGTTTCTTTCTAAGCGTGTTGTAAGGGCCCTGTTAGTCCCACGAATGGCCCACACAGCTGACGATACCACCCACCATACATTCTCCCTACTTTCAATAGAAAGACCCTTTCTATTACGCAGCAATTCGTAGCATGCAGTATCTTTAGTACAATCTTAAGGGGTATGAAATAAAATATCACCAAATGAACACGAGGAATATGTAGTTACCATGGATACAAATAACAGGAGGAAGTTGTGCACCACAAATAGTTGGTAATAGGGCACTATCTTAAGTTATCGGCAGTCAGTAAAACAGTAGACTTATCGATGCCAGAGCCAGTGCCCAAGGAACAAGAAGGAGGGCACTGGGGTTCCAAAAGTAAACATCCTTGTCCAGGCATCAACAGGCACAATATAGGCATTCATCAGAATTATTAGCAACCTGAAATTGAGACTTATTATAATTAGAAAAAGCTATACAGAACCCAGAGGACCCATAATCAAAAGTACGGATCTACTAAACCCCTCACTGCCCGCAGCAACAGTCATCATCTTGGAGAACACGGTAATGAAGACAGCCAGTCCTCAACATTTTTTGGGGGATGTGAAAAACAGAGATCTATCTTCATTTTCATGGTTTATACAGTACAAACTGCCTGCATGAAATTGAATATTTGGGTATATCTTCCGTTAAAAAATTAGGTGTCCATCAAGTAGAGAGAGCCGGTTTTGATCAATCTTCACATACATGATTCACATGGTTAGCAATGCCTAGAATTCTAGGGTTCTGCAGAAGCAATGTTTCTGAGGCCAACCCCACTGTTGGACTTTGGTGCTTTGAGACAACCAGTAAAATTCATTCTGGGGTCCACTATACATTATATGTAATTATTACCTGACACTTGCTTGCTGCCTAGCCATTGCCACTCTCTGTCCTGGGCTCCTGTCAGTAGTCTGCTGCTTAGCTCTTGCCTTGAACTAGGAACCTGTTAGCTCTGTCATTCAGGGATATGTTCCCACACAGTAGCAGATCTCAGGCTGCAGCAAGAGGCTGCATAATGATAAGTGACTGGGGCCGCTGCAGTGGGGTTGAGAAGACCAGAGCCAGGCCTGACTGCACCTAGATGTCATCCCAGCCATCCAGTGTGTCTACAGTATATAGAATAAATTGGGGAGTTTCTCAAATATCTTACCCTGTATTTTGTACAGACATGCAGCTTGGTGGATATGTTGTATGATGAGTATCTGTATAAACGATAATAAATGCCCTGTGCCATGTCATGGTGAGGAGGGGGGGGGGGGGCAATATTGCTGTGGAAACCACTGTGGGATTTGCCTGTTCACCAGTCCAAGCCTGGGTGTACATAAATGTAAATTTAGTAATCTTTTCCCCCTCCCTCCATGTGGTTATAAGTCTCATGGACCTGAGGCTGGGCTCTGCCCGTAGACCCTCCAATGTCCCTTTTGTCCTCTCCTTTTTCTTCTTGGTGTACAATGTGCTAATACTGTTACTCCCCCATACACATTATATTATTATGTCTATGGATATCACTGACTTGCCTCACACGATGTCTTGTTTCATTTCCTTTCATCCCTGTTTTCAGTTTTCTTATTTCTCTTGTAATATTTGAAAAACCAAATAAAAAAATTTATTGAAAAAGCAAAAGTTTGTGAAAGTGCAGCTTGGTAAAGAACAGCTGACAGTCACATCAGGGTTTATCTTATCTAAGGCATTCTTGTAACAAGAAACTACAAGAAAGGGGGGTCTTAAGGGGACCAGAGATCCACCAGAGATGTAGTAGATAATATCCTTAAGAGGGTTTCTCATCCTGGGATACTCAGATCCAGCAAAAATGATACCCATACGTAATATATACCAAAGCAGCATAAAGGTAAAAATGTATAGAAAATCATAAAACGTATCATTTATTACATAGATTAGGACATGATCGCCAGGTTAACACACAAGCAGAAACATATGAGATCATCCAATTATATCAGGAGAGCCCACCAGTCATGTCCTGACATGGGGACTCTCAGCCATAAATAAATAGGGGATGGATCTTACCCAAATATCAAGGTAAGATTGTCTCCTCAAGCCCTAGTGGGGTACTCGTGACACCCATTAATTTCTGGCTGTGGATTTGCTGTTGCCGCATCACCAGGAATTAAATGTGGCTGAAATTAATCAGCATCACTTTACTGTAAGTACAGGTGTATCAAGGCAAATAGCGGTAAACGTATGTGGCTGGGAGCAGTGTATGACAGCTCCTCTATGCGGTGGTTTGTGCTATATGACTATAGTGTAGGGGTCACCAGCCTTACAATTATTACACAGCACTCCGAGGACCTCATCTTTCATTTTTTAATTTAAATCGGCACACCAAACAAAAAAAAAGGCTTCCTACAAACCTGTGCTTTATAAGAATGGTGAGTCTACTGTAGCTTTGGCTGGAAATAAAAAGTCAGAACGGTGAGTTCAAATCCGGCTTGAAATGGAAAGTCAGAATGTAAGTAAAACTTTCACTGTAAATAGAGAGATAGAATGGTGAGTGCAACTTTTGGTGACTAGAGAGTCAAGGTGATGATTGCAGCTTTGGCTGTGAATGGAAAGTCAAAATGGAAAGTGCAACTCTGGTTTTTAGATGGGTGAACCTCTCAGGATACGTTTCATGTTAGGTTCAGTGGCTCAGGTCCTCAGTTTTTTTCAGGATGAACAGGTTTGGTATGACCCACATTAGGTGTGATGTGCATGCTTTTTTTGCTGGAAATCTTTCCATTGGGCTTACAGAAGCTGAACGGATGACAAAAGGCATTATTATGAGGGTCCCTTAGTCTTATCATAAGCAGTCATAAGTGACATATTGGTGGCACTATCATGCCTATCACTTATTAATACTGATTGACACTGCTGGGTTTTTAAAGGAGAAAACTACTGCAGAAGAAATTACAGAAACCAAGCAAGCAGATGTAACCATACTGATAGCAGAATGACAGGGTCTGCTCCGAGCCGCTAGTTACAGTAGATAGCACTATGCAAACATAGTCGTCATCTTTCATAGGTCCTGATTATTGCAGACTTGCTGAATATAATTTCTCTACCTCACCTAACACAGGAACAAAGGCATATATTTACTTCTAGTTAGAAAGTATAAATTTATACAGGCTGTTCGAAAAATGCCAGATTTATCACAGTGGCTGACACTGGAGGATAAATCTGGTTCATCTTCAGACTGTCTTTTGTAAAGCCAGCCCTGCACATTAGATTTTGGATGTGTGTCATGGTTGTCTGATGGATGATGGGATCATTTGTATGAATAATCCCGCCACCAACATTAACTACTAAACTGATTAACCAGGACACTTATGCTGCACAAGTTGGCTGATTGGCCAAAAATAACCAATTATGTCAAGCACTGATATTTTGGACTGACTGCCTGATGATATCCAGAGCAGCTGATCTTATTTTGGTAGAGTAAAGTTTGATGATGGTATGCACCAATTACAAAGCTTATTGTCTGCCTAAATCATTTCGGCCATGTTGAGCAATGCAAAGCTAATGTGTATGGCCTACTTTAGTCTAAACAACCTAGCTGGCTTACTTTGGGACAGAATTATAACTCAAAATTTGGGTATAATTTGCTGAATTTTGTTTCAGTTAAGCCATGCACCAATTTGCCAAAAAATTAGGCCACTTTAGCCACAGGGAAAACATCACAATTGCCTATTTGCCGTATGGTAACTGGGAACCCTATTGGACAACCCCGCGTAAATAGTCCCAGAGCCATATCTGCCATGAGATCTCAGGTGGCAGGTTGCTGATTACCTGAGTAGGCGGCACTGAGAGTATTTGTTAGTTGACCATCAAGGATATGTATTGCATGGTTTGCTCATCAGTTTTGTTCTTACTGAACACTTATGGAACTGCTATTGTTATACTCAGGGGTCTCTTCAGATCCCATAGTATAATGAGCAGAGGCCCAGGGGAGGCGATTAGACTTGTGTTACTCGCCTCCCCTGGGCTTTTGCTCTGATCTTTGGACTTCTGATAGAGTGGTCATGAATGACGACAAAGTGGGTAACATGGTTAAGGTCATGACGAATAAAGACATCTTAGTAACCCTTGTGATGCCATTCATTACTTTTCTGAAATGAGAAAAGGCCCATAGGAGATGATGAACACTGTTGGTTATATTTAGTCACCTCCCCTGGGTCTCCTCTCATTATACTCTATGGCCTGAAGAGGGTATAATAGGGTGTAATAGCAGTTCTATTTTGGATGTATTCAGTATGAATGAAATTGCTGAGCAAACCTCATATGACAGAGGGGCAACCAGGAGTAGGTCATTAGCATGCAGGCAAGTGTTTCCCAACCTTTTCAGACTCGGAACACCCTTGGAAAAAAGTAATTCCTTGGGGCAACCCACCAAATAATTTTTATAAAAAGACAAAAAAACTACAGCTTTGATGTGTTTTTTAGTGCAGTTTTTGAAATTACAGCTGGAACCACATCAAAACTGCATGCATTTTTCTACTGCAATAACTACATCACACCTGCACCATGTGAATGCATTCTCAAAACTCCACCATTTTATACTTTCCACCTAGCACAAACAAAAATTCACCTTTTACCATCAGCAAGCTCTCTTAGTTGCCTCACACAGTATTATGCTCCCCAGCAGTCCTTAGACTCAAAATAATGCTCTCCACTGGTGTTAAATATCTTGTATTTGCCGGTGAGACTTGTGTCCACTGTTAAATATCCGGACCTGGCCTTGTCCACGATAGGAAGAAGTCAGCTTGTTATAAATCAGTGTAGAGGTTTATTAATATCTTGAAGGAAAACACAGGAACAGGGAAAATGTCCAAATAACACAAATATCAGTCAATTGTCAATAGCTTACATCTTCAGAGAAGTTAAATCATCTGGATATCTTGTAGTTACAGCTTGGTTCATGCTTGTCATCTGGTTGGTGGACTTGGGCTGGTTACGACGTCCATGGATGTCCATCTGCCTGGACCACCCACCCTGGTGTTCCCAAAGACAGACCTCCTGGTCTTCCCCTGGTCTTCCCAAAGACAGACCCAGACATGTGTATCTCTTACTCATTTATATTCATGAGAGTGGGTGTTACCTTCCATCTTGTAGCTATGTAAGGAGATTTCTAAAATAGTGTACACTAACCGCACCCATGTTCCAAGAATATAAGACTATGATGTCAGTAGAGTGTTAACCCCATGTCTGCTAGAGAATATTGTAAATATATAATATTTAACATTTCCCCCTTTTGAGAGTGAAATATCTGTTTGAACTCTCAAGATATACCATACAACAATATTCATACAATTAGATTATATCTTCTTTCTTCTTTGCTGGAACTTAATTTTCATTGATTGTCCATGTAACAATAATTTCATCAATTTGCAATACATTTTGACATTAATAAATGTTATGTTATGTTATGGTAAACTGTGATCAAAGATGAAAACAATTTGATCCACTATCTATCCTACACCTGATGAAGGCTCTTCTTTCATCGTCTGGTCTTCTGGTCATCTCTTCTTCCATCATAATAGAAGGCTTATTACCACAAATGTAGTTCTTGACTTAAAGTCCTTTAGATTTCCTCCGTGTTGTGCAGATATTATAACGTTGTCCATTAAAGTTCATATTGTGAAGATATTGATATAACAGCAAAGTCCATATGTTATGTTTCACTTTACCAAGACATAGACTGTAGAGGAGTTTCCTTTGGTAATTCCCTTGACCACCTGTCACTGTACAATCATGTGACACTTCTGGAGCAATACTGCAAAAGCAAGGCAAGTGTGAATTCTGACATCATCCCTGCTGCTTGTCAGTAAGGTTCAGTCCTGGAATCTCAGTCTCTTGGATACACAATTTCTGTGTTCGGGTTCTATCATTCACAACCCTTTTGCTCACCAAACAACTTGAAGTCTTGAAATAGAAAGGATTCCACCAAACATTGATGAGGACGTTCTTTATATCTGTCCAATCATCAGCTGATCAAAGGTTCCAAACTCCAGTAATAATTTTTAAACACAGTCCTTGGCATAAGCTTAAGCATATAGCATCATACCTTCAGATTTTGTCTTTTCCCGCACATCTTCTTCTTGTAACTGTTAAAGTCTTTTTATTAACATTTGATATCAAACTTTATCATAATCTTGGACTTGATTGAAGATAAGTTTTCTTTCCCTAATAGCTAAGCCAAACTAGGCAATTAACTAAACTATAATATCACAGTGTACCATATCATTCATTTATAGATCAGACTTCTCTTTACATTGTATCAATATTTATATTTGACTTATTAAAATATTGATATTCAATACATTTATCAAACTATCAGATAATAGTACTTTGGATACAATAATCTATATAAACATCATATATCAACATATATATCTTTATATCTATATGTATGAATATATATGTGTAATACATTACTTGTGATGACAAATTGCAACACGACTTTGAAATATAATGTGATTATTAATTACCATTCTATAGACAATCACAATATTTATTCTTTAGTTAGAACTTTTCACCAATTATACTAAACATATGTTCCTATATGATTGTGTTATCATACTTATCATACATTTTCTAAAGTTTAATCACTTTATTATCCTTTTTAATAAGAAATAATTTTATTTTGAACATTACTTTATTAATTATCATTGTGTTCCTTATCTGAGACACAATATTAACCCTTTATTCATAAAAACTTATGTGACTAAAGTTTCCTCTTAACACCTCGTCTCTTCACAGACTCCTGTGACCTTTTTCACCTTTCAGATACCTCCAATACCAAGAATAGAGACAAGACTTAACACACTTGACTCTGCTAAGACACAAATGTAAAAATACATTATTTTTAAACTTAACTGTATATATTCTTGTGTACTGGCTGTATGTGAACACCATATATATGAAATAAGTATATAAATCATAAACATTTCAAAATATGTCACATCCTATAATCAGAAGTGTAAAGAATAAACCAGAGACTATCACTCTTGATATCCCATATACCTCTCCCTTCATGAAGATGATTAGCGTATCTCATTTGCATATAAGACATTTATGTTTTCCCGATGTTTGTAGATGTTGATGTGTGTAAGTGTATGCAAGTGTGTGTGTACATGTAAGAATACATAATCAATAATAATACAATAAAACAATAATACAATACTGGCTATAGCTAACTAGATTTTCCCACCATAACTAATATATTTATTATCCCATGATCCAATTACCCCAATAAACCTTTATTATTTGTCAGGTTTGAACAAATATATTGAAGATTATCTGTATCTTCTCAAAAGCTACTTTTTCCTACAGAATGTTCACCTAAAATAACCTTGCTTTGTAGTGCAGCTGTCACCTTTTCTCTCAGCTCATGTGACTTAAACACTTGGTTTTCCTGTAGGTATAAACATATGAGGTTCCTTTCAATGGATTTCACATATATTTGCTAATTTCCCAATTTAATATAGAGGATCATATAAGATAAAAAATAGAAAGAAATAGAAAAAGAAAATAGAAATAGAAAATAGAAAGAAAATAGACGTCTCTTTGTTGGATATATTTTCCTTTTTTCCTTGTTGGATGCATCCTGATTTTCTTAGGCCTATTTGTGATGTCACAGATCTGTTGTATACACCAGTGGACACATAACACACATAACACTTATACTGACCAGCCCATCAGGGTCACAGGTCACAGTGTGTTGCTGTCAATCAACTGACCACATGAACGAACACTTAATTCACAGTAAGAGCTCCATGCCTAGTTGCATGCCTTTAAACAAAATGGATTATAACTTGAAAATCCTAAAAACATGGACTTTACATGAAACTATTGAAAAACATGCTTAAGGTAAGTTAGGACTTATATCACTTTATCATGCATTGTTATTAGTCACACCACGATAATTTGTTTACTCATTAATAGTTAGACACTCCATGCATTCTTTTGGCTATAAGGAAAGAATGATGAATGAATGGACATCACTGATTGAACTTCTGCATTTTTCCATATATCTATATCTGAAGAGAAAAATAGATAAACTTTGGCAAAAACCAAATTAATACAATATTGATCTTAACCAATGGAAAAGTTTAATAACTTTATGGACTCCTAATACTATTTGATCATATTCATATATTGTACATATATTCATATACATGTCATATATTCATATATTGTATATAACATGCTCCTTCTCTCTCTGCATCTAGAGAGTGGACTATGACGAAAATCTGTCACCACACATGAGACTCTTCTCCTGTGTGTATATATATATACTGTATATAATAATATGATCCATAGTATTATTCACAATAGCATAATTAGGATTATTTATAAACATCATCACATAATCATGTGGATTATACCTGATCATTGGACTTCTCATATAAAAGGGATTTCTCTTTATATAGCCAAATAGTACATAAGTAAATCTCAATAGACAGTCATTCCTTCAGAGATACTTTTAAATTCGACCCCTGACCTTCCTGTCAATCACATCCCACAATAACTCCACCAGGTCATTAGAGAATGCCAAGCTTGCCCTTTTCCTAAGAATATTAGGTAGCTCAAATTCCTCTTGGTTACTGGGAAGATCTGACATTTTGGAGACAACTGGTACATTCCCAGATACATTCTTTTGCAGATACTCAATAGATTTGGCTGGCTGCAATTCTTTAATTTCAGTTAATAATGGAATTTCAATTTGTGGATTTTCTTGCATGGCATATGGTTTATATGCAACATGTAATTTCCTACGTTTCTCATAGATTTTGTCACTTTCCCTCCTATAAATAGGGGACACTTTAACATGATTTGACAGATGTCTCTTAATAGGCTTTGCTTTTTGCTTTGGACATACTCGATTTACATTTGACATATGTTTCTGATGTCTTCTGGCCATGTCCAATAAACTAGCAGCTTCAAATAAAGTCTTCTTATCTGAGGCACTGGCAAGGGTGACTGCATCCAAAAATTTGAACTTTTTAACAAAACTTTTCACCATAGATGAAGAGTTCACCTTTTGAATGACAGTTTTGTATGTTCTCTCAAATTTAGACATGAATGCAAATGTACATTCTTTTCTGCCAATCTTTATCTCATTCAGTATGTCAGATGTTGGCATGCTGTCACCTCTAGTGCACCAGATTAGTTTCTTTAATCTCTCCACATCACTGTCTTTTAACCATTCATTTGACTCATTATCATAAGACATTTTTGCAGACAAACGTTCTGTAAAATCAATAGGAAGCCATAATTTAAACATTTTGTTTTTTTGTTCATTAGATAGATCAAATTTCTCTGCATGGCTTTCAAAAATTTCTGAGTTTCTACACACATGGATCTTTACATCATATGTGGGAATGGCTTTACTCAGATTGATCAAATATTCCTGCGATTTTAATTTCAATTTAGTTTCTTGTATCATTTGTTCCTCACCATCTATGGCCATTACTGCCACATGGTGCTCTTTATCAACATATTGAGATTTCTCATCTGTCTGAACAGATTTATGCATACTATTACTTAATTTCTTTTCTGTTACCATGTCATTAAAAATCTTTACCAAAGAAGCAATATTCCTAAATACCTGCTTCTCTTTTTTAGCACAAATTCTATTTTCAATCTTAGAATTTGCCTGTTCACATTGTGTATACAAATCTTGCCATACACTTACTAAATTGTCACTAGACACAATTTTAAACTCAACGTTACATTTCTTAGACAATGACTCTAATTTTTCCATACTTTAAAAGTAAAATCTTTACTCACCACTGTAGAAAGCTTCACCTTTAGCTTGTCCTTGGAACAGCTGGTCCCTGTCATCAGAACGTCTCAGTACGTCTGGCACTTGTGGTCCTTCTGTATTTCCTCACAGGCTTTCCTCACACAGGCTTCCGTATCATATAACACGTACAACAGTCATCTGTATCTCACCAATATAAGTTCTTTTTCGAAGTCTTCCTGAATCTTGCAATTCATACAACTTGCAAAATACTCCTCTCTTCCCCCTTAATTGTAAGTGAACGGAACGAGAAAAACAGGAAAAAAAAAACCGACCGTGCTGGCTCGCCACTGTTAAATATCTTGTATTTGCCGGTGAGACTTGTGTCCACTGTTAAATATCCGGACCTGGCCTTGTCCACGATAGGAAGAAGTCAGCTTGTTATAAATCAGTGTAGAGGTTTATTAATATCTTGAAGGAAAACACAGGAACAGGGAAAATGTCCAAATAACACAAATATCAGTCAATTGTCAATAGCTTACATCTTCAGAGAAGTTAAATCATCTGGATATCTTGTAGTTACAGCTTGGTTCATGCTTGTCATCTGGTTGGTGGACTTGGGCTGGTTACGACGTCCATGGATGTCCATCTGCCTGGACCACCCACCCTGGTGTTCCCAAAGACAGACCTCCTGGTCTTCCCCTGGTCTTCCCAAAGACAGACCCAGACATGTGTATCTCTTACTCATTTATATTCATGAGAGTGGGTGTTACCTTCCATCTTGTAGCTATGTAAGGAGATTTCTAAAATAGTGTACACTAACCGCACCCATGTTCCAAGAATATAAGACTATGATGTCAGTAGAGTGTTAACCCCATGTCTGCTAGAGAATATTGTAAATATATAATATTTAACAACTGGCCCCAGACACCTAATAATATCCCCCACTGTCTCCCAGACACCTGATAATGCTCCCCAGTGGCCCTCAGACAAGTAGTAATACTCTCAAGTGGCCCCCAGGCAAATAGTAATGTTCTTCAGTAGCCCTCAGGCTAGTTATAATGTCCTAAGTGGCCAATAAGAAAGTAATAATCTCCTCCAGTAGCATCCAGATAAGTAAATGTCCCTCAATGACCCCTAGAACCTAATAATGCTCCCCACTGGCTACACTGGATAAGTAATAATGCCTCCAAGACAAGTGATATTGTCCCCCAGTGGCCCCCAGACAACTAATAATGTCCCCCAGTGGCCCCCCTCATCCTAAGGATGCCAATACAGTTAAAATGGGATGTGCCACCATTTCTCCTCTGGATTGTGTTGGTATTCCTGGGGATGTCTCTATGACAGCCTGGTTGGGAATCACTGGTTTAGACACACTTGGAAAGGACTTTTATACTGTGAGGGCAACTGCAGGGGGACATTATAATATAATGTCTGAGGGGCCACTGAGGTAGAATAGGTTAATGTCTGAGGGGGACATATTTTTCGCCACTGTAGGGGCTTGCAAAGTCCCAAGGCTTGGTTCCGCACCCCGAATATCCTCCACTAGTATGTGGTAAGTGAAGAATCACAGACTTTGTGTTTGCCATTTTTGAATTTGGACTTAAACTGGAGGGGCATTATACTATGTGAAGGCTACTAAGGGGCCTTATACTATCTGGGGCCAGTGAAGGGGCATTATAATTTGGGCAGGTCAGGTATGCCTAAGTGGTAGTGATAGGGGGCCCACTCACGAAACCTTTGCACTGGGCCCACCAATGTGTTAAAATGGCCCTGCAAAAAACCACGGACACTTCCCTGAATTAGTTTGAAATTTTATCTTAAACTACATGTGCCAAAATGTTCCATATTTGGACGCGCTTTAAGTCAGAGTTGAGTCATAAGTTAAGTCCAATGATACTTCTCAAAGCTGAAGAATTCTTACTATATACTGTATTTGTGTAGTTAAGAACTATCAACGACAGCAATTGCGTGCGCATACGGCCTTAGGATGAGTTTCCAACATCTATATGTAAACAATAATATTTCCATTCATTAACAGGAAGAAGATATCTTGAAAATGGCAATAATCTGAAACACAAATCCTATATAGAGTTACAGAACTTATTACAAATGCTGAAGCCATATTTACATGGGATGGCTTCATCCCTTTAAGGATTTTTTCAGTTGTAGCTAGGCAAAGTGGGGTTTGAACAGGTGAAAAAAGATGAAAAATGAGACAAAGATGAAAGCAAATGAGGCATTGGCCGAGGTCTGCCCTAGCAATGTACGCGTCTGATAAATGTCTGATAAATGTGGTGACCAAAGCACCTTCATATCCGGGTAATGACAGAACCAGGGGCAGCGCTACCTCTATGATATGAGCATCATCCATAGAGTAGAGTGACCATGAAGGATAAGGCCATTACAAACCTCCCACACCCTCAAACCTTCTCACAGAGCACAATAAAAGTTCCTTTATGTCAGCCTGCAGGAAATTACATCAAGGACAAAGATGGAGGAAATCAGAGTCTAAGCATTTATTTCCATGAGCGGCTCAGACAGATGGTTCCATCACTGGGTTATATTAGGGAAGCCAAGTGAATCCAGCACAATCCTATAAACATCCTGAATGCCTTAAAGGTATTCTGTAGAGTGACAGCATTGTCACTTGTGTATGTGTCAGCCTTTACTGTTTTTTTATCATTATATTCATAAACCAGAAAGATTTAGATGTAATTATCTTTCAGAATGGGAGTTTTCTAAGCAGTGAATTGTAGGAGGTAGATTTATTATACCCTAATGCCAGTTTTATGCCATAAAAAAAATTCTTAGACCTTGGGTTTGTGACTTTGTAAATGCCGCTTGTGACAAAAATAGTCTTGAGTAGCATTTTTTTACGCCACCCTGGCAACTATCTAAAATGGATCATGGCAAGGGTGTTCTGTGAGCGGGGCCATTAGCCCTGCCAAATTTCTTAGAACTTCCTATGAGCTGGTGTAGATTTCCATTGGCACACTGACTGCTGGAGGATGAGGACGGTGTTTTTGGCTGTTGGGAAAATGCAGCAGAAAAAAATTCTGTGCTTTACATTACCAGCAAAGTGAATGAGATTCTAGCTAATCCCATCCACACAGTGCAGGAAAAAAACTGTACGGAACAGCATGTTAATTTTAACTGTGTAAATGCTGCATTTTCCCCATAGACTTATAGAGTGGGAAAGGTAAAAATGAAAAACATGGCGGAAAAGCATGAAAAGTGTTTATGCTGTGTTTCATTGTGCTGCATTTCGACTGCATTTTTTTCCGCAGTGTTTCTGCAGCATGTGGACTTAGCCTAGTGATTTTTTGGAAGTTTAACCCTTAAGTACTATCATGGTTTCTGTCATACACCACTGTCATACACTTATCATTATGATAGACACCATGATAGTACTACAGGGTTAATACTGATGACCACTACGGTCACACTAGCATTGTGTGACTGTTTAGGTACTCCGTCCCCCCATTCCACTTAAAATATGCAGAGAGAAAAGTCTTGCAAGCAGGACTTTTCTCTCTGCCAATTTCAGATGGAAACCCCGCAGACCCCATTATAGTCTTTTTAAGCGGATAGGATTTTCAAACGATAGTGTGAACCTAGCATTACAATGTATCACTGTTACTGGGTGTAAGTATAGATTCACAGAAGATTTCCTACACTAATATATTGTAACAACTTAGGTGGGATGGGTTTTACCATCTGGCTGTATCATGAATGGTCTCATCCCATCATCCTTGCAAGAAGGGGGAAATGTATTGACCCATAGGCCGGGTTCACATGCGGTATTTTGGACCGGAACCTGAGGCGGAGGCAGTGGTGGATCCAGGGTTTGCGGGGCCCTGGGCAATTGACTTTGGCGGGGCCCTACTTACTAGAGATGAGCGAACACTAAAATGTTCGAGGTTCGAAATTCGATTCGAACAGCCGCTCAATGTTCGTGTGTTCGAACGGGTTTCGAACCCCATTATAGTCTATGGGGAACAGATACTCGTTAAGGGGGAAACCCAAATCCGTGTCTGGAGGGTCACCAAGTCCACTATGACACCCCAGGAAATGATGCCAACACCTCTGGAATGACACTGGGACAGCAGGGGAAGCATGTCTGGGGGCATCTAACACACCAAAGACCCTCTATTACCCCAACATCACTGCCTAACAACTACACACTTTCCACATTCAAAAAAACCTCTATCAAAGTGGGAAAATACCTGGAAACCTTCTTTACTCCCCAAATGGATGGACACAAACCCCAATTTAAGCTCAACAAACAGTAACAACCACCCCTTTAAATCACGTTCCCCATGACAACCACAAATGGAATAGGCAATGGGAATTCCAAAAGCCCTCACCCTTAACTGTCATTTTGAGTGTGTGTGTGTGTGTGTGTGTGTGTGTGTGTGTGTGTGTGATGTGGTAAGACCTTCCAAAATTCACTTTTCTAGCCCTTAACATGAGCCCTTCCAAACAAAGTTACATGACCTTAAGCTGAGCTACCAGCAGAGATTGAGGCCCTTGGCATGAGTAGAGCCTTGCACCAGCAGTGTTTTTGGCACTTAGGGTGAGTTGAGCCTTGTACCAGCGTGTGTCCCTTAACATCAGGCGGGCCCTAAGTTCTGCGCTTTGCACAAAAGTTCCACATTAACTAGGCTGAATGGTACAAAGATTAGTAGGCCCGAGAACCAGGAACAGGTCTTGCAATGGCTGTCGGATAACGCTTAAAGCACATTGTCCACCAGCCAGTCAGCCTCTACCTCCTCTTACCCAACAGTCTTGTCCTCCTTCCACCCAAAATTCCCAATCTTCTCAGAACAATAACCCCAACTGTCCCTGCTCCCCAGAGCTGTTCTCCCTTCCTTTGACTGTACCGCAACCTGCCCCTCCATTTCGCGATTCCACGGACCTAACAGACGAGTATCTGTGTCCAGATGCTCAAACACTAGAGTCTCCTCCATTCCATCTCCGGTCGATTTGGTGGCGGATGACCAGCAACCCACCCTCATCGACGACGATGAGACGCAGTTGCTGTCAGGGCAGCCAGTTGACATGCGCATTGTGCAGGAGGAGGAGGCGAGACAGGAGTTGGAAGAGGAGGTGGTGGACGACGAGGACACCGACCCCACCTGGACAAGGCAGATGTCAAGCTGGGAAAGTAGTGTGGATGTTGAGGCAGGTGCAGCACCAAAAAGGGTAGCTAGAGGCAGAGACATGTCCAGAGGCAGAGGTCAGCTGCTTTGCCGAAGCCAGGCCAGACCCGGAATGTCCGAAGATGTTCCCTTTTGTACCCAGCCCAGAAAAACTCCCCCATCGAGGGCACGTTTCTTGAAGGTGTAGAGTTTTTTCAAGGAATGCGCCGAGGACAGATATAGTGTCGTCTACACAATTTGCCTCTCGAAATCGAGTAGGGGCCCTGAGAAGAGCAACCTGTCCACCACTTCAATGCACCGTCATTTGGAATCCAAGCAATGGAATCAGTGGCAGGCAGCAACGGCAGGACAAACGTCGCCCGTCGTTCATGCCACTGCCTCTGCTCACAGTGCTGGCGATGCACTCCAGAGGACGAGCCAGGACATCACTTCATCTGCCTCCGCCACTTTGTTGACTTCTCCCTCATCCTCCCCTGTTTCTGTCTTATCTCCTTCTCCTGCACCATCAAAGGCACCATCAGGCGCTTCTTTACAACAACCCACCATCTCTCAGACATTGGAGCGCCGGCAGAAATACACCGCTAACCACCCACCCACGCAAGCCTAGAACGCCAACATCGCTAAACTGCTGGCCCAGGAGAGGTTGGCGTTCCGGCTTGTTGAAACTCCCGCCTTCCCGGACCTGATGGCAACTGTGGCACCTCACTATGCCGTCCCTAGCCGTCTCAACTTCTCCCGGTGTGGCGTCCCCGCCTTGCACCAGCACGTGTCACTCAACATCAGGTGGGCCCTTAGTTCCGCGCTTTGCTGCAAGGTCCACTTGACCACCGACACTTGGACAAGCGCCTGTGGTCAGGGATGCTGCAGTGCTTATCTTTAATGACAGGCAGGGTGAATGTGGTGGAGTCTGTTCCTCGGGTGCAAACTGGGGTGGCCTATCTCCTCTCCCAGGCCAAAATTCATGGCAGGAGTAGACTGAAACCCTACGACGCTGCAACCTCCACCACAGCTACTAGCGGCAAACGCTAAAACACTGGTGTGGGGAGACGTCAGCAGGCGGTGCTGAAGCTCATCAGCTTGGGGGACAGACAGCACAGTGCCTCCGAGGTCAGGGATGCCATCCTGGCTGAGATGGCATTTTTTTTTCCCTGCTACACCTGGGGCCTGGCATTTTTACGCCTGTGATAATGGCTGGAACCTGGTAGCGGCTCTGGAGCTTGCCAGCCTCCAACACGTTCCATGTTTGGCCCATGTCTAACCTAGTGGTGCAAAGTTTTTTAAAAACATACCCAAATGTACCGAAGCTACTGTTGAAAATGCGGCGCTTGTGCGCCCACTTTTGCAAGTGCACAGGAGTCGCTGCTAGCCTAAAAACACTCTAGCAAGGCCTACATCTGTCCAAACACAGGCTGTTGTCCGTCATTCACACACGCTGAAACCCTACAATACCATATCTTGAGCAGGGTGTGTGAGCTGCACAGACCTTTGATGGAGTTCCATCTACAAAACCCAAGGGTTCCTCAAAGTCAGCAACCAAAGTTTCTGCACCATGAGTTTCCAGGGGTGGCAGAGTTATGGCTAGGGGAAGAGGCATGGATAGGGATGATGTCTAGGGGCAAAAGCAGTGTGGATGTGGAGGCAAGCTAAGCAGGAAAAACTGGGGGTACAAGCTAAGGCATGGACTGGGGTGATGTCTAGGGGCAAAAGCAGTGTGGATGTGGAGGCAAGCTAAGCAGGAAAAACTGGGGGTACAAGCTAAGGCATGGACTGGGGTGATGTCTAGGGGCAAAAGCAGTGTGGATGTGGAGGCAAGCTAAGCAGGAAAAACTGGGGGTACAAGCTAAGGCATGGACTGGGGTGATGTCTAGGGGCAAAAGCAGTGTGGATGTGGAGGCAAGCTAAGCAGGAAAAACTGGGGGTACAAGCTAAGGCATGGACTGGGGTGATGTCTAGGGGCAAAAGCAGTGTGGATGTGGAGGCAAGCTAAGCAGGAAAAACTGGGGGTACAAGCTAAGGCATGGACTGGGGTGATGTCTAGGGGCAAAAGCAGTGTGGATGTGGAGGCAAGCTAAGCAGGAAAAACTGGGGGTACAAGCTAAGGCATGGACTGGGGTGATGTCTAGGGGCAAAAGCAGTGTGGATGTGGAGGCAAGCTAAGCAGGAAAAACTGGGGGTACAAGCTAAGGCATGGACTGGGGTGATGTCTAGGGGCAAAAGCAGTGTGGATGTGGAGGCAAGCAAAGCAGGGAAAATGGTGGCTAGAGGCAAAGGGATGTCCATAGGCAGCAAGGGCAAAGATGCAAAACTCTCCCGTTTCAAGAATTTTCCTGACTTGTTTCCCCACAAAACATTCCTGGGAGGAGGGCTGAAACACCACCCTCCTCCTCCTCCGCTGTTAGATTTACCCCAGCTACGAGCTGAAAACGCTGCAACACTGGTGTGGGGAGACGTCAGCAGGCTGGGCTGAAGCTCATCAGCTTGGGAGACGGACAGCACACTGCCTCTGAGGTCAGGGATGCCATCCTGGATGAGATGGCAATTTGTTTATCCCCGCTGCCCCTGGGGCCAGGTTTTTTAGCTTGTTGGAGGGCTCTGGAGCTTGCCAGCCTCCAACACGTTCCATGCCTGGCCCACATGTTCAATGTAGTGGTGCAATGATTTTTAAAAACATACCCCAAATTAGCTGAGCTAAGGGTGAAAGTGCGGCACTTGGACACCCACTTTCCCAAGTCTACAGTACCTGGAGCTAGCCGCAATACACTCCAGCAAGGCCTACATCTGCCTGAAGCACCTACTGTTGTGCGAGGTCACCACACGCTCTAACCCTAGATACCGTATGTTCAGCAGGGTGTGTGAGCAGCAGAGACCTTTGATGGAGTACCAGCTACAAAACCCAAGGGTTCCTCAGAGTCAGCTCCCTCACTTTCTGCACCATGAGTTTCCATGGGTGGCAGACTTATGGCTAGAGGCACAGGCATGGATAGGGGTGATGTGTAGGGGCAAAAGCAGTGTGGATGTGGAGGCAAGCTAAGCAGCAAAAACTGGGGGTACAAGCAGCCGGTGACATCATCACTGACAAGCACAGCTGTCTGTCAGCTGACAGGCTGACTTTCACCAAAATGAACAGACAATGGATAGACTCATCATATACATGTCAGTTACATGACAAATTTAGTGCAATTTGCAAGTCCAAGATGGTTTGGAGATCTGCGGAGAGGAATCTCACCACCTCTTGCGGGTGCCATCATTTGGAAGGCAAGCCCTGGGCTGGGGTGAGAGCAAGCGCAGGATAATCGTCGTTTGGCCTGGCGGCCACTGCCTCTTCCACTGTTGACAGGGCTGGCGCTGCAGTCCAGACCAGGAGCCAGGACACCTCCACATCTGCCTCTGACACTTTGGGGAGTTCACCCTTATCCTCACCTTTTCCTGCCATTTCTCCTTTTGCCCGCGCCATCATGCGCCTCTTCCCAGCAACTCCCCATCTCCCAAGCCTTTCATTTCATGCTAAAGTACAGCGCAACCCACCCACATGCCCAAGGCTTCAACGGCCTCATCTCAAGAAATCTGGCCCAGGAGATGTTGGAATCCCGGCTGGGGGACACTCTGCCCTTTTTGGGCAGAGTGTCTACTGCGCCACCGCACTGTGCCGTCCACACCAGCACTTTCCCCCAAACATGAGGCGGTCCCTAAATTCAGCGCTTAGCCCTAAAGTTCCATGTGACCAGTTACGAATGGACAAGTGCATGCGGACAGGGACGCTACCTTTCAATTTGGGCACAGTGGTTGAATGTAGTTGAGGCGTGGACCGGGTCGCAAAATGTGGTGGCCTGACTTGTCTCCCCACACAACATTCCTGGGAGGAGGGCTGAAACACCACCCTCCTCCGCTGTTAAATTGACCCCAGCTACGAGCTGGAAACGCTGCAACACTGGTGTGGGGAGACGTCAGCGGGCCGTGCTGAAGCTCATCAGCTTGGGGGCCAGACAGCACACTGCCTACAAAGTGAGTCATGCCATCCTCGATGAGACGGCAATGTGGTTTTTGCCACTGCACCTGGGCCCAGGCATGTTGTCATGTGTGATAATGGCCGTAACCTGGGATTGGCTCTGTAGCTTGGCAGCCTGCAACATATTCCATGCCTGGGCCACGTTTTTAACTCATTGCTGCTAATCTTTTGAAAAAGGTACCCCAATGTTCCTGAGCTACTGGTGAAAGTGTGGCGCTTGTGCAGATAGTTTTTAAAGTGTATAGTTGCTGCTGCTAGCCTCTATGCACTCCTACAACGCCTGTACCTGCTGGAACAACGGCTGTTGTGCGACGTCTCCACACTGCTGGCACTAAACATATCATGTGTTGAGCAGAGTGTGTGAGCAGCACAGACCTTTGATGTAGTTCCAACTCCAAAACCCTCGGGTTCGTCAAAGTCAACTCCCTCAGTTGCTCAACCATGAGTGGCCATGGGTGGCAGACTTATGTGAAATCCCATCCCATCCATTGCACTGGACACGAAACATTAGCATGCGCTCAGCACAACTTCGGATATGGCAGATGCGTTAAGCAGGGTGCAGGGTACAA
Organism: Leptodactylus fuscus; assembly: GCF_031893055.1. Classification (NCBI taxonomy): domain Eukaryota; kingdom Metazoa; phylum Chordata; class Amphibia; order Anura; family Leptodactylidae; genus Leptodactylus; species Leptodactylus fuscus. The sequence continues at coordinate 80,959,536 of NC_134271.1, forward strand.
CACAGACCAGGCCCGAGCACCAGGAACAGGTGTTAGAAATACTGCAGCATCTGCCATTTCCTTCCAATTTTGGGGTTTTGGACCCGCCACCGACTTGTCTGGACCTAAGTGGGGATCATGAGACACAGTTGCCATCAAGGCAAGCTGTGGTCATGTGCGGTTTGCAGTAAGGGGGCAGTGCGCAATTGGAAGAGGAGTTGGTGGATGACGAGGCCACCGACCCCACATGGACAGGGGTGATGTCTAGGGGCTAAAGCAGTGTAGATGTAGAGGGAAGCTAAATCAACAAAAAACCTGGGTAGAAGCAAAGGCATAAACTGGGGTGATGTTTAGGGGTGAAAGCAGAGTAGATGTGGAGGGAAGCTAAGCAGCAAAAACAGTGGGTAGAAGCAAAGGCATGCAAAACTCTACCCTGTTGGAAGACTTATTCCTAGGTCTGGAACACGTTAATGGCCCCCCTGGACAAATTACTGCCACTCAGGGGCCTAGTGTCACCAGGAGGGACAAGTATAGGCGCATGTTGTGGGAATACCTGGCCGACACCAGCTCTGTCCTCTCCGATCCCTCTGTGCTCTACAGCCTAAACTTATTTTCTCATCTTTTTTTCTGAACTGCACATCTCTTGCCTGCTTCCTTTGGGATCTTAGAAATGGTGGTCCACTTCCACAGATGGTAACTTCAATAGACAGTGTAACGGGAGTAGCTGAGGGATCGCTGTCTTAACCACTTTTTGGCACAAAATTAACTTCCAAAGCCAAATATGGTGCAAGTATATGATGCAAGGACACCTACACACCTATCTCTGACACATTGGGGAGTTCACCCTCATGCGCCCTTTTGGCCTGCACCATCATGCGCCTCTTCCCAGCCACTCCACATTTCCCAAGCTTTTCATTGCAGGCAGAAGTACAATACAACCCACCCCCATGCCCAAGCCTGTAACAGCCTCATCGATAAACTGCTGGCCCTGGAGATGTTGGTGTTTGTTTATGCTTCTGGAGACCCAGGCCTTCCGTCAGCAGATGGCAGCTGGGGCACCTCCCTATGCTGGGCCTAGCCGTTACTACTTCTCTTGGTGTGCTGTCTCTGCCTTGCGCCTGCATGTGTCCCATAACATCAGTCGGGCCCAGAGCTCTGCGCTTTGCTGCAAGGTCCACTTGACCACCGACACATGGACAAGCGCCTGTGGTCAGGGATGCTGCAGTGCTTATCTTTAATGACAGGCAGGGTGAATGTGGTGGAGTCTGTTCCCCGGGTGCAAACTGGGGTGGCCTATCTCCTCTCCCAGGCCATGGCAGGAGTAGACTGAAACCCTACGAAGCTGCAACCTCCACCCCAGCTACTAGCGGAAAACACTGTAACACTGGCATGGGGAGATGTCAGTAGGCCGTGCTGAAACTGATCAGCTTGGGGGACAGACAGCACAGTGCCTCCGAGGTCAGGGATGCCATCCTGGCTGAGATGGCATTTTTTTTTCCCTGCTACACCTGGGGCCTGGCATTTTTGCGCCTGTGATAATGGCTGGAACCTGGTAGCAGATCTGGAGCTTGCCAGACTCAAACACGGTCCACGCATGGCCCACGTTTTCCAACTTGTTGGTGCCATGTTTCTTTGAAACCTACACCATTGTGCCTGATATACAGGTCAAAGTGGGGCCATTTTCGTAAGTGAGAACTAGCCTCTGCTAGGCAGAAAACATTCAGAGCACACTCCTCTCATCTTCGCACCGTTGGCTGGCGGAGGAAGACGAGGGGGTTGGAGTGGCATCTGATGTCCCTATCCCACACGAGGCTAGAGGGTGCACTTCAGTGCATCCCATTGCTTCACCACAAATGGTGTGAAGGGGAGTGGAAAATGGAGGAAATGGAGAGTGACCCTTACAGTTGGGGCCAGCAAAGGCATGCCAAGTAACACACTGGCACACATGGCTGACTTCATCTTGGGTTGCTTTTCAACACATATTTCACATCATGAAGAACAAATAATACTGGATTTTTTCAAGCCTCGAACCCCGGTCTAGGTCTAATGTCTGTTCCTTTCTTATATTAGGGGAGAGGGAAAAAAAATTACTTCAGTGATACGTTTAGCGTACATAGACTGACTATTAATGTGTATCCCACTTAGTGTTGTTAGGGTTACACACCGTCACAACCTGGCTAAAGCTTCTATAGCTGTTAATAAAGTCAACATAACTTTACGGTATCCAAAAAGACAGCTGGTACCGACAGAGAGCAAGACAAATGTCACCCAAAGCTGTGAGCTCTGAACACCCACAGTGACTTTGGCGTCATCATCATTATAAGGGAGTGGGTGGTAATAAATAACTTGGCAGTGCCTAAAACCCAAAAAGCTTATACAACTATATTTACATTAAGATACACAAATGAAACTTTTCAGTAGCATGTCATGAGACAAGCTGATAAGCTCTTCCTTTGTGCAGTGCTATTTGAAAGTTAAACGCTGCCTTTATTTTAATTCTGGAGAAGGTGCAGACATTAGATTTAGAACATGTTGTCTTCATTGTCCAAATCCTCTATATAGGTAACGCGTTTTTCGGGCCGAGCTGTCTGGGAACGAGCTGGTGCAGCACTGACAACCTGGGTGAATATGGCAAGAGCCTGAGATGTAGGGTGAATGAATCCCCAAATTATTTGTGGAATTCCCAGTGAGACAATGGCACTGTATACCAGTATTAAAAATTGTGGGTGCACATAACCCCCATATATTCTTTGAATTCCCAGTCAGACAATGGCACTGTATAGCAGTATTAAAAATTGTGGGTGCACATAACCCCCATATATTCTTTGAATTCCCAGTCAGACAATGGCACTATATACCAGTATTAAAAATTGTGGGTGCACATAACCCCCATATATTCTTTGAATTCCCAGTCAGACAATGGCACTGTATACCAGTATTAAAAATTGTGGGTGCACGTAACCCCCATATATTCTTTGAATTCCCAGTCAGACAATGGCACTGTATACCAGTAGTAAAAATTGTGGGTGCACATAACCCCCATATATTCTTTGAATTCCCAGTCAGACAATGGCACTGTATACCAGTATTAAAAATTGTGGGTGCACATAACCCCCATATATTCTTTGAATTCCCAGTCAGACAATGGCACTGTATACCAGTATTAAAAATTGTGGGTGCACGTAACCCCCATATATTCTTTGAATTCCCAGTCAGACAATGGCACTATATACCAGTATTAAAAATTGTGGGTGCACATAACCCCCATATATTCTTTGAATTCCCAGTCAGACAATGGCACTGTATAGCAGTATTAAAAATTGTGGGTGCACGTAACCCCCATATATTCTTTGAATTCCCAGTCAGACAATGGCACTATATACCAGTATTAAAAATTGTGGGTGCACATAACCCCCATATATTCTTTGAATTCCCAGTCAGACAATGGCACTGTATACCAGTAGTAAAAATTGTGGGTGCACGTAACCCCCATATATTCTTTGAATTCCCAGTCAGACAATGGCACTGTATACCAGTAGTAAAAATTGTGGGTGCACATAACCCCCATATATTCTTTGAATTCCCAGTCAGACAATGGCACTGTATACCAGTATTAAAAATTGTGGGTGCACATAACCCCCATATATTCTTTGAATTCCCAGTGAGACAAAGGAACTGTATAGCAGTATTAAAAATTGTGGGTGCACATAACCCCCATATATTCTTTGAATTCCCAGTGAGACAAAGGAACTGTATAGCAGTATTAAAAATTGTGGGTGCACGTAACCCCCATATATTCTTTGAATTCCCAGTCAGACAATGGCACTGTATACCAGTAGTAAAAATTGTGGGTGCACATAACCCCCATATATTCTTTGAATTCCCAGTCAGACAATGGCACTGTATACCAGTATTAAAAATTGTGGGTGCACGTAACCCCCATATATTCTTTGAATTCCCAGTCAGACAATGGCACTGTATACCAGTAGTAAAAATTGTGGGTGCACATAACCCCCATATATTCTTTGAATTCCCAGTCAGACAATGGCACTGTATACCAGTATTAAAAATTGTGGGTGCACATAACCCCCATATATTCTTTGAATTCCCAGTCAGACAATGGCACTGTATACCAGTATTAAAAATTGTGGGTGCACGTAACCCCCATATATTCTTTGAATTCCCAGTCAGACAATGGCACTGTATACCAGTAGTAAAAATTGTGGGTGCACATAACCCCCATATATTCTTTGAATTCCCAGTCAGACAATGGCACTGTATACCAGTATTAAAAATTGTGGGTGCACGTAACCCCCATATATTCTTTGAATTCCCAGTCAGACAATGGCACTGTATACCAGTAGTAAAAATTGTGGGTGCACATAACCCCCATATATTCTTTGAATTCCCAGTGAGACAAAGGAACTGTATAGCAGTATTAAAAATTGTGGGTGCACGTAACCCCCATATATTCTTTGAATTCCCAGTCAGACAATGGCACTGTATACCAGTATTAAAAATTGTGGGTGCACATAACCCCCATATATTCTTTGAATTCCCAGTCAGACAATGGCACTGTATAGCAGTATTAAAAATTGTGGGTGCACGTAACCCCCATATATTCTTTGAATTCCCAGTCAGACAATGGCACTATATACCAGTATTAAAAATTGTGGGTGCACATAACCCCCATATATTCTTTGAATTCCCAGTCAGACAATGGCACTGTATACCAGTAGTAAAAATTGTGGGTGCACGTAACCCCCATATATTCTTTGAATTCCCAGTCAGACAATGGCACTGTATACCAGTATTAAAAATTGTGGGTGCACATAACCCCCATATATTCTTTGAATTCCCAGTGAGACAAAGGAACTGTATAGCAGTATTAAAAATTGTGGGTGCACATAACCCCCATATATTCTTTGAATTCCCAGTGAGACAAAGGAACTGTATAGCAGTATTAAAAATTGTGGGTGCACGTAACCCCCATATATTCTTTGAATTCCCAGTCAGACAATGGCACTATATACCAGTATTAAAAATTGTGGGTGCACATAACCCCCATATATTCTTTGAATTCCCAGTCAGACAATGGCACTGTATACCAGTATTAAAAATTGTGGGTGCACGTAACCCCCATATATTCTTTGAATTCCCAGTCAGACAATGGCACTGTATACCAGTAGTAAAAATTGTGGGTGCACATAACCCCCATATATTCTTTGAATTCCCAGTCAGACAATGGCACTGTATACCAGTATTAAAAATTGTGGGTGCACATAACCCCCATATATTCTTTGAATTCCCAGTCAGACAATGGCACTGTATACCAGTAGTAAAAATTGTGGGTGCACATAACCCCCATATATTCTTTGAATTCCCAGTCAGACAATGGCACTGTATACCAGTATTAAAAATTGTGGGTGCACATAACCCCCATATATTCTTTGAATTCCCAGTCAGACAATGGCACTGTATAGCAGTATTAAAAATTGTGGGTGCACGTAACCCCCATATATTCTTTGAATTCCCAGTCAGACAATGGCACTATATACCAGTATTAAAAATTGTGGGTGCACATAACCCCCATATATTCTTTGAATTCCCAGTCAGACAATGGCACTGTATACCAGTAGTAAAAATTGTGGGTGCACGTAACCCCCATATATTCTTTGAATTCCCAGTCAGACAATGGCACTGTATACCAGTATTAAAAATTGTGGGTGCACATAACCCCCATATATTCTTTGAATTCCCAGTCAGACAATGGCACTGTATACCAGTATTAAAAATTGTGGGTGCACATAACCCCCATATATTCTTTGAATTCCCAGTGAGACAAAGGAACTGTATAGCAGTATTAAAAATTGTGGGTGCACATAACCCCCATATATTCTTTGAATTCCCAGTGAGACAAAGGAACTGTATAGCAGTATTAAAAATTGTGGGTGCACGTAACCCCCATATATTCTTTGAATTCCCAGTCAGACAATGGCACTGTATACCAGTATTAAAAATTGTGGGTGCACATAACCCCCATATATTCTTTGAATTCCCAGTCAGACAATGGCACTGTATAGCAGTATTAAAAATTGTGGGTGCACGTAACCCCCATATATTCTTTGAATTCCCAGTCAGACAATGGCACTATATACCAGTATTAAAAATTGTGGATGCACATAACCCCCATATATTCTTTGAATTCCCAGTCAGACAATGGCACTGTATACCAGTATTAAAAATTGTGGGTGCACGTAACCCCCATATATTCTTTGAATTCCCAGTCAGACAATGGCACTGTATACCAGTAGTAAAAATTGTGGGTGCACATAACCCCCATATATTCTTTGAATTCCCAGTCAGACAATGGCACTGTATACCAGTATTAAAAATTGTGGGTGCACATAACCCCCATATATTCTTTGAATTCCCAGTCAGACAATGGCACTGTATACCAGTATTAAAAATTGTGGGTGCACGTAACCCCCATATATTCTTTGAATTCCCAGTCAGACAATGGCACTGTATACCAGTAGTAAAAATTGTGGGTGCACATAACCCCCATATATTCTTTGAATTCCCAGTCAGACAATGGCACTGTATACCAGTATTAAAAATTGTGGGTGCACATAACCCCCATATATTCTTTGAATTCCCAGTCAGACAATGGCACTGTATAGCAGTATTAAAAATTGTGGGTGCACGTAACCCCCATATATTCTTTGAATTCCCAGTCAGACAATGGCACTATATACCAGTATTAAAAATTGTGGGTGCACATAACCCCCATATATTCTTTGAATTCCCAGTCAGACAATGGCACTGTATAGCAGTATTAAAAATTGTGGGTGCACGTAACCCCCATATATTCTTTGAATTCCCAGTCAGACAATGGCACTATATACCAGTATTAAAAATTGTGGGTGCACATAACCCCCATATATTCTTTGAATTCCCAGTCAGACAATGGCACTGTATACCAGTATTAAAAATTGTGGGTGCACGTAACCCCCATATATTCTTTGAATTCCCAGTCAGACAATGGCACTGTATACCAGTATTAAAAATTGTGGGTGCACATAACCCCCATATATTCTTTGAATTCCCAGTGAGACAAAGGAACTGTATAGCAGTATTAAAAATTGTGGGTGCACATAACCCCCATATATTCTTTGAATTCCCAGTGAGACAAAGGAACTGTATAGCAGTATTAAAAATTGTGGGTGCACATAACCCCCATATATTCTTTGAATTCCCAGTGAGACAAAGGAACTGTATAGCAGTATTAAAAATTGTGGGTGCACGTAACCCCCATATATTCTTTGAATTCCCAGTCAGACAATGGCACTGTATACCAGTATTAAAAATTGTGGGTGCACATAACCCCCATATATTCTTTGAATTCCCAGTCAGACAATGGCACTGTATAGCAGTATTAAAAATTGTGGGTGCACATAACCCCCATATATTCTTTGAATTCCCAGTCAGACAATGGCACTGTATACCAGTATTAAAAATTGTGGGTGCACGTAACCCCCATATATTCTTTGAATTCCCAGTCAGACAATGGCACTATATACCAGTATTAAAAATTGTGGGTGCACATAACCCCCATATATTCTTTGAATTCCCAGTCAGACAATGGCACTGTATACCAGTATTAAAAATTGTGGGTGCACGTAACCCCCATATATTCTTTGAATTCCCAGTCAGACAATGGCACTGTATACCAGTAGTAAAAATTGTGGGTGCACATAACCCCCATATATTCTTTGAATTCCCAGTCAGACAATGGCACTGTATACCAGTATTAAAAATTGTGGGTGCACATAACCCCCATATATTCTTTGAATTCCCAGTCAGACAATGGCACTGTATACCAGTATTAAAAATTGTGGGTGCACGTAACCCCCATATATTCTTTGAATTCCCAGTCAGACAATGGCACTGTATACCAGTAGTAAAAATTGTGGGTGCACATAACCCCCATATATTCTTTGAATTCCCAGTCAGACAATGGCACTGTATACCAGTATTAAAAATTGTGGGTGCACATAACCCCCATATATTCTTTGAATTCCCAGTCAGACAATGGCACTGTATAGCAGTATTAAAAATTGTGGGTGCACGTAACCCCCATATATTCTTTGAATTCCCAGTCAGACAATGGCACTATATACCAGTATTAAAAATTGTGGGTGCACATAACCCCCATATATTCTTTGAATTCCCAGTCAGACAATGGCACTGTATACCAGTATTAAAAATTGTGGGTGCACGTAACCCCCATATATTCTTTGAATTCCCAGTCAGACAATGGCACTATATACCAGTATTAAAAATTGTGGGTGCACATAACCCCCATATATTCTTTGAATTCCCAGTCAGACAATGGCACTGTATAGCAGTATTAAAAATTGTGGGTGCACATAACCCCCATATATTCTTTGAATTCCCAGTGAGACAATGGCACTGTATACCAGTAGCAAAAATTGTGGGTGTATATAGCCCCAATTCTATTGCTAGGGGACTTGCAGGGTATTTCTGAGGTGAAGGTGGGGGGGCACACCGTTGGAACGGGGATTTGGGGTGTATATATGGGGTATACGGGAATACACTGTCAGTGTGTTCCATTCAGGATCCTGGGAAAGCTGGGTTGCGGCGATTGAGCCCGTCAGTGCCACGTTACACTGACAAGCTTCTCCCTGGAATTGAAGTTATATGTAAGCCCAATATATTCTTTGAATTCCCAGTGAGACAATGGCACTATATGGCAGTAGCAAAAATAGTGGGTGTATATAGCCCCAATTCTATTGCTAGGGGACTTGCAGGGTATTTCTGGGGTGAAGGTGGGGGGGCACACCGTTGGAACGGGTATCGGGGGTATATATCGGGTATACGGGAATACACTGACAGTGTATTCCATTCAGGATCCTGGGAAAGCTGGGTTGCGGCGATTGAGCCCGTCAGTGCCACGTTACACTGACAAGCTTCTCCCTGGAATTTAGCTCTTATAAGAGCTGTTGGTTGTCTTCTCCTTCCTATCCTAGCCTGTCCCTGCCTACCCAGAATCTAAGCCCTAGCTAGCTGGACGGAAACCTCCGTCCTCGGTGAATTGCAAGCTCAGAATGACGCGAAGCTGGGCGTCGCTGTTCTTTTAAATTAGAGGTCACATGTTTTCGGCAGCCAATGGGTTTTGCCTACTTTTTTCAACGTCACCGGTGTCGTAGTTCCTGTCCCACCTACCCTGCGCTGTTATTGGAGCAAAAAAGGCGCCAGGGAAGGTGGGAGGGGAATCGAGTAATGGCGCACTTTACCACGCGGTGTTCGATTCGATTCGAACATGCCGAACAGCCTAATATCCGATCGAACATGAGTTCGATAGAACACTGTTCGCTCATCTCTACTACTTACTGGGGGTCTCGCACTTCTAACCTGTACTTCCCAACTGTTGAAGACTAGAAAGAGGGAACAAAACGTGCGGTGCGCGCAGCGTGCCGCAGCAAATTAGGCCCCGCCCACTTTTATGTTGACTCCACCCATTCTCATTCAATTTTCATGTGATTCCACACAGTATAATCCTCCTACATTCACCCGTAAATTATATCTCCCCCCCATTTTCATATACACCCTTCATCTACCCCTAGTTTCATGTCCCCCCCCTCTATCTCTGTCCCCAGTTTCATGCCATTCTCCCCCTTTATCTGCCCACAGTTTCATTTCCCCCCCGTCTCTGCCCCAGTGTCATGCCGTTCTCCCCCCTTCATCTGCCCCAGTGTCATGCCGTTCTCCCCCCTTCATCTGCCCCAGTGTCATGCCATCCCCCCCCTTCATCTGCCCTAGTGTCATGCCGTTCTCCCCCTCCATCTGCCCCAGTGTCATGCTGTTCTCCCCCCCTTCATCTGCCCCAGTGTCATGCCGTTCTCCCCCCCTCCATCTGCCCCAGTGTCATGCCGTTCTCCCCCCCTCCATCTGCCCCAGTGTCATGCCGTTCTCCCCCCTCCATCTGCCCCAGTGTCATGCCGTTCTCCCCCCTCCATCTTCCCCAGTGTCATGCTGTTCTCTCCCCCTCTATCTGCCCCAGTGTCATGCCGTTCTCCCCCCTCCATCTGCCCCAGTGTCATGCCATTCTCCCCCCTCCATCTGCCCCAGTGTCATGCTGTTCTTCCCCCCTTCATCTGCCCCAGTGCCATGCCATTCTCCCCCCTCCATCTGCCCTAGTGTCATTCTGTTCTTCCCCCCTTCATCTGCCCCAGTGTCATGCCATTCTCCCCCCTCCATCTGCCCCAGTGTCATGCTGTTCTTCCCCCCTTCATCTGCCCCAGTGCCATGCCATTCTCCCCCCTCCATCTTCCCTAGTGTCATTCTGTTCTTCCCCCCTCCATCTGCCCCAGTGTCATGCCGTTCTCCCCCCTCCATCTGCCCCAGTGTCATGCCATTCTCCTCCCTCCATCTGCCCCAGTGTCATGCCATTCTCCCCCCTCCATCTGCCCCAGTGTCATGCCATTCTCCCCCCTCCATCTGCCCCAGTGTCATGCCGTTCTCCCCCCTCCATCTGCCCCAGTGTCATGCCATTCTCCCCCCTCCATCTGCCCCAGTGTCATGCCATTCTCCCCCCTCCATCTGCCCCAGTGCCATGCCGTTCTCCCTCCTCCATCTGCCCCAGTGTCATGCCGTTCTCACTCACACACACTCACCATTCCTCGTTCCCTCGCAGCTCTCTCCCATATACACATATTGTAGCCGCGATGTGATGACGTCATCACATCGCGGCTACAAATGCCGGAGGCCGGAGCTCAGCGTTAAAGCAGGAGCTGAGCTGTGACAGCTCCGGCTTTAAACGCCTATGCATTTGGCTCATCGGGTACCTACCGCCAATGAGCCGAATACATAGGCGTTTAAAGCAGGAGCTGTGAGCTCAGCTCCTGCTTTAACGCTGAGCTCAGTTGGAGTCGGGACATGCCGACCGGGACCATTTTGTTAGGTCCCGGCCGCGCCGCGGGGCCCCGCTAAGCGCGGGGCCCCGGGCGGTTGCCCGGCTTGCCCGGCCCTGGATCCGCCCCTGGGCGGAGGCCGCCTCAGGTTCCGGTCTAAAATACGGGTAGCTGTGACTGGATGCCGTTGCAGTGCACCGGCATGCAGTCGCCCACTCCGCTCCTGATTAGGCCCAATGAATGGACCTAGTCCGGAGGAGGGTGTATCTTCAGGTGGATTCACGAGGCGAATCAGCCTGAAGAATGAGCATGCCCGTTTTTTTTTCTGGGAGCCGAAACAAACTCCCAGAAAAAAAAACCTGTCCGGCTCCCATTGATTTCAATGGGAGCTTTGGTCAGGATTTTGAGGCGAATACGGCCTCAAAATCCTGACCAAAAAACTCAGTGTGAACTTACCCTTAGTTCACACGTAAATTACGTGTGGCTTATTTTGGCACCGGAAAAAAACACTTCCTAATTTTTGGACCTTGCCCTGCTATTTGTGGAGCGTTTTTTTTTTTTTTTAAAAAAAAATCACTTCCAAAAGGTTTCAGGCTGCAAAAAACGTGTTGCGTTTTTTACCACGCATTTTTTTGTAAAAACACTTGATGCATTTTTTTGCAAAAACCCGCGCGGTAAAAAACGCACGTTTTGTGCTTCCCATTCACTTCTATTGCTTTCTTCAGGCGAAAAACGCCTGAAGAAAGGTCATGTCGCTTCTTTTTCCCTGCTAGCAGAAAAATCTGCTAGCAGAAATAAAAAAGCTAGCAGTCTGGAGGATGCTTATGACGTGGATTCCGCTGTCAAAATCCTCCTCCATGTCCCAGTGTGAACTAGTCCTTATACAGAAAGTCTTGGGAACGACTTATTCTCCACAGATCTGCAGGTGATTTGGGGTCTCCTTATTCCTGAACTGACTATTGTCTTGATAATACAGTAAACCCACTCCAGTAACAGCAGAAGAATCTAATAACCCTGAGCATTACTGGAAGGTGGGTTATGGTAAGTACTCCTGCCCATCTCTTGCATTTAGACCCTGGTTTCCTGTCTATAGTTGTATTACACGTAGGAGTCTCTCTGGGGGCTGTAATCTATACTGGAGGCTCAGAGGTCTTTCCCTCCATCATCATGTACTTACATCAGTCTAATGACATTACATAGGTCTCTACATAGAGCTTGTATCACACTCTCCAGGGTGATATTACATTTCCTGTAACAGATGCATGTTCTTTGCTCACCTAACCCTTTTATAACACTTTCTGCAACAGGCACAAGTTTAACCCATAACAAAACCCTGTAGTGTATCTGGACTATATCTAATGTAAATTTAACAATACAAATGTAAAACTGTCCTTTTATGAGCAGGACACAACAGGAGCACACATGCTCTTGTTAGGTTCACATCTGCATTCGGATTTCCATTCTGGGACTCTGCTTGGGGACTCCCCCCCCCCCCCCCCGAACGGAAACCTATAAACATAAAAAACCGGTTACTTGGGAAACCCGCAGACCCCATAGAAAATAATGGGGTCTGCAAGTAACCCTTTTCTCTCCGCAAGTTTTGTGCAAAAACCGAGCGGAAACCACATTGACCCCATTATAGTCTATGGGGTCCACGGGTTTCCTTAGGTAACTGCTTTTTTATGCATATAGGTTTCCATTTAGGGGGTCCCCAAGCAGACTTCCTGAACAGAAACCCGAACACAGATATGAACCGGACCTTACAGTGTATCAGCGTAGGTAAAATTTAGCCATCTGGATTCCAGGCTGTATAGTTGTCTGGAATCAATTGCAACAAACCCTCAGCTGTTAAAAGGATTAGGGCAATAAAGATCATTGACAGGCAAATCTAAAGACCAGCCAATGTGATCTTACTGTCATATACATACCCATTAAATAATTTACAAATCACTTTTGCAGGAGGATGATAGGCCCCATTTTTTTCCATACCAAACAGGTAAACAGACTCTTTTAAAGGCATAGATAGCAGTTATAACAGCGAGCTAGGAAGCAGTATACAAACCTCCACACCCCTGAGGGACAGGGCTATGTCATCAAAATCTTACCGTATCTCCTTAATAGGAATTTACTGCCGCCACTGCTAAACCACTTATATGTTGTTTTAGTGACAAGGTACCATACCTTCCTTGTATCAAAGTGCTATCTTGCTGCAGAAAAATTCAGGTTTTTTTCCATATGCAAATGAGCTGTTTGGTGCACTCAGGGCGGGGCAACACCCACTGGAGCAACCATTTTCTTTTCTGGCCACCACCCAGGAAGACTGACATGTCCCATGGACATGGTTAAGGCTATGTCCCTACGTTGAGGAAATACATTTTTTGTTGCATATTTTGCTGTGGCTTTTTGACTATTTCTATGAGAAAACTTGCTTTGAAGTTACTTCTTCGCCATGCTATCACTGAGGAGAGCCCCAATACACAGTAAGGGAGCATTCACACGGCGTAACGTTCCGCGAGATTTGGCACGTGTACGCCGCGTGACCCTTTGCGTGCCGTACACGCTCCCATTCATTTCAATGGGAGCGGGGAGCGTATGCGGCCGTGAATAAATGCACGGCCGCAAACTAGCGCGGCGCATACGCTCCCCACTCCCATTGAAATGAATGGGAGCGTGTACGGCACGCAAAGGGTCACGCGGCGTACACGTGCCAAATCTCGCGGGACGTTACGCCGTGTGAATGCTCCCTAAGTAGGACTACAGTTGCTGTTTACGGATATAGCAAAGTTAACCTGAAATTCTGAAATTGGTTAAACTGGAAAAAAAAAACATTTTTCAATAACTCTTCATTTGTTTATGTTGTCTTCTGTGATAAGATGTGTTTGGGTTAACTCTGCTACATCTGTACACAGAGGCTCTTTGCCTATCCCTACCCTGTATGCAGCAGGTATCTGATTTGTACCAGAAATCTATTCCTTTATTCTCTCTCCCTAACCACTACATTTTATACCTCCCAACTTTTTAGACTGTCAAAGAAGACCACAAAGGCGGTAGCCCCATGAGCCGTAAACGTCGCGATTTGCCCGCTGCAGAAACGCCACAGGAAAAATCGCAGCATTTTACAGTAACTACAAAGTGGATGGGATTCATGCGAATCCCATGCCTATTTTGCGTTCAGACACGCTGTAATTTACAAAACCGGCGTGGCTTTGGAAATCACAGCATGTCAATTATATCTACGGAAACACTGGCGGATTTCCTGTAGATATAATTGTAACAAGGTCTGTGGAGGAAAACTGTGAACTTTCTGTTTAAAGTGCTGCAGGAAGAACCGCAATGCGTTCCCATCGCGGTTTTTCCCGCAGCACTTGATAGGTGCGAATCGTCCTGTGGGGCCTTAGCCTAAGGATATGTTCACACGGAGGAATGTGCGATAGATTTGAAATGGATTCCATCCATAAATCCACGGCATATTCCACCACGAATATGCCTGCCATTGTTTTCAATGAGTGGCAGATACTGCAGCAGAACGTTTAAAAAAAAAAATCTGATTCAATATTCAATACGCGGCTCGATACTACCTGTTGATTAGGCCCATTGTACAATACATAATAGTAAAAGTAGTACAATCAATAATGTAGTGAGTAGAAACTACCCAAATATAGGCAAAAAGTTGTAAATAATATCCCCTACAGAATGGAGGGTCAGCATGCAAACACCCCAAGGTCATAAAAAGGGATGGATCTTACCAAGTCAGGGCTCGTTCACATCTGTGTTGCCCTCTCCGTTGTGCAGGTTTCCGTTTCCTGCATAAAACAGAGCAGGAGACGTAAACCTGCAGGAGTCTTTCTCACCCATTCATTTGAATGGGTGAGAAGCTGTCCGGCCGTGAGCGGCAGTGAGCGTTTTGCGCTCTCCGCCGCGAAACCGGGTTTTATAATCCGGACACAGAGTCGGACATGCAGTACTCTGTGTCCGGATTAAAAAATCCGGTTTCGCGGCGGAGAGCATAAAACGCTCACCGCCGCTCACGGCCGGACCCGGTCTGTGCTTTGCGTCTTCTGGCATGCAGAAGATGGAAAGCACAGAACGGAAGGCTGAACGCAGGTGTGAACCTAGCGTCAGATGCTGGGGAGCAACATTATGGCAGAGGATGATGTGCAGAGTCAGTCATGCCAGTCCCTATGCTGAGTATAAAAAATCTGTCCCTCTACTCTCCAATTGACTCTTGCCATGACAAGGGCAGTACCAAGCTGTACCCTCACAAACAAGTCCCTCACAGTTCCTATGTGTTTCTATGTATGTCTGCAACATTCATCAGGGCACGTAACTAGAATATAAGTAGGTTACATGATAGCCCATAGTAATGGGTCAATTATTAGCACATCCACAGTGGGGGATGGGCAAGAGACACAAACCTTATGTTGGGTAATTAGAAATCCCAATCTAATCCCTAGCAGTACATCTAACCTCTAATAGCAGTTATCGGTACCCTCAGTTACTAGAATGGCTTCTGGATATGTGTGTACTTCTCACAGTGCTGCTGTGCATAGAGGCTCAAACATACATATGCAAACATATGTGCTTTGATGAAGAGATGTAATATCTCGAAACGCGTTAGCAGCGTTTTTTAAAGGGGTTTTTCCTAATATGTTTTTTGTCACTTGGAAGATGAATTTTAAAATTGAAAAGTAAAAGTTAAATTTTATGAATTTGGAGTGTTGCCGGATTCCTTCAATTTTTTGCTGCATACATATGTAAAGTATACATTTTTTTAAAGAAACTTTTGTTTTTACATTTCCAGCAGCTGACGGGTTAAGTCCCAGTTGCTGTGACATGGATGAGACTGTGTAACTGGGATATCAGTTGCTTTTATTTCCTGTTGATATTATAGATACTTTTTGAGGTTTCTTCCCCAGCGTTGGACACTGCAGCGTTTATTTAAAAACCCTTCTCCTTCTCTATAATTAGAGGTTGTGGAGCCCCTCGCGCTGTGGTGGCCGCGGCCTCAGGAGCTATTGGATTTTCTCATCATATGCATTTTGTTTACTTATACGGATTGGACCTTCATGACAGATTCTCTATGATTTACTGCTCTGGGCCGCCAATAATTGGAGTCAAATCTCACATTTTATATATTATTGATGGAGTCCAGCAGTTTCCAGCGCATTGAGCAAGTGATTACTAATACGTTATACTTGTGGTCGGTCTATCTATCTATCTGGAAGGATAAGCAGGTCAGGTAATGGACTTCATTAGCCAAAAGTGTGACACTTCACCCTTTTCAAGCAGTGGAATGATAATAAGTTCCAGTATAACTAATGCATCAAAGTTATGTGCAATTCATTATCACCCAAATTACAATCATAGTATATAAAATAGCGAAATAAACAAAACATCAACAATGAATACAGTCAGCAACAGGTACTCCCTCAGCATGATGTGTAAATCAAAAGGGGATATATGATCACTGCTCGTCACACACTCCATAACCATCAAAACATGGAATATCCAAAACTGCATATAAACATAAGGGCTGTCTGAAAAATGAAAACCCCTTAGGGGACTTTCTAACCAGACCTAGATTCAACCCCTGGCCCTCTGCCTTTTTTTTCTATAAAGCAGTGGAAGGCTCCAAAAAACATACAAGCATCATTAATAGAGCGAACACTAAAATGTTCGAGGTTCGAAATTCGATTCGAACAGCCGCTCAATGTTCGTGTGTTCGAATGGGTTTCGAACCCCATTATAGTCTATGGGGAACAGATACTCGTTAAGGGGGAAACCCAAATCCGTGTCTGGAGGGTCACCAAGTCCACTATGACACCCCAGGAAATGATGCCAACACCTCTGGAATGACACTGGGACAGCAGGGGAAGCATGTCTGGGGGCATCTAACACACCAAAGACCCTCTATTACCCCAACATCACAGCCTAACAACTACACACTTTACACACTCAATACCACCTCTCTGACAGTAGGAAAACACCTTGAAACATGTGTATTTGGCACTTGCAGTGAGGAGAGCTTGTCACCAGCAGTGAATTTGGCCCTTGTAGTAAGTTGAGGTTGGCACCAACATTTGTTTTGAAAATCAGGGTGGATTGAGCCTCTAACCAGCAGAGTTTGGGCAAATTCATGGTGGAGGGAGCCTCTAAACACCCCAGTTTGGGCAAATTCATGGTGGAGGGAGCCTCTAAAAATCCCAGTTTGGACCAATTCATGGTGGAGGGAGCCTCTAACCAGCCCAGTTTGGGCAAATTCATGGTGGAGGGAGCCTCTAAAAAACCCAGTTTGGACCAATTCATGGTGGAGGGAGCCTCTAACCAGCCCAGTTTGGGCAAATTCATGGTGGAGGGAGCCTCTAACCAGCCCAGTTTGGGCAAATTCATGGTGGAGGGAGCCTCTAAAAAACCCAGTTTGGACCAATTCATGGTGGAGGGAGCCTCTAACCAGCCCAGTTTGGACCAATTCATGGTGGAGGGAGCCTCTAAACAGCCAAGTTTGGACCAATTCATGGTGGAGGGAGCCTCTAAAAACCCCAGTTTGGACCAATTCATGGTGGAGGGAGCCTCTAACCAGCCCAGTTTGGACCAATTAATGGTGGAGGGAGCCTCTAACCAGCCCAGTTTGGACCAATTAATGGTGGAGGGAGCCTCTAACCAGCCCAGTTTGGACCAATTAATGGTGGAGGGAGCCTCTAACCAGCCCAGTTTGGACCAATTAATGGTGGAGGGAGCCTCTAACCACCCCAGTTTGGACCAATTCATGGTGGAGGGAGCCTCTAAACAGCCAAGTTTGGACCAATTCATGGTGGAGGGAGCCTCTAAAAACCCCAGTTTGGACCAATTCATGGTGGAGGGAGCCTCTAACCAGCCCAGTTTGGGCAAATTCATGGTGGAGGGAGCCTCTAAACAGCCCAGTTTGGGCAAATTCATGGTGGAGGGAGCCTCTAACCAGCCCAGTTTGGACCAATTAATGGTGGAGGGAGCCGCTAAACAGCCCAGTTTGGGCAAATTCATGGTGGAGGGAGCCTCTAAACAGCCCAGTTTGGACCAATTCATGGTGGAGGGAGCCTCTAAAAAACCCAGTTTGGACCAATTCATGGTGGAGGGAGCCTCTAAACAGCCCAGTTTGGGCAAATTCATGGTGGAGGGAGCCTCTAAACAGCCCAGTTTGGGCAAATTCATGGTGGAGGGAGCCTCTAACCAGCCCAGTTTGGACCAATTAATGGTGGAGGGAGCCTCTAAACAGCCAAGTTTTGGGAAATTCATGGTGGAGGGAGCCTCTAACCAGCCCAGTTTGGACCAATTCATGGTGGAGGGAGCCTCTAAACAGCCCAGTTTGGGCAAATTCATGGTGGAGGGAGCCTCTAAAAAACCCAGTTTGGACCAATTCATGGTGGAGGGAGCCTCTAACCAGCCCAGTTTGGACCAATTAATGGTGGAGGGAGCCTCTAAACAGCCAAGTTTGGACCAATTCATGGTGGAGGGAGCCTCTAAAAACCCCAGTTTGGACCAATTCATGGTGGAGGGAGCCTCTAACCAGCCCAGTTTGGGCAAATTCATGGTGGAGGGAGCCTCTAAACAGCCCAGTTTGGGCAAATTCATGGTGGGGGGAGCCTCTAACCAGCCCAGTTTGGACCAATTAATGGTGGAGGGAGCCGCTAAACAGCCCAGTTTGGACCAATTCATGGTGGAGGGAGCCTCTAAAAACCCCAGTTTGGACTAATTCATGGTGGAGGGAGCCTCTAAAAAACCCAGTTTGGACCAATTCATGGTGGAGGGAGCCTCTAACCAGCCCAGTTTGGACCAATTAATGGTGGAGGGAGCCTCTAAACAGCCAAGTTTGGACCAATTCATGGTGGAGGGAGCCTCTAAAAACCCCAGTTTGGACCAATTCATGGTGGAGGGAGCCTCTAACCAGCCCAGTTTGGGCAAATTCATGGTGGAGGGAGCCTCTAACCAGCCCAGTTTGGGCAAATTCATGGTGGAGGGAGCCTCTAACCAGCCCAGTTTGGACCAATTAATGGTGGAGGGAGCCTCTAAACAGCCAAGTTTTGGGAAATTCATGGTGGAGGGAGCCTCTAACCAGCCCAGTTTGGACCAATTCATGGTGGAGGGAGCCTCTAAACAGCCCAGTTTGGGCAAATTCATGGTGGAGGGAGCCTCTAAAAAACCCAGTTTGGACCAATTCATGGTGGAGGGAGCCTCTAACCAGCCCAGTTTGGACCAATTAATGGTGGAGGGAGCCTCTAAACAGCCAAGTTTGGACCAATTCATGGTGGAGGGAGCCTCTAAAAACCCCAGTTTGGACCAATTCATGGTGGAGGGAGCCTCTAACCAGCCCAGTTTGGGCAAATTCATGGTGGAGGGAGCCTCTAAACAGCCCAGTTTGGGCAAATTCATGGTGGGGGGAGCCTCTAACCAGCCCAGTTTGGACCAATTAATGGTGGAGGGAGCCGCTAAACAGCCCAGTTTGGACCAATTCATGGTGGAGGGAGCCTCTAAAAACCCCAGTTTGGACTAATTCATGGTGGAGGGAGCCTCTAAAAAACCCAGTTTGGACCAATTCATGGTGGAGGGAGCCTCTAACCAGCCCAGTTTGGACCAATTAATGGTGGAGGGAGCCTCTAAACAGCCAAGTTTGGACCAATTCATGGTGGAGGGAGCCTCTAAAAACCCCAGTTTGGACCAATTCATGGTGGAGGGAGCCTCTAACCAGCCCAGTTTGGGCAAATTCATGGTGGAGGGAGCCTCTAACCAGCCCAGTTTGGGCAAATTCATGGTGGAGGGAGCCTCTAACCAGCCCAGTTTGGACCAATTAATGGTGGAGGGAGCCGCTAAACAGCCCAGTTTGGACCAATTCATGGTGGAGGGAGCCTCTAAAAACCCCAGTTTGGACCAATTCATGGTGGAGGGAGCCTCTAAAAAACCCAGTTTGGACCAATTCATGGTGGAGGGAGCCTCTAACCAGCCCAGTTTGGGCAAATTCATGGTGGAGGGAGCCTCTAACCAGCAGAGTTGTGGGAAAGCAGGGTGGAGGGAGCCTCTAACCAGCAGAGTTGGTGGAAATCAGGGTGGAGGGAGCCTCTAACCAGCAGAGTTGGGGGAAATCATGTTGGAGGGAGCCTAGTATTAGCAGAATTGTGCAACGCTTATGGTGGATGAGTATGAGGATGCGGAGGAATTGGAGAGGTTGAGTACAGACATGGAGTTTCATGTTGGGGTGCTTTACACAGGTGGGCACAAAAATGAAGGCTCTATCCAGTGGTGGTTCATTTTTATCAAAGTGAGCCGGTCGGCACTCTCAGCTGACAGACGGGTGCGCTTGTCAGTGATGATGCCACCGGCTGCACTGAACACCCTCTCAGATAGGACGCTGGCGGCAGGACAGGACAGCACCTCCAAGGCATATAGGGCAAGTTCAAGCCACAGGTCCAACTTCGACACCCAATACGTGTAGGGCGCAGAGGGGTCGGAGAGGACAGGGCTGTGGTCGGAAAGGTATTCCCGCAACATGCGCCTATACTTCTCACGCCTGGTGACACTAGGACCCTCCGTGGCGGCACTTTGGCGAGGGGGTGCCATCAAGGTGTCCCAGACCTTAGACAGTGTGCCCCTCGTTTGTGTGGACCGGTGAGAACTTGGTTGCCTACTGGAGGAACTGCCCTCCCTGCCGCCAACGTCACATGCTGGAAACATCTCCATCATATTCTGCACCAATTGCCTGTGGCAAGCATTGATGCGATTGGCCCTCCCCTCTACCGGAATAAAAGACGAGATGTTGTTTTTATACCGGGGGTCAAGGATAGCAAAGATCCAGTACTGGTTGTCCTCCATGATTTTGACAATACGCTTGTCGGTTGTAAAGCACCCCAACATGAACTCAGCCATGTCTGCCACAGTGTTAGTTGGCATGACTCCTCTGGCCCCACCGGAAAGTTCAATCTCCATTTCCTCCTCATCCTCCATGTCTACCCATCCGCGCTGCAACAATGGGACGATTCGAAGTTGCCCGGAAGCCTCCTGTATCACCATCACATCATCGGACAACTCTTCTTCCTCCTCCTCCTCCTCCTCCTCCTCCTCCTCCTCCATTAAACGCAGTGAAGCGGACAGATGTGTGGACCTACTCTCCAGCTGTGACGGATCGGATGCTATCCCTAACTCCTCTGTGTGATCTGAGTTATCCCTGATGTCAATCAGGGATTCTCTCAGAACACACAAGAGCGGGATTGTAAGGCTCACCATCGCATCCTCAGAGCTCACCCTCCTTGTGGACTCCTCAAAGACCCGTAGGATGTCACAAAGGTCTCTCATCCATGGCCACTCATGGATGTGAAACTGAGGCAGCTGACTTTGTGGCACCCTAGGGTTTTGTAGCTGGTATTCCATCAAAGGTCTCTGCTGCTCAACCACTCTATTCAACATCTGAAACGTTGAGTTCCAGCGTGTGGGGACGTCGCACAAAAGCCGGTGTTGTGGCACATGCAGGCGTTGCTGGAGAGATTTTAAGCTAGCAGCGGCTACTGTCGACTTGCGAAAGTGGGCGCACATGCGCCGCACTTTCACCAGTAGCTCTGGAACATTGGGGTAGCTCTTTAGGAAACGTTGCACCACTAGGTTGAAGACGTGGGCCAGGCATGGAACATGTTGGAGTCCGGCAAGCTCCAGAGCTGCTACCAGGTTCCGGCCGTTATCACAAACGACCATGCCTGGGCCCAGGTGCAGCGGCTCAAACCATATTGCCGTCTCATCGAGGAGGGCATCCCTCACCTCGGAGGCAGTGTGCTGTCTGTCCCCCAAGCTGATCAGCTTCAGCACAGCCTGCTGACGTCTACCAACGCCAGTGCTGCAACGTTTCCAACTCGTAGCTGGGGTCAATCTAACAGCGGAGGAGGAGGCGGTGGCGGAGGAGGAGGCGGTGGCGGAGGAGGAGGCGGTAGAGGAGGAGGAGGAGGGGGGTGTTCTTCTCGTGTCCCTGCCAGGAATGTTAGGCGGGGAGACGAGGTACACCGGGCCAGTTTGGGAAGCAGTCCCAGCCTCAACTACATTCACCCAGTGTGCCGTCAGTGAAATGTAGCGTCCCTGTCCGCATGCACTTGTCCACGCGTCGGTGGTCAAGTGGACCTTTGTGCAAAGCGCGGAACTAAGGGCCCGCCTGATGTTGAGTGACACGTGCTGGTGCAAGGCGGGGACGGCACACCGGGAGAAGTAGTGACGGCTAGGGACGGCATAGCGAGGTGCCGCAGTTGCCATCAGGTCCAGGAAGGCGGGAGTTTCAACAAGCCGGAACGCCAACATCTCCTGGGCCAGCAGTTTAGCGATGTTGGCGTTCAAGGCTTGCGCGTGTGGGTGGTTAGCAGTGTATTTCTGCCGCCGCTCCAATGTCTGAGAGATGGTGGGTTGTTGTAAAGAAACGCCTGATGGTGCCTTTGATGGTGCAGGAGAAGGAGATAAGACAGGACCAGGGGAGGATGAGGTAGAAGTCAACAAAGTGGCGGAGGCAGATGAAGTGGTGTCCTGGCTCGTCCTCTGGAGTGCATCGCCAGCACAGTCAGCAGTGGCAGTGGCAGAGGCAGAGGCAGTGGCAGAGGCAGTGGCAGTGGCGTGAACGGCAGGCGGCCTTTGTCCTGCCGTTGCTGCCTGCCACTGATTCCAGTGCTTGGATTCCAAATGACGGCGCATTGAAGTGGTGGACAGGTTGCTCTTCTCAGAGCCCCTAATCAATTTCGAGAGGCAAATTGTGCAGACAACACTATATCTGTCCTCGGCGCATTCCTTGAAAAAACTCCACACCTTCGAGAAACGTGCCCTCGAGGTGGGAGTTTTTCGGGGCTGGGTACGAACTGGAACATCTTGGGAGATTCCGGGTGTGGCCTGGCTTCGCCTAAGCTGCTGACCTCTGCCTCTGCCTCTAGCTACCCTTTTTGGTGCTGCACCTGCCTCAACATCCACACTACTTTCCCCGCTTGACATCCCCCCTGTCCAGGTCGGGTCAGTGTCCTCATCATCCACCACTTCCTCTTCCAACTCCTGTCTCATCTCCTCCTCCCGCACAATGCGCCGGTCAACTGGATGCCCTGACGGCAACTGCGTCACATCATCGTCGATGAGGGTGGGTTGCTGGTCATCCACCACCAAATCAAACGGAGATGGAGGAGACTCTAGTGTTTGAGCATCTGGACACAGATGCTCCTCTGTTAGGTTCGTGGAATCGTGACGTGGAGAGGCAGGTTGAGGGACAATGAAAGGAGCGGAGAACAGCTCTGGGGAGCAGGGACAGTTTGGGTTATTGTTCTGTAAAGCTTCGGAATTTTGGGAGGAAGGAAGACAAGACTGTTGGGTAATAGGAGGAGAGGAGGCAGAGTCTGACTGGCTGCTGGACAATGTGCTGTAAGCGTTCTCTGACAGCCATTGCAAGACCTGTTCCTGGTTCTCGGGCCTACTAAGGTTTGTACCCTGCAGTTTAGTTAATGTGGCAAGCAACCCTGGCACTGTGGAGTGGCGCAATGCTTGCTGCCCCACAGGAGTAGGCACGGGACGCCCTGTGGCTTCACTGCTACCTTGCTCCCCAGAACCATTCCCCCGACCTCGCCCACGGCCTCGTCCACGTCCCTTTCCGGGAGCCTTGCGCATTTTGAATTCCTAGTTAGAAATTGGCACTGTATACCAGTAGTAAAAATTGTGGGTGCACGTAACCCCAATATATTCTTTGAATTACCAGTCAGAAACTGGCACTATATGGCAGTAGCAAGAAATGAGGGTATTTATAACCCCAATATATTCTTTGAATTCCCAGTCAGACAATGGCACTGTATACCAGTAGTAAAAATTGTGGGTGCACGTAACCCCAATATATTCTTTGAATTCCCAGTCAGACACTGGCACTATATGGCAGTAGCAAGAAATGAGGGTATTTGTATTCCCAATATACTCTTTGAATTCCCAGTCAGACAATGGCACTGTATAGCAGTAGTAAAAATTGTGGGTGCACGTAACCCCAATATATTCTTTGAATTGCCAGTCAGAAACTGGCACTATATGGCAGTAGCAAGAAATGAGGGTATTTATAACCCCAATATATTCTTTGAATTCCCAGTCAGACAATGGCACTGTATACCAGTAGTAAAAATTGTGGGTGCACGTAACCCCAATATATTCTTTGAATTCCCAGTCAGACACTGGCACTATATGGCAGTAGCAAGAAATGAGGGTATTTGTATTCCCAATATATTCTTTGAATTCCCAGTCAGACAATGGCACTGTATACCAGTAGTAAAAATTGTGGGTGCACGTAACCCCAATATATTCTTTGAATTCCCAGTCAGACACTGGCACTATATGGCAGTAGCAAGAAATGAGGGTATTTGTATTCCCAATATATTCTTTGAATTCCCAGTCAGACAATGGCACTGTATACCAGTAGTAAAAATTGTGGGTGCACGTAACCCCAATATATTCTTTGAATTACCAGTCAGAAACTGGCACTATATGGCAGTAGCAAGAAATGAGGGTATTTATAACCCCAATATATTCTTTGAATTCCCAGTCAGACAATGGCACTGTATACCAGTAGTAAAAATTGTGGGTGCACGTAACCCCAATATATTCTTTGAATTCCCAGTCAGACACTGGCACTATATGGCAGTAGCAAGAAATGAGGGTATTTGTATTCCCAATATACTCTTTGAATTCCCAGTCAGACAATGGCACTGTATACCAGTAGTAAAAATTGTGGGTGCACGTAACCCCAATATATTCTTTGAATTACCAGTCAGAAACTGGCACTATATGGCAGTAGCAAGAAATGAGGGTATTTGTATTCCCAATATATTCTTTGAATTCCCAGTCAGACAAT
Organism: Leptodactylus fuscus; assembly: GCF_031893055.1. Classification (NCBI taxonomy): domain Eukaryota; kingdom Metazoa; phylum Chordata; class Amphibia; order Anura; family Leptodactylidae; genus Leptodactylus; species Leptodactylus fuscus. The sequence continues at coordinate 80,984,313 of NC_134271.1, forward strand.
GGCACTGTATACCAGTAGTAAAAATTGTGGGTGCACGTAACCCCAATATATTCTTTGAATTACCAGTCAGAAACTGGCACTATATGGCAGTAGCAAGAAATGAGGGTATTTATAACCCCAATATATTCTTTGAATTCCCAGTCAGACAATGGCACTGTATACCAGTAGTAAAAATTGTGGGTGCACGTAACCTCAATATATTCTTTGAATTACCAGTCAGAAACTGGCACTATATGGCAGTAGCAAGAAATGAGGGTATTTGTATTCCCAATATATTCTTTGAATTCCCAGTCAGACAATGGCACTGTATACCAGTAGTAAAAATTGTGGGTGCACGTAACCCCAATATATTCTTTGAATTCCCAGTCAGACACTGGCACTATATGGCAGTAGCAAGAAATGAGGGTATTTGTATTCCCAATATATTCTTTGAATTCCCAGTCAGACAATGGCACTGTATACCAGTAGTAAAAATTGTGGGTGCACGTAACCCCAATATATTCTTTGAATTACCAGTCAGAAACTGGCACTATATGGCAGTAGCAAGAAATGAGGGTATTTATAACCCCAATATATTCTTTGAATTCCCAGTCAGACAATGGCACTGTATACCAGTAGTAAAAATTGTGGGTGCACGTAACCCCAATATATTCTTTGAATTCCCAGTCAGACAATGGCACTGTATACCAGTAGTAAAAATTGTGGGTGCACGTAACCCCAATATATTCTTTGAATTCCCAGTCAGACACTGGCACTATATGGCAGTAGCAAGAAATGAGGGTATTTGTATTCCCAATATATTCTTTGAATTCCCAGTCAGACAATGGCACTGTATACCAGTAGTAAAAATTGTGGGTGCACGTAACCCCAATATATTCTTTGAATTCCCAGTCAGACACTGGCACTATATGGCAGTAGCAAGAAATGAGGGTATTTGTATTCCCAATATATTCTTTGAATTCCCAGTCAGACAATGGCACTGTATACCAGTAGTAAAAATTGTGGGTGCACGTAACCCCAATATATTCTTTGAATTACCAGTCAGACACTGGCACTATATGGCAGTAGCAAGAAATGAGGGTATTTGTATTCCCAATATATTCTTTGAATTCCCAGTCAGACAATGGCACTGTATACCAGTAGTAAAAATTGTGGGTGCACGTAACCCCAATATATTCTTTGAATTCCCAGTCAGACACTGGCACTATATGGCAGTAGCAAGAAATGAGGGTATTTGTATTCCCAATATATTCTTTGAATTCCCAGTCAGACAATGGCACTGTATACCAGTAGTAAAAATTGTGGGTGCACGTAACCCCAATATATTCTTTGAATTCCCAGTCAGACACTGGCACTATATGGCAGTAGCAAGAAATGAGGGTATTTGTATTCCCAATATATTCTTTGAATTCCCAGTCAGACAATGGCACTGTATACCAGTAGTAAAAATTGTGGGTGCACGTAACCCCAATATATTCTTTGAATTACCAGTCAGACACTGGCACTATATGGCAGTAGCAAGAAATGAGGGTATTTGTATTCCCAATATATTCTTTGAATTCCCAGTCAGACAATGGCACTGTATACCAGTAGTAAAAATTGTGGGTGCACGTAACCCCAATATATTCTTTGAATTCCCAGTCAGACACTGGCACTATATGGCAGTAGCAAGAAATGAGGGTATTTGTATTCCCAATATATTCTTTGAATTCCCAGTCAGACAATGGCACTGTATACCAGTAGTAAAAATTGTGGGTGCACGTAACCTCAATATATTCTTTGAATTCCCAGTCAGACACTGGCACTATATGGCAGTAGCAAGAAATGAGGGTATTTGTATTCCCAATATATTCTTTGAATTCCCAGTCAGACAATGGCACTGTATACCAGTAGTAAAAATTGTGGGTGCACGTAACCCCAATATATTCTTTGAATTCCCAGTCAGACACTGGCACTATATGGCAGTAGCAAGAAATGAGGGTATTTGTATTCCCAATATATTCTTTGAATTCCCAGTCAGACAATGGCACTGTATACCAGTAGTAAAAATTGTGGGTGCACGTAACCCCAATATATTCTTTGAATTCCCAGTCAGACACTGGCACTATATGGCAGTAGCAAGAAATGAGGGTATTTGTATTCCCAATATATTCTTTGAATTCCCAGTCAGACAATGGCACTGTATACCAGTAGTAAAAATTGTGGGTGTACGTAACCCCAATATATTCTTTGAATTCCCAGTCAGACACTGGCACTATATGGCAGTAGCAAGAAATGAGGGTATTTGTATTCCCAATATATTCTTTGAATTCCCAGTCAGACAATGGCACTGTATACCAGTAGTAAAAATTGTGGGTGCACGTAACCCCAATATATTCTTTGAATTCCCAGTCAGACACTGGCACTATATGGCAGTAGCAAGAAATGAGGGTATTTGTATTCCCAATATATTCTTTGAATTCCCAGTCAGACAATGGCACTGTATACCAGTAGTAAAAATTGTGGGTGCACGTAACCCCAATATATTCTTTGAATTACCAGTCAGACACTGGCACTATATGGCAGTAGCAAGAAATGAGGGTATTTGTATTCCCAATATATTCTTTGAATTCCCAGTCAGACAATGGCACTGTATACCAGTAGTAAAAATTGTGGGTGCACGTAACCCCAATATATTCTTTGAATTACCAGTCAGACACTGGCACTATATGGCAGTAGCAAGAAATGAGGGTATTTGTATTCCCAATATATTCTTTGAATTCCCAGTCAGACAATGGCACTGTATACCAGTAGTAAAAATTGTGGGTGCACGTAACCCCAATATATTCTTTGAATTCCCAGTGAGACAATGGCACTGTATACCAGTAGTAAAAATTGTGGGTGTATATAGTCCCAATTCTATTGCTAGGGGACTTGCAGGGTATTTCTGGGGTGAAGGTGGGGGGGCACACCGTTGGAACGGGTATCGGGGTATATATCGGGTATACGGGAATACACTGACAGTGTATTCCATTCAGGATCCTGGGAAAGCTGGGTTGCGGCGATTGAGCCCGTCAGTGCCACGTTACACTGACAAGCTTCTCCCTGGAATTTAGCTCTTACAAGAGCTGTTGTGGTTGTCTTCTCCTTCCTATCCTAGCCTGTCCCTGCCTACCCAGAATCTAAGCCCTAGCTAGCTGGACGGAAACCTCCGTCCTCGGTGAATTGCAAGCTCAGAATGACGCGAACCTGGGCGGCGCTGTTCTTTTAAATTAGAGGTCACATGTTTTCGGCAGCCAATGGGTTTTGCCTACTTTTCTCAACGTCACCGGTGTCGTAGTTCCTGTCCCACCTACCCTGCGCTGTTATTGGAGCAAAAAAGGCGCCAGGGAAGGTGGGAGGGGAATCGAGTAATGGCGCACTTTACCACGCGGTGTTCGATTCGATTCGAACATGCCGAACAGCCTAATATCCGATCGAACATGAGTTCGATAGAACACTGTTCGCTCATCTCTAATCATTAACAGGGTGAATTCACTCCGAACCATTTTTTAGCTGTTTTTGAAGCTTTTCTGCTGCAAAATTCTCCCATTGATTTCAATGGGAATCAGCCTGGTTCTTTTTTCAGTTAGCTTAAAAGATAAGCATCATGCCCTATCCAAGTTCTATTGAAATCAGTGGGATGCTTCAAAAATACTTTTAAAAAAACTCACAGAATTTATGGAAATGCCTTAAAAAAATGGAGGCATCTTTGAGGATGCTTTTTTTTAAGCTTGGCGAAAATAGTAGTGATAACCAATTATTTATTGCCACTAAATATGACCATAATAAATATGGGTCAAAGATTTCTCAAGTTGTCATTAGGTCTATCTGAAGAGTAAATCCAAAAAAAAATAATTTCATATATATATATATATATATATATATATATATATATATATATATATGTATATATATATTCTTATATTACAACAAGTTCCGCCATTGTTCTTAAGGCTTAGGCCCCACGTTGCAGGAATGCAGCTTTTTTTTTTGTTGCAGATTTTGCTTTTTCTAGCCAAATCCAGGAGTGGATTGAGCAGAAAGGAGAAGTATAAGTAATTTCTATATATTCTCATTCCTTTTATAGACATTCTTGGCTTTGGCTCAAAAAAACGCAACAAAGTCTGCAACAAAAAAAAAAGCTGCGTTTCTGTAACGTGTGGCCTCAGCCTGAAAGGAATTTTTAGAAGTTATGGCAAAATAATGTGTCATATACATCTATCCCTGTAATCCCTGAACCATACAAAACAAGATAGTTGTCATATTATACTAGGACATATTATAAAAGGACATGTGTCTGTTTTATCACAACCAGGCCAGACAGCAGCAGTTTATTGTTAGGGTTGCAAGTAAAAAACACAAAACAGCAATAAAGAAAATCCTTGCTTGTCTGGCACTTACTAACAGATGATACTAGCTAGCTAGCATCTGGAGAGCTTCTCCCAGCCAGCTTCACCAAACAAAACAAGGTCCGGCAACCTCCTGCTCAAATGCATTTCTCATACAATCTGGCTTGCTTTCAGGCAGAGAGATAGTTCCCTCCTATCCTCTCTTAAGTATTGTACATGCTCTCTCTGGAATAATTAATTAGCAGTATATATATATATATATATATATATATATATATATATATATATATATATATATATATTGTGAAGCTATGAACCTAGAGGGCGCTGTAGAGCGACCAAAAACAGGGTTGAAAAGGACCCTCACCACACCAATAACTGAGAAAGGGGCTCAACTCCAGAGGGAGTGCACACAGCAGGAGAGTGCTGCTGGTGACCTGCAGGAGCAGGTGGACTGGACCAGTTGGAGACAGGCAGGAGGTCTGTCCCAAGAGTACTGGAATCCAAAAGGGATTTAGTTAAGTTCAGTGTGAGCCAGACCGCTGAGAATAAACCTCAGTAAAGTATCTTGCCTTTGGGTAGATTAGACAGGGTTCAAGAAGTGAGGTAGTGCCCTGTGTGGATGCTAGGCTGTTTGTTATTTTTTTGTCCTTTTATAAGCTGAATAAAGCCACTTATTTTGGATTGCATTACCTGATCTAGTCCAGCGCTAGTGTGAACCTAACCTTAGTTGTGACACTGAATGTTTATACTTTTACTTATACTTTTATTTTTTTAAAGCCATACTGGAGATAAAGGGGAATAAACTTTGAAACACCAGGTTCACAATAACACTGGCCTGAACAACAGAGATGTGGACTGCTAAAACAGCAGTTACACATGGAGCCTGGCTTACCCCATTTACTATAATGGGGTCCGATGGGTGTTTGTCATTTATAAACTGTAACTGTCAGAGGAAAAAGTTCCCAGTGCAGGTCTTTTTCCTCTGCCGATTTTCAGCGGACACTGTTACAAAGTCTCTAACTGAGCCTCTGGTACAAACGTGTACATAGTCTTACATAGTTATTATATAGTCTTATATAGTTTAGAAAAAAAATGGCATGTTTCTTAACTTATCACATAAGTCTTGGCTGAAGGTGGTGCCCACCAAGGTGGTGAAGGTGATGTCGCTTACCTAAATTTCAACAAAGCCTGACACAACGCCACATAAAGAGTTCTTGAAGATTGGACTCAATCCTTGGATAGCTCAGTGGATTTGCAGTTGGCTGATGAATAAATACCAGAGTATTGTTGTTAATGGTGTGCATTCTGAGGAGCAACAAGTGATACTTCAGGGCTCTGTCCTGGGTCCTATTTTTTTAAATTTATTTTTGTAAGTGACATAGGAGAAGCTTTGGTAGGTAAGGTACGTATTTGCCAATGACGTAAAATTGTGTAATAGGGTTGATATTCCTGTAGGAGTTTGTAAAATGAAAAAAATAAAAATAAAAAAATAGTTTATTGAATCCAAACAATGGAAACTGCAGTTCTATATTTCCAAATGTAAAATAAAAAATTCTATGTGAGTATTGTAGTGTCAGTTTTGTGTTATTCAGGACTTCAGAGCAGAAAGATCTAGTAGTCTTGATATTTGACAGCTTCAAAATAAAAGAAAATAGTATGTGCGGCTAGAAGTATAACCAGTAGGAAGACAGAAAATGTGTAGCGTAAAAATAAGACCACATCTGGAATACAGTGTCCAGATCAGGAGACCCCACCTAGAATAAGACATAGATAAATAATGGTGGAGGGTCTGAAGCATAACATGTATTAGGTAAGGGGGGGCCCCTTACCTAATACATGTAAGTGAATTTCAAGTGAACCCTTGAAATTTGCATTGTGTGGTGGAGCAGAATGAGATGAACCTTGTGATGGGCAGCTTTTTGTGGTGGAACTACAGACTATGGTTCTCCTGGCTATAGTTAAGGACGTGAAGTAGGAGGAGATGTACTCTGTGGCAGAACAGAGGAGACAGCCTCATATCGTGGATCAAGAGAGTGCTCTGTAGTAGACCCAGGAGAGGCAGTGTCATGTGATGGAAGAGATGTACCTTGTGTTGTGTAGATGTATATGCGGGACTTGGCTTTAATATTGGCAGATAATCTTATAGCATTGTATATTGTGCCACCACTGCTCTTTCTGCTCCTCTTCATACATTGGCTGTCAGGGGCGGATCCAGGGCCGGGCGAGCCGGGCAACCGCCCGGGGCCCTGCGCTTAGTGGGGCCCCGCGGCCCGGCCCTAACAAAATGGTCCCGGTCAGCATAGTCGGGCAAGTGCCGGGGCCCACAGAGCCTCTGGGGGCCCCCCGGCACTTGCCTGTCACAATTTCAGCTCATCGGCGTCCGTCCGCCGATGAGCTGGAATGCATACGCGATTAAAGCAGGAGCTGTGAGATCAGCTCCTGCTTTAAAGCTCCGGCCCGGCTTGCGTGTGTATGCGCGATGACATCATCACATCACGCTTACACACGCAAGCCGGGCCGCAGCTAAGCAGGAGCTGAGGTCACAGCTCCTGCATCGCGTATGTGACTGGAGAGAGGAGCGTCGGGGGAACGATGGAAGGTGAGTGATAGAAGGTGAGTGTAAGTGTTTGTTAGTATTAAATATTAAGGTGGAACATAATGAAGGGGGCCCATGAAACTGGGGGGCAAATGAAGGGGAGGGGGGGAACGGCATGACACTGGGGAAGATGAAGGGGGTGGGGAGAGAAAGGCATGAAACTGGGGACAGAGATGGAGGGGGCCCAAAGAAACTGGGGGGGGGGGCAAATGAAGGGGAGGGGGGAACAGCATGACACTGGGGCAGATGGAGGGGGGGAGAACAGCATGACACTGGGGCAGATGGAGGGGGGGGAGAACAGCATGACACTGGGGCAGATGGAGGGGGGGAGAACAGCATGACACTGGGACAGATGAAGGGGGGAGAACGGCATGACACTGGGGAAGATGGAGGGGGGGGAGAACAGCATGACACTGGGGCAGATGGAGGGGGGGAGAACAGCATGACACTGGGGCAGATGGAGGGGGGGAGAACAGCATGACACTGGGGCAGATGGAGGGGGAGAACGGCATGACACTGGGGCAGATGAAGGGGGGAGAACGGCATGACACTGGGGCAGATGGAGGGGGGGAGAACGGCATGGCATTGAGACAGATAGAGGGGGAGAGAACAGCATGACACTGGGGCAGATGGAGGGGGGGGAGAACGGCATGGCATTGGGACAGATAGAGGGGGAGAGAACAGCATGACACTGGGGCAGATGGAGGGGGGAGAACGGCATGGCATTGGGACAGATAGAGGGGGAGAGAACAGCATGACACTGGGGCAGATGGAGGGGGGGAGAACGGCATGACACTGGGGCAGATGGAGGGGGGGGAGAACGGCATGGCATTCAGACAGATAGAGGGGGAGAGAACAGCATGACACTGGCGCAGATGGAGGGGGGAGAATGGCATGACACTGGGGCAGATGAAGGGGGGAGAACGGCATGACACTGAGGCAGATGAAGGGGGGGATGGCATGACACTGGGGCAGATGAAGGGGGGGAGAATGGCATGACACTGGAGCAGATGAAGGGGGGAGAATGGCATGACACTGGGGCAGAGACGGGGGGACATGAAACTGTGGGCAGATAAAGGGGAGAATGGCATGAAACTGGGGACAGAGATAGAGGGGGGACATGAAACTAGGGGTAGATGAAGGGTGTATATGAAAATGGGGAGAGATGGAGGGGGGACATATAATTTACGGGTGACTGTAGGAGGATTATACTGTGTGGAATCACATGAAAAATTAATGAGAATGAGCGGAGTCAACATAAAAGTGGGCAGGGCCTAATTTGCTGCGGCGCGCTGCGCGTAGGGCCCCGCCAAAGTCAATTGCCCAGGGCCCCGCAAACCCTGGATCCGCCACTGGGCTCTGTCCATTGTCATGATTGAAGCACCCCCTTATAGACACCCACTTTCTCCTCCATGTTCGCCTCTCCCTTGTCTTTTGAACACCATTAAAAAATTCTGAAACTTCTTATTTCATTTTATGTTTCAGTTTCTTTAAGCTTATTTCCTGTCACACGAGACGCCGTGACGATTCCATAAACTTGTTTTATAATCAGGGATTTCTGGCAACATAAATGCAAATTAGCTGTCAATTAAACAATGCAATGTAATTATCTCAAGGCAGCAGCGACTGCATATGAGGAGAGGAGTCAGGAAGAGGCATGTAGTCCCTTTTATGGCCACTGGTGACTACGGGGCCCCACAGCGTAGCCCTCAGGCAAGGCAAGTTAGTTTGACTCTAGTACTGTGTCCCCTAAACTTGCCAAATGTCAGCCCTTATTGCCCCAACTCCATCCTTTATTGGAGAGTAGCAGCCTCTAATGGTTCATCCAATGCATGGAGCAGGGTTACGGTCCATTGAAAAGCCTACAATACAGTCAACCTTGCTGTGACCTCCTACTTAGGACATACGTCTTTTAGAACGTTTCAGCTATAAGTTCCTTTAGAGAATCATGGCAAACCTAAACCTCCTGTGAGAAACCATATCTACCACATTGTGTTACATTGTATTAGAGATATCTCCATGGCATAACTTTAACAATACTGCAGGATGGCGCAGATGACGCTTATTTATATTCATGCTTTCTTGGCTTGCAGCTCAGTCATGTTGGGATCCAGGTATCATATAAAACTCAGGGGAGGGGCCACAGCCACATGATCCATGGAGTTTATGGTGAATATTATGTTCATTGCATTGCTGAATATCCCATCGCTGCTGGCACTGACATGAAAATATACACAAGAAAGTTTTATATCCGAATATAAAATGATAAAATCCAGAGGAACATAGTAATGGTACACAGATCCCTAAAACCCATGGAGTGGGCTCAGAGAATTATTCTGATATCTGCAGTTTAGCATTTTTAACCCATTGTGTCCTCGCTGCACCTGCTTTTGTCTGATAGAGGCGCTTATTCATTTACCTGTTATTATAGCACCACTGTACCCAAACCTGCAATGTCACCCATGAACCTCTCCACAAGTGAATATGCTGTTGGATAACACAACCAAGGCCTGAAAGTGTTAATGATTACTATGCTTAAAGGGTAATCCACATTCCAGACAGCCATTTAGTGAGAAGGGAATATGGGATTCAATATTCTGATATGGCCGTTCTATACTATTAGGTGGGAAAAGTAACTATTACCTATGTTAGAGAGGGAGCTATTACCTATGTGGATGGGGAAAATATTACTAGTGGAAGGATACATTACCTATGTTGGGAAGACACTATTTCCTTTGGAGAAGCACCATTGCCTAGGTGGATGCCACAAGGAGGAACTATTGCACAAAGGGGCAATATTCTCTATATGGTTGCATAAGCAGCAGTATTCCCTTGTGGAACAACAAGGGGAGCACTGTTGCCTTATGTGGGGCACAAAGGGAGACAAAACGGTAGAACTATTACTATGCTGCAGCACAAAGGGGGCACTGTTACCTTTCAGGGGAATACAAGGAAAGCACTATTACTTTGCTGGAGGCAAAAGGGCACACTGTTATATTGTGGGAGCTACAAATGGTCCTTATTAACTTGAAGGGGAGCATAGTTTACTTGGGGCTAAATGGGGTCCCAGCTGTTAATGCTGAAGCAGTTGGTCACTTAAAAGAATGAGCAATGCATCTGAAAGATACAGACAGGTATGGTCGCCATGAAAGAAGTTATACGAGGCTCATTAGCATTTAGCTAAGCTCCTGGGGCAATCCGTATATAACTGTATTGATCAGACTACAAATCATATTCAGGTCACCCCCTAGTGGATACAACAAGCAGCTGAGATGTTGACAGGTCTGTGTTTGCGCTCAGAGGGAATGTGGCTCTGGACTAAGCAGCCTGGCACTGTAACCTTATAAAGTGTATCAGAAAAATGCTCCAAATCATTCCAGCAGCCTAGTGATAGAATGTATGATATAAGAAATGACCAGCGGACAGGAGTCACCATGAAGGATTAGCTCAGACAGCATGAAGTGCAGAGGTATTTTTGGATTTGTTCTTTCTCCTCTACAGGGTTAATTGTCGCCTTTACATTGAATTGAATTAGTTTATTATGTGAAGTGTTTATTCACTTTATATTCCATCAGCCTCGTGACAAAGGATTACTAAGGCTGGAGACACACATGGAGTTTTTGTTGCTTTTTTTGGTGCAGATTATGCTGAGGATATTTGAGCCAAAGTCAAAAGTAAGGTCAAAAGCAGTGGGAAATACAAAGGAAGGGCTTAAGGTTCATTCACACAGAGTTTTTTGGCGCTGATTTTGACGATGAATCTGCGTCAGAATCCACGTGGAAAAAAAAGCCTCCCATTTACTTCAATGGGTTCCTTTTTCCGCTAGCCCTAGGTAACCACTTTTTTAAGGCAGATTCGTTTTCTGTCCATGGGGTCCCCAAGGGGACTCCACAAACGGAGACTCAAATGCAGGTGTGAACCTAGCCTAAGTAGAATGAGGTGATAAGCTGATTATGTAATAGTCAAGTTCCAAGGTGATTCAAAATTGTGCACACCTTTTAATAATCTTATAGCATCTTAGATTATCCTTCCATCTGAAGCAGAAATCTATGCCTGCAATGGGAGCGCATATATTACAGCTGTTTTTGTTAGTATTCTGGTGCCAATAGTGATAAATTTGTTGCATTGTAAACCCTGCCCAGTCTCTGCCCATGCCCCATGTCCACTCACCCACACATCATACAAATATAAGACAAGGTTGTATATAGAGCAAATATGGAAGTACATCCTGTGGAGAGGGGATAATTGTCTTTAATGACAAAACCCCTTTAATGCACAGTGTTGATGTCTATTCAGTGTTATTGATTACTAGCGCCCTCTGGTCAGACAGTGGCTCTGCAACATAGACACTGGTGGAGCTGTTCTGATCTGACCCCTAGTCTCTGCAGGTGAATGGAGCATTGGGGATGACAACGTTATATGAAGAATTGTTACTTATGAAATTGTCTATAATTTATAGGAAATGTCTGCATTTTTTTTTTTTATTGCCTGTGAGGGTGCAGTGCTAAAATTCTAACAAGAAAGAAAGATGACTTCCATGTGATGAAGTTCTGCACTTCTGGGAATCAGTTTCATTCTTGCATAGATCCCTGTCTACTGTCTGATTTGGTCTTACTTTTGAAGAGCCTCATGTTGCAGAAATGTAACTTTTATTGTTGTAGATTTTGTTGCGGTTTTTTGAGCCAAAGTCATGAATGGCTACTAGAGGAATGGGAATATATAGGAAGCTCTTAGATTTCTAACTTTTGTTCAAATCACTCTTGGCTTTGTCTCAAGAAACCGCAACAAAATCTGCAACAAAAAAAGATGCGTATCCGCAACGTGGGGCTTTAAGCTCTGAAGCTGCAGAATTCTGAGGGCAGCTCTGGAGTGTTATTGGCCCATCACTAAATATTGTCTGAAAATATCTGACAACCCCTCCCCACCTTCTTCCTCCAGCCATGAACAATTATATAAACATATATAAGGAAATGGTGTGTTATTCTCCTAGTGAAATATTGACTCAGTGACATCTTACAAAAACCAACCAAACAAACAACCTACACTGCAGGGAAACACTTAATGCAGCTACAAGGCTGAAATCTGAAGCTCAATCTAAAACCTAATTAAATCTAATTCAAATTAATTCAAATGTCATAAAACATAAGGGAAGAACGAGGGACAGGAGGGGGCGCCAGATTTACACCCTGGGCTTGGGTCATTACTCTTTATACATGAAGAGATGTGCTTTTTCTTTTTAGGATTCAGCGCAATGTTTTGTTATATGTCTGACAATTTATGGGTGAAATTAACTGTGCGGCACACAAGGAGGAGGAGGTGGCGGCTTTTATTGAATCATCATTTGCCGGGGGTCTGCATATTCCCTCCATACATGTCACTGAGACTCTCTTGGTGTGAAGACGTGGAGTATTTGATAATAAAGACGTCTAGTACATTGTTACCTAGTAACATTGTATTATCCAGATCTACAGCCACTGTTCTGGAGCTACATCATCTCTTACATGCCAGCCACATCCAGAGCCACAATGAATATTCTGCTATTATATTGAGTTACATCCAGAGCTCTAGTCATGATTCTGCTGTTACCTAATCTCTTACACTCCAGTCACCTCCAAAGCTGCAGTCACTATTCTTTTGTTAAAGGGATCCTATCATTAAAACTCAATTTTTTGTGACTAACACGTAGGAATAACCTTAAGAAAGGCTATTCTTCTCCTACCTTTAGATGTCTTCACCACGCCGTCATTCCGTAGAAATCCCGGTTTTCATCGGTATGCAAATGAGTTCTCTCGCAGCACTGGGGGCGGGCCCCAGTGCTCAAACAGAGCTGGGGGCATCCCCAATGCTGCGAGAGAAATCTCCAGTGCTGCCTCCACCCTCTTCAGGAACGTCCTCTTCACGCATCTTCTTCCGGCACAGGCTTCAAACTTCTAGACCTCGGGCCTAGGGCAAAGCCGACTGCGCCACAAGAAAATGGCCACTTACAATACTAGTTAGTTACAAAAAATTGAGTTTTAAATGATGCAGTACTATAGTCACTGTTCCACAAGTGCATGTTTTATACTCCAGTCACATCCAGATCTATAGTTTCTATACTGCTGTTTTATCATATCTTGACCTGCATTCACATCTAGAGTTGCAGTCAGCATTATACTGTTATCTCTAATAATCCACTCACATAAAAAGCTATAGTCACTACTACAGCTTCACTTACACTTCATTGTGGCATGCAGACTCTGTACTGATGCTGTTTAACCTATATACTTTTGGACTATGTTACTATAAAACTTGGTAAATGTACCTATACAGAGTTCCGAAAAGCTGCGTGACAACTGTTGCCGGAACTGTTATGGCTGCCATATAAGTTATTACTGATACATACATGGTCCATAAGCTCAAATGGGTCAGTGTCTCATCCGTTAAAAAAAACAGACAGAACACTGAAAAACAGATATGTGCAGGAGGCCTTAGCTTTTACGAGGAGGAGGAAACTGTCCTAGGTGCTGAAATCGTCTCATCTAGCTAATCTTCGGCTTACACAACTCTTTTTTTTTTTTAAACAACAAAATGCATACAAGAAGTTTGCATTTTCATAGAAATTAATGCATATGTTTTTGAAAACTGAACCAACAAGAAAAAAATGGGATGGCACTGCTGGGTATATAGATGAAAATCCTGATGATTAGGAGGTGAATATGAGGATTGAACCTTGTTAATAATGAGCCGTGGGGGTGCTCAGCAACCAGAAAAAAGCATTTATGAAAATAGAAAAATATAGAAGGAATTGGAAGGGCACTCACCCACACCGAGGCTCATCTTCTTAAAAAACTTCTTTTATTAAAGGTAACACATCTTTAAAAACAGTACGTTCAGGGAGGGAAAGATCAGCATAGAATGGCTAGTAGGCAACAGCCGTTTCGCGCAACTCTGTGCGCTTTCTCAAGCCTTAATTTGCATTTTAAGGCTTGAGAAAGCGCACAGAGTTGCGCGAAACGGCTGTTGCTTACTAGCCATTCTATGCTGATCTTTCCCTCCCTGCACGTACTGTTTTTAAAGATGTGTTACCTTTAATAAAATAAGTTTTTTAAGAAGATGAGCCTCGGTGTGGGTGAGTGCCCTTCCAATTCCTTCTATATTTTTCTGTTTTTGAAAACTGCTTGAGGTTTTAAAAATTGCATGAGGTTTTTCAGAAACACGTTTTTTTTTTGTAGAGAAAAGCATTGTGTAAACCCAGCCTAAAAGAGCTAGAAACCCCACAGACAATTACTTAGAATTCTGTGCCACAAGAGGGACGGCTAATCTAAAATATACATATGTATGTAAATGTCTGTGGAATCTATAATATTACAGCAACGTTATACAAGGGATGCCTGATATCAGTCACCCATATCGATAGTGGTTACCCTTGGAGCCCGGCAAACACCATTGACTATAATGGGATCCCAGTGGCGTAACTAGAAGTGGCGGGGCCCCATGGTGAAATTTAGACATGCCCCCCCCCCCCCCCCCAAGAGGGGTACATGGGCATGCAGGCTGTATGTGAACAAGAGGCTGATGTGGGGTGCAGGGTGTGTATAAGCAAGAGGGGAAATGGGGGTACAAGCAAGAGGGGGCAATGGGAGTGCAAGCTGTTTCCACCACACTCTTGCTCACCCACAGCCTGCACCCCCATTTCCCCTTCTTTCTCACACACAGCCTACGCCCCCACGTTACCCTCTTTGCTCACACACAGCTTGCACACCCATGTACCCCTCTTGCTTACACACAACCTGCACCATCCATTCCCTCCTCTTGCTCACCTAGGGTGGAATGGGGGGGGTGCAGACTGTGACCAAGAGGGGTACATGGGTGTGCAGGCTGTGTGTAAGAAAGGAAGGAATGGGGGTGCAGACTTTCTCACACAAAGCCTGCACACCCATGTACCCCTCTTGCTGACAGTGTGCATCCCCCATCCCTCCTCTTGTTCACAGTATACACACCCATGTACCCCTCTTCCTCACAGATAGCCTACAACCCATCCCCCCCATTGTACACTGACCTGTACAATCTGGGTAGCTCCGCCCACAAAAGACACTGATTCTATTTTAGTAGATTAAAGGACCTTTGATGATGTCATGTCACAGGTCCTGTAACCTACTAGTATAGATAGGAGATAGGCTCCTGCTTTTGTACACTAGTGAAGCCAGTAATTGCTGGCTTTACTACTGTTAAAAGATGGACTGTGGAGGAGGAAGCTCCTCTCTGCATCCATCTTCAGGCAGCACCCGGTGCTGCAGTAAATAGGGCCCGTTATGGGCTGGAGTTACTCCAGCAGGTAACAGCCTATTTTTTTAAAAAAAAAAATCTGCAGTGGTAGCAGCTGCCACCAGGCCCCCTAGTGTCCTAGGCCCTGTGGCAGCTGTAACCCCGGTAGTTACGCCCCTGTGGGATCCGTTGGGTATCCGTTTCCGGTTTTCGGAAGTCTTTGGAGACTCTGACGCAGATGTGAACATAGCCTTAAGCTTATTACAATAAAGCAGTGTTATATGAGGGTTGGCTGATATTAGCCACACATATGGGTAGAAATGGGGAACAGGAAGGTTTCTTCACTTCTGTAACTTGTCCTATTGAAGAAAACTACTGCCTGCCTTTTTCATATCGGAAATGGCTGATAAGATGAGGTGATAGATTATATTCACCTGTCCCCAGTCTGAAAAAGCTGATAACAAGGTGCAATAGATTGCATTCACCTGCATAGTAACAGTAGTCAGTGTACTTGGATTACATATGCTTAATATTTGTATCATCTTCTCTGTATATATATCATGTTCCATTATTTCCCATTTATCTTCCTTTCGCTGTTGATGATGACTATGAATCAGTGATTGTTCATACTAAGAATTATTAAACATCGGCCCTACCCTTTGGTTTCAAAGGAGTTAACACCAATGATGAATATTGAGGAGGCAGCTCCATAAAGAACAAACCCAATTAAGTTTCTTAATAACACAATTAAGGGCTCTGTGATGGCGTCTACCAGAGGACGTTAATTATTCCCCCCCTTGCCACGGAAACAATCATTGGGCTTGTACAGATAAGAAGCCTTTGAATATGGAAATCTGTGAAATGCAGATTTATTGGAGTTAAGCGAATCCCGCTGTTTATTAGACAACAAAAGAAAACTGATAGCTTCTGTCCTGGGATTGACCGTCACAAATCCCGTTCCTCCACGCACCGTCAACGTATCAGCGCTAATCCATGAGATGAGAGCAAAGCTGAATACTCAATACATGAAGCTCATTACAGACACAATCTTTAATTAACCAACACAAACATCACATGAAAATGTATCAGATCAATGCATGTAAGCACTGCATGTAACCAGATCAGGCTCGGACTGGCCCGCAGCGAGGCAAGTGAATCCCTCGGTGGACTCTGAGTCAGGGGACATGGGCAGTGGGTAGACCCCCAGCCTGTCCACCCCCTTAGTAAGTGGTGCATGACTCACTGTACACTACTGGCCTACATACATATAGGAAGCATACAGCATATCAGCCATATGTGTGTCCATGTAATCAATTGGCGAGCTGTTACTGTTATATAGACACTGATAACATCTAGGCACAGAGGCAGACTGACCAGGATCTCCCCCCCCCCCCGGGTCCCACCTTGTCAATATTGCTACAGGGGCCCCAAACACCAATCATCTTGTTGGTGCCTGAGATCCACCGCTATATAAGCAGACATTCCTGGCTGACATTTATTAAGACGATTCTAGTTGAAGGCAAGAGCCAGTCAGCAGGCTACTAAGAGGACTTACAGGACAGAAATAGTTTGAGGCAAGGACTAGGCAGCAGGTTACTAGTGAAACAAAATCAATGTTGGCACCATTTTAGTAATTTGTGAATAGATGTCAAATAACTTTTGCATCTACATTAGATGTACAGGTAATGAATTTTACTGGTGGACCCTAGGCACACCAATCCTATACTGAACCAGATTGTTATTGTATAGAGAACTACATGAACCAAATTATTAATATATACAGCACTAAAATGTAACCAGATCACTCATATATAAAATACTGCATGTAATCAGATCATTAACTTATAGAACACCACATATAATAAGATCACTGATGCACACAGGGGCGTAACTACCGGGGTAGCAGCGCTAGTGGCTGCCACAGGGCCCAAGGCACTATGGGGCCTGGCGGCAGCAGGTAACGGGCCCTATTTACTGCAGCATCAGGTGTTGCCTGAAGATGGAGAGGAGAGAAGCTTCCTCCTCCACAGTCCATCTTTTAACAGTAGTGAAACCAGCAATTGCTGGCTTCACTACTGTACCCAAGCAGGGTCCGTCTGCTGTCCGGGCCCCTGCCTTCCGGCATTTGCATGATGACAGTGGGCAGGAGAAACTTCTATCTCCTGCTCACTGTCCCCAAGCCCTAATACCTTGTGCTAGCATCTATCCTATTAGGTTATAGGACTTGTGTCATGACGTCACCAAAGGTCCTTTAACCTACTAAGATATAATCAGAGTATTGTGTGGGCGGAGCTATACAGATTTTACAGGTCAGTGTACAATGGGAGGAATGGGTTGCAGGCTGCCTGTGAGCAAGAGGAGGGAATTGGGGGTGCAGACTGTGAGCAAGAGGGGTACATGGGTGTGCAGGCTGTGTGTGAGAAAGTCTGTACCCCCATTCCACCTTTCTCACACACAGCCTGCATACCCATGTACCCCTCTTGCTCACAGTCTGCACCCCCCATTCGATGCTGCCTCTGCCACCTTTTGTGTCACCTCTTCTAGCTCATAGACTGTAAGCTCCTGTGAGCAGGGCCTTCAGTCCCATTGTGTTAAGTGACTATTTCTTTGTGATGTATCTTTTTGTATGTACTTGAAGCCTACAAATTGTACAGTGCTGCGTAAAATGTTGGCACTATAAAAATATGTGAGCAAGAGGAGGGAATGGGTGGTGCAGGCTGTGTGTGACCAAAAGGGGTACATGAGCATGCAGGCTGTGTGTGAGCATACAGGGTGATGTGGGGGTGCAGGCTATGTGTGAGGAAGAAGGGGGAATGAGAGGTGCAGGCTGTGGGTAAGCAAGAGTGTGGTGGAATGGGGAGTTCCCTGCTCCACATCACCCTCTTGTTCACACACAGCCTGAATCCCCATTCACCCCCTTACTCTCACTAATTCTGCACCTTAATTCCCCTCTCTTGCTCACACACAGCTTCCACCCCCATTTCCCCTCTTTCTCATGCACACCCTGCACCCCACATCACCCTCTTGTTCACATTCAGCCTGCATGCCTACATACCCCTCTTGGGGGAAACCCATGTCATAAGTTTGCCACTGGGCCCCGCCATTCCTAGTTTCGCCACTGTATATACAGAACACTATATGCAACCCCGGTTATTACCGTATAGAGTGCTACACGTGACCAGATCAATTACTTATAGAAGACCACATGTAATAAGATCACTGATATATAGAATACTACATGTAACCAGATCATTAACATATAGAGAACTCCATGTAACCACATTAGTAATGTATAGAGCATTCAATGTAACAAGATCATTAATGTATAAAGCACTACCTATAACCCGATCATTAACATATAGAGCACTACATGTGACATCATTAATGTATAGAGCACTCCATGTGACCACATCAGTAATGTATAGAGCATTCCATGTAACAAGATCATTAATGTATAGAGCACTACATGTTACCAGATCATTAACATATAGAGCAGTACATATAACCACATCATTAACATATAGAGCACTACATGTAACCCAATTATTAACGTATAGAGCATTACATGTAACCAGATAATGTATAGAACACTACATGTAACCACATCATTAACGTATAGAGCACTCCATGTAACCAGATTATTAATGTATAGAGCACTACATGTAACCAGATCATTATTGTATAGAACACTACATGTAACCAAATTATTAATTTATAGAGTACTACATGTAACCAGATTATTAATGTATAGAGCAGTGCATATAACCATATCATAACATATAGAACGCTACATGAGGGCTGGTAGAGCAAGGGCTTGGGCAGCTGTGTCATAGTTCCTATTTGAGGTTGTTTGAACAGCTGCAGCAGGGATACCGTCTATATAAGTAGAACTTTAATTGAGCTTTACCCTGGTTAAACAAGGCCTTGGAGTAAGCTCTTACTCACTTCTCCATTCCTTACTCATATACCCCTGTGGTGCTACATAAATATCAATTTTTGAGTCCTCAACCTGTATAAGATATAAATACCACTTTCATCTTTCAAATTCATTTACTTTGGAATTGTCCCAAATTAAGAGAATTTCAGTATGCAAATGTGACAAAATGAATGATATTTATTCTTTCAAATTATCTCCTAGTACTAAAATCTATATTTTGGGTTGTACAGGGTTGTGAATATGAGTACAAAGATTGGCACTAATAGATCTTTTTATGCCGCTATAAAATGTATTCTGCAATACTTGTGGACCACATCAAGAAAAATTGCCTGTAGATATTTGGCTATATCAAATTCAGAGTGCAATAAAAATTGATACTTTTTATTAAATGTCCCTTTGGAAAGATGAAAGTGCTGAAAATATTTGGCGAAAATAGAAAAAGGGTGGTTACTGGGCGTTGTGGGTCGGGGATTATTTCTTATTATGTTACGTATATTTTTAAATTTAATAATATATATTTAATATAAAAAGAACACTACATGTAACCAGATCACTGATGTGTAAAACATTGCATGTAATAAGATTATCTTTTTAAGTGACTGGATCCCTGCATGTGCTATAGCTACATGACTACATGTACCTAGATAAGTAATGTATTATAATGTATCACTGATTGATCACTATCTACGGGATCACAATCACTGCATGTAAATAGAACACTTTACTGCATGAAACCAGATAGCTGACATATGGGACATAGCATGTAGCCAGATCCGGGATTTACAAAACACTGAATATAACCAGTATGTAACCAGGTTGTTGATGCAGGGAATAATGCATGTAGCCAGATCACTGGCTGTAACCAGATCACTGCCTAAATTTACACAGTCTTTTAGTAACTCTGACCACTGGGTAAACCAGGGATGTATGGAATACTGCGTGTAACTAGTTGACTGCATGTAACCAAATCACTAATGTATGTAACGAATGCATATAACCAGATCACTACTAACTACTTAACAGATATACCACACCAGATAACTGTACCCGGATCACCGCATGTATAGACACTGCTTGCAACAAGCTATAGACACTAGAAAATTAGATGTGATCTCTGACAACCTGATCCAAACGTCCCATTTCATTTTTTCATCTTTCTGACATTTGCAGGTTTTACAAGGTCTCTCTCCTTTCCTATTCATTTACTGAAGGGCGCAATGTGAAATGTATATCCAGGTTCCCCCGAGTCCTTATTACATTTGCAGAGTGCAGCATTCTTCTGCCTTTCTTGCTCTGACTTTGATATGATTCTGCTCTACCCCATGGACAGGCAGATGACGTAGAGTAGAATTGGTGACATCACAGTTGGAGCAGAAGCAGGAGAGGCAGGGACACTTTTGGCACCCCACTGTGCTCTACAATGGTAAACATCAGGGAACTTGGGGACCCCACATATATACTGGTAATAAATATAATCTATCGTAGGGAAGCTTTATTAAGTTGGTAAAGGTACACAGTCTATGAGGAAGATTAGTCTGTTGTTGAATAATGATGTCACAAAGGAAGGGCAGTGGTGTCACAGGGTGGTGGCAGGGAGGTCAAACAGTCTTTGTAGCATGTCAGTCTATAATTGGATGGCCATATCACAGAGAAGGGCTGGGAGATCACGATTTACTGTATGTAGCAGGGCAGAGTATGGAGTGAACATATGCAGTCCTGCTCACCTCCCCCCTTAATACAAGGAGAATACCACTCTTATTACTGAGCAGCAAACATGTAATAAAGAATTCAGTGCAGTTCCATTTCAGGGAATAAATATGTCGTTTGCCGTGCTCCCTGGCCAGCACTGTGCATCTTAGGCAGACCCCCATGTGAAGATGAATGGGGTCTCATTCATTATGGAGTCGCAGACTGGAGACTTGCTGCGTTTTATTACTCTGGTGTTTTATGACTTACGATGTCCTCACAGCTCGCCCAATATATTCACTCTCCCAATGGAAGCAATTAGATCTGAAATATCAACATGTTTTTATTAAGTAGATGCAGCGTTTACTGCCCCCTGGGGGGTGATCTGAGAGCTGTAGAGTTCGTGCTTCCTGTAATGTGTTTCGTCTTAGTGGCAAGATAAGAAAATAAGTCAAAATAAGTAAAAAGCCGATGGAGAGATTTGTTTTCTTGCAGCCAAAGGAATGAAAATCAGAGAAATTCAGATATTTGTAGGTGATTCTTCTGGGTACGTAGGGAGGCAGAGCTTGTGTCAGTGGATTTTATATGCATATTCCTTATTACAGCCCCCTTGTAACTTAAGTCATTCACGAAAAATGCAACAAAATCAGGAGACGGACAGTTACTTACACCTTGGTAATGGATGAGAAAAGATGTATAAACAGCACGGTATCACTTCTCTCACTGTTTAAGTATAGCCATTTCAGAGTACCATTACCAGTATATATGTACAGCTCACCCACTGTGGATATATGTTTCTCCAGATTGTTGAGCCACTTGTAGGACCATAAGTGACAATATACATTGTGATTTGTCCATCATCTTTATATTTTAGATCTTATTTCACGTATTTAAAAACTTGTTGCTACATGGCAGCCATAATGGTGCTACAGCAAAGAAAATTTTTCAATGTATGCTGCACATTACCGCTTCTCTTGCTCTGTACATATGGACACGGTACCATATTACTTTCCTATGTAGGGACTCTGCACGGTACCTCTTTTCTGTGGAGTGTAGACATGGCAAAGCATACTTATTTGTTTGTAAGGACACTATATAATGTTAGCTCTGTAGGGACTCTGTACAGTGAAACAAGGATGGGCACTTCATAGAACAACACCTTTGAAAGGACTTTGTACAGTACAATATTATGTATGAGCACCATACTCTACAATTTCTCTGCATGTATGGACAATATACAGTACTACTTCTCTGTATGTATAGGCACTTCACAGTACCATTTTACTCTCTGTATGGAGTGGGGAAGGCAGCTCGGTAGAAGCAGTGGTGTGGATCGAACCAGTGAGAGACAGGGACACAAAATATGCAGCAAAGCGGTTTAAGAAAAACAGCAGAATAAATAAACCTTTATGTCAGGCAGAAAAAAATGAGCAAAATAAAATACAGCCTTAAATTCAGGTAAAATAACATCAAACAAAATCCTGCTCATCTGAGCTCTAAGTAAACAGAAAATACTAACTGTACGTGTGGCTTACTACCTGTCACACGAATCAACCAAAAAAAAACAAAAACCCCTATACCGTATCCCAAGGCTCTCAGTATCAGGACAGACCCAGCCACTTTCTCTCCTCCCAGGATCTTCCCTGAAGTGCAGGCTCTGGAACCTTTTATGGGCCAGTAACTTGACTATGACCCACACCTTGGCTAAAACCTATTCCAGACCCACACTGGACCACAAATAAGACAGGAAGCTGGGGGAGATATACCGGGACTCCAGCACTTTGCCCATCACCTTCTCACAATGGATACTGCATAGCACCACTTCACTGTATGTAGGGAGAAGGCACAGTATCACTTCAGTATATATTACTGTCCTTTGTTGCAGAGTTTTGTGTCCCCAGTATAATTTCTGTTGTGCCACATGCAGGATAATGGCATTCGTGTTTGCTCTTGTGCTGCATCCTGCAGAGAGCCCGCTATTTTTGGCTGGTACTTTGTGCATTCTGCCCCCGCAGTCATCCATCCTCAGATTATGATACCCCCTGCCTGGCCGGATATGAGAGGCGGCTCAATGTATGTCACGTTTATTGATGGGACAATGAACAGATTCATAATGTTTATTTCAACAAAGACCGCAGCCAGTGCAGAGTCAAAGCAAGGTGTAAGCACGGCACAAAAAGTGTCTAAGGCTGGATTCACATCTGCTTTATAGTCTCTGTAGGAGGTTCTGCTGCAGATTCCGTCTAAAATCAGTGGAGAGAAAAGGAGGACCGCAAGGAAACCCAGTAGAACGCATTATGAGCTATGGGGTCCAGGGGTTTCTGCGGGTAACCACTTTTTAAGCAGACATGGTCTCCATCTTTTGGGTCCCCATGTGGACCCGAATGACAGAGACCCAAACACTGGTGTGAACTGAGAGTAAGGCTGAGGACCTACATTTAAAAAAAGCAGCTTTTTTGTTGCAGATATTGCTGTATTTTTTGAGCCAATGTCTGGATTGAACTTATCAGGAAGGACAAGTATAAGAAGCTTCCTATATATTTCCCATTCCTTTTCATTTCAATATTTTTATTAAAGTTTTCAAGAATAAAAACAGTAAAACATAAGGACACATGAAAGGGACCATGATAACAAAATGGTACAAACAATGGCGGTTCATAGACGTCTCTCAGATAATACATTAATTATACATTAGTACAGAGATGACAACGTAGGTACCATGTGACCAGGAAAAGAAAAAACAGAGGGAAAGGTGAACGTAAGGCAGGGAAAAACCTAAAGGGAAGGGGAGTTAGGAACAACCTGTTAAGCCATTTAAGACAAACATTTAGGGTAAGTGTTTGGTATCAATGAATGCAATATTGAAGACTAAAGGAGAATTCCGAGGGATGGGATCGACAATGGTCCTTCTGGCTGTTGCGCCACCCTCTCTCTTTCGACTAGCTAACAAGACGATCCCATCGTTCCCATTCCTTTTGAAGCCATACTTGGCTCAAAAAAATGCTGCAGGAATGCATTGACCAGCGTTGATTGTCTGAATGCCATACAGAGTACAGCATTCGGCCAATCAACGCTGGTTCTTCCGGAGGAGGTGGAGTCTAAGATCGGTCCACAGCAGTCTCCATTCTGGTCCGATATTAGACTCCGCCTTCTCACAGATGAGCCTCCGGCAGAACCAGCGTTGATTGGCCGAATGCTGTACTCTTAATGGCATTCGGCCAATCAATGCTGGTCAATGCATTCCTATGGGAAAAAGTCTGCTCACACATATCGCAAGCTGACAGGGATCCCGACCAGATAGAGCCCCAAAGAGCTCGGTGAGTGACATTCCCACCTAAATAAAGGTAATCCCTAGCTAACCCTGCCTGTACATCTATCCCTGTCTCACAATCACATAGTTCACAGTCTCATATGAACCGGATATTAAATCCACTGTTTGTATAAATTGGAGGTCACCTGATTTAGCCAGCCAATTACTGTTTCCGATTTTTTTTTATGCCTCCGTTGTCGTAGTTCCTGTCCCACCTCCCCTGCGCACTTATTGGTGCCAAAAAAGCACCAGGGAAGGTGGGAGGGGATACAAATTTTTAGTGCGTTTGCCTTGTGGTATTCGATTGGAATCGAATACCTTGAATGGCCTGATATTCGATCAAATATCTATTCGATCAGTGTTCGCTCATCTCTAATAATGTGTATTATCACGGTTTAGGGATATTTCTTGAATGTTAGTAACATGTGACTCCATTATCCTTCAAGTAAGATTATTAATGAGGACTCCGCTGACAGCTTTGGCAGTGTTATGATCGATCCCCTGCACAGCTGGCATTTAGCATTGCTGACGGGAAAAGATGGAGAGGGCTATAATGATGATGTCACAGAATTCGAAATCTATGTATATGGAACATCTCTGACAGCATCACAGGAAAAGATCTGTATACACAATAATGATGACATCACAGAACATCTATACGTGCTATAAGGATGGCTATAAGGATGGCATCACACATTACAGGATATAGTATAATGATGCCATAACACAGTACAAAATCCATATGCACTGTAATGATGCAAATAAAAATGTACATGATCTTAACACCCTGCATTTCAGCATCCATATGCAGTGGCGGAACTACCGCTGTAGCAGTCAGGGCCTGTGACCTTAGGGGGCCAGGTAGGCCCCTGCTGTTTTTTTTAAATAACTAGCCCTAGTTACTTACCAGTCCCTGCTCTTGACAACAGCCACTTCCGCTTCAGCCCTCCAAGGGGCCCCGTGTGTCCCATATCATGTTGTTGAACAGTGTCAGGTTGTTGCTGACAGGAACGTGATATGGAACGCATGGGGACCCTGAAGGCGTGAAGGGGAAGTGTAGGTGGCTGTGGGCAGGACTGGTAAGTAAATAGTGTAAGTTTTCCTTCCGCAAACCTCGCGAGGTTCGACTGGCGGTTTAATTAGGACCAAACACACCTGAGCCAAAACAGCTATTATTATAATCTGGGGTCTTTTCTGAGAATAATAAACAGGAGCCTAGGGGAGGCGGAAAAAAACCCAAAAACTAGTCTTACTCACCTCCCCTAGGCTGATACTGACCGTTTTTGTAGACATACGGCACTGATGTTGAAAACACATTGATGTTGCATGGACTGCATAAACTGAACCCTATTTTGCGGACCAAACGCGGTCATGTGCATAATGCTTAATACTGTACCTCATTGATCAAAAAGAGGAATTTACTTTAGCGCCTCCTACTGGATGAGATTGCCATCCTCAGACAGCTGTTTGGAAAGACACATCATTTGCAGGCAGAAGACCTGCACATAATATCACAGAACCCTACAATGATTAAGGATTGCCTCAGCATAACCATGTGAAATCACTGTGTTTTGGCTGTAGTATAGATACCAAATAATGCCCATATTATGGTCTTGTGAGTGACCCCATATACAATATAATGATGTATGCGATATATAAACAGTACTAGCTTTTACCCGCGACTTCGTCTGCGGTGATTTGAGAATTGGGCGGACACAGACGTGTGAAACTGTAAAAGTGCTTTAAAAAGTTTGGTGGGCTAGCAAATGTGATGTGATGTGTTATATTGTGTATGTAGTGATACAATGTGATGTGTTGTATTGTGTATGTCGTGATACAGACAATGTGATGTGTTGTATTGTGTATGTAGTGATACAGACAATGTGATGTGCTGTATTGTGTATGTAGTGATACAGACAATGTGATGTGTTGTATTGTGTATGTAGTGATACAGACAATGTGATGTTGTATTGTGTATGTCGTGATACAGACAATGTGATGTGTTGTATTGTGTATGTAGTGATACAATGTGATGTGTTGTATTGTGTATGTAGTGATACAGACAATGTGATGTTGTATTGTGTATGTCGTGATACAGACAATGTGATGTGTTGTATTGTGTATGTAGTGATACAATGTGATGTGTTGTATTGTGTATGTAGTGATACAGACAATGCGATGTGTTGTATTGTGTATGTCGTGATACAGACAATGTGATGTGTTGTATTGTGTATGTAGTGATACAATCAATGTGATGTGTTGTATTGTGTATGTAGTATTGTGTATGTCGTGATACAGACAATGTGATGTGTTGTATTGTGTATGTCGTGATACAGACAATGTGATGTGTTGTATTGTGTATGTCGTGATACAGACAATGTGATGTGTTGTATTGTGTATGTCGTGATACAGACAATGTGATGTGTTGTATTGTGTATGTCGTGATATAGACAATGTGATGTGTTGTATTGTGTGTGTAGTGATACAGACAATGTGATGTGTTGTATTGTGTATGTAGTGATACAGACAATGTGATGTGTAGTGGAAAGCTATATGTAAATGTGAGTGAGTAGAGTGAGGGCTACTCCTGAGGTGACAGTAAGGAGTGTGCAGGCAGGTTGAGGCAGGAAATGCCAGGCAGTGTGTGTGTGAGTCTATAGCTGGGGCTAGGAGTCCTGCTTTTGTGAGTCTCCTGCTAGGAAGCCATGTTGTTTAGTGGCACCAAAAGTAGCCTGTGACTCAATCCTAAGGGAAAACTATGTTTGTGGAAAATTGCACGCAAATCCGTCCAGGCGTTTTAGCGTGATTGAGGAACAAACATCCAAACTCACAAACATCCAAACACACAAACTTTCACACTTATAATATTAGTAGGATAAAGGGGCGTTCACACTACCGTAGGTGTCCGACATGTAGTGTCCGCTCCTAGTGTCCGCTCAAAATCTGTCACGGACACTAGGAGCGGACACTAGATGTGTCCGTGACACCTGTCATTCACTTTAATGGGCATCGGGTGCGTTTTTTTGCACTCCGTGCCCGTCCTTTCCTGTCCGCAAGAGAAGATGTCCGACTTCTCAAGCGGACAGAAAAACCCTGCATGCAGGGTTCCTCTGTCCGCTTGAGAAGTTGGACATCTTCTCTTGCGGACAGGGAAGGACGGGCACGGAGTGCAAAAGAACGCACCCGATGCCCATTAAAGTGAATGACAGGTGTCACGGACACATCTAGTGTCCGCTCCTAGTGTCCGTGACAGATTTTGAGCGGACACTAGGAGCGGACACTACATGTCGGACACCGACGGTAGTGTGAACGCTCCCTAACAATGCATGGAATCTACAGACAGTATCCTGATGAACAATGATGTACCAGATGGATAGACAGTATAATAATGTATGGAATCTGTAGGCAATATAATGGTATATAGGTCTCTTACATCAATTTGTAAATGTCATTTGTAGGTGATAAATTCTTGGCTGTGATATTCCTTGTATTGGGGGGAGGAAGATCATAAGGGGTGAAGTCTTCAGTAAATCTTCGCTGAGTTCATCCATTATTCTGGTCGCGTGGTTGTGATTTATCTCCGGTTTTATGTAAATCTCCACATTGTGCGCTCGTTTATTTTGTGATTAGTTTATTTTATCTTTTACCGTCTCATTCCATTGAAACAATGTAATGTGAAGCGTGCTGTCCTGCGCGCTGTGAGCGGTCCCTGGCTTCGATCGCCACACGTTCCGAGGAGCTGGCATAATGGTGTTTCTCATTACTACAGAACATAAATTACGGGGAGACAATGCTGATCTGCACAATGCACACAATCGCCTCACAGACACAATTAATGGCTTTATTGATTGTTTTCTTTCTGGGTTTTATTTTGCGTCTTGTTTTATTTGGCTTTGGCCATTAGTGTTGACTCATCTATGTGCCCGTCCGTGCCTCTTCTGGTGCCAAGGAGGGTTAGATATTGGCAGAGCAGTGTTGTCTGGGAGGGCTGTGCTTGACAATGTAATGATCCTGAGGAGGAGAGAGGGGCATTGTCTCCTCCAGGGTACTAAGGTTTTCAAGTAATGGCATGGCCATTTTCCTCACATAAACCATTATACAGTGTCCATTACTTTTCAGTATTCATTTCAATGCAAAAACAGATATGAGATTCCAGTGATGGTGAAGTTTACATACAATTTACAGTGGAGCCATGGCAGAGCCCTGGTAGATCCTCTTGTTGCCAGGATGTGGCAGGATTCTTTGAAAAGTGGCCTACCTGTGTCCTTTATGTGTTTACCTGGATTTTTGTATCAATCCCCAAGTAGAGGAGGTGACAAATCTTTAGTGACAAAGGTTCTGCACTGCAGAGAAGAAGGTTGTAAAATGACTTAAAAAAGAATCTTTCATGGTCCATGGAGTCTGTGATAGAAGTTGGGTCATGAGTAGTAGTATCTTAATGGGGAGGGAATAGGGCTGTGTTAACCATAGGGCACTTCACCAGGCCCTACGGTAGTAAGGTACCTCTCAGGGTAGTGAGACAGTCCTGAATTTCAGGTGCTATCCTGCATTTCTGTGTGGTGGGTCTCAATCTTAACTCTGTACATATCACAAGTTATTGTGTGATGGGGTATGGGGGACATTATATTGTATGGGTCACTAAGGAGGCATCATACTATGTAGGGGCCCCTGAGGGAGCAGTATACATTATGTGGTTTAGGTATGGCTAAGTGGTGGTGATGGTTCACTGATGAAAGCTTTGCATTGGGCCCACCAATGTGTTATAACAGCCCTGGGCAGGGACAAGAAGCACATGACAAAGAAGGAAGGGGAGTGTGTGGGAGAAGCTCAGGGTATTACTCAGGAGTCAGCACCTTTTTGTCATAAGACCATGTCAGTTTCCAGTTATACAACATAAGGAGTTTGCTGTCTTGTAGATTGTCTATACCTATCATAGCGTTATGGCAAATTCATCTCCCTGCTCTTATCTCTGTGCATACAAAACCTCACAGCATCATGTGACCTCAGATGTGGGAGTAATTTATTACCTGTGATTTCATTGGAGGGGAGAGCAGGGAGATGCATTATGGGAAATGTAGTTTTTTTTCATAGATTCAAGTAAAATAAAGCATTTGACACTGCTATGGATGTATTTGCAGATAAATTTTGGAACCTGGATAAGTCCTTTAAATTTGAAAAAAAAATTAGGGCATAGGTATAAAGAAAAAAAACAGTCCGATCCTGCTGCTCAGCTGTTATATTGCAATGGAATGCCTTGCCGGCTGTAAGTTTACACACCCTTGATGCTCTATATAGAGCAATGTATCCTGTGAGCTACCACAATAAACTGCTCTCTGGTAAGGGGAAATTAAATAGTGAATGCAGCTCTGGATATGACTAAGGTATTATATATAATAAAAGACAGAACTGTGCTGCAGCTTTGGATATGATTGGAGTAATGCAATGATTTTCAGGATCAGTAAAGCAAATGATTTCCAAATTTTAGTGATTGTTATTCTTATGTTTACAATTCTATTTAGCAAGTGGCAATTCTACAGGGTGTGCACAGTGTGGTAGGTCTCCAGTCTGTAACCTCCATCCTACTCTGACTATTCTGAGCTCTTATTTTTCCCCTTTTCCTGCTAGCTCGCTGCTCAGCATTTTCTACGGCCATGAATCGTGATGCTGCTGGCGCGATCTCTGCTGATTCATGTGGATCGGCTTTTAATAAGCCCCAGTGACGAGCAGGGAAAGTGCTGAACTGCAGCTGGAACCAAAGCCAAGTACACTAAGCTCCAGGCATCAAAATACCCAACCAAATGTATCAACGTAAGATATGGACAGTGTCGGGTCCATGGGAGTAATAATAACACAGACATCTATCTCTGACCCACTTATACTGAGGGAAACACGGAAACCACCTCCATTTACAGACAAATTCACAACTGAAAGCCTTTGTTAATCTGCAGATATATGAGGAAGGCAAGAATGTCCAAGTATATTGTCTGGGGTGCCCTGTGTCCATGGGGTCAAATATTGATGTATTCTGCTTGCTTACTGTGGCCAGTAATAATTATGGTTTGTTAGATTCTTCTTTAGCACTCTACTTAACCCCTGTCTATATAGGTTTTCACTACTCTAATGAAAGTGGGGTAAGGGTTGTTGAACAACTTCCTTTTTTGAGAGACGTTTATGCTTGCTATCTGAGTTTAGCTCACAAAGTATTGTCTGTACTGGATACGGCTCTGAAAAATCCTTCGTTATGAGAAAAATTACATCACAATGGGGTTTCAGCTACTTAATACCATCAAGAATGTTCCAATTCATTAACAGCAAGCAGAGATGTTGATTATGGTGAACATTGGAAACGAATGTAAATTAGAAAGTTGTAGGACTTTCCAATATAAAATTATTAATCTACATTTACATAGGGCTGCAATGGTCCTATATAGAGTTAGTCTCTTGAGCCATAGGTCCGGACAAGGCTTATTTCTCCATGTTTGCTCTGTTCTGGCAGACTGATCGAACTGTGTCCTTCATTGGGCACGTGCGTTATAATTGACTCTTCCAGCTTTCATCTGCAGTTCTTGGATACAGTGACCATGGACCAGCCACTGGCAGATTGCGACTGTCAGTCCTGGCAGTGTGTGAATATAACAGAATTACATCCATAGATCCTTCCAATGTGCTGAAGACTGATCCGGCTTCTCCTGAAAACTTAGAACCACAGCATAATCCCAGCACAAGGACGAGTGGCCATGGCATCATCTTGTTGACTGTGCGCCGCATTCATTTACCTAATAAGATTGCGCAGAAGTAAATAAATAAGAAATGAGTGGAGTCTGCGGCAGCAGGTGTCTGGCAGCAAGGTTCAGAGTCACAGGAAATTAATGTTATGCCAAGTAATTAGTGGAAGGATGAAGTTTATATGCAAATGACAGTGAGAGAACGGCTGGTCGCACCTCATCACTTCCAGAGTATCATAGTGGGAGACACATGAGCTGCCAACAAATGGATACCCCAAAAAATGAAAAAAGTCTCAGTATCCAAAAGAACAATCTGTTTCTACATCTGTATCAGGACTTTCTGTGTTCCCATACTGTCATAGGAACAGAAAAATAAAAAGAAAGCTGGATCCATAACATGATGGAAGCCAATGGTTACTGATAGATCCCACTGAGTATAAGAAGGTCCATCAGGGTTTGCCATGATGTTCATTATCGGGGAGAGCAGTAGGAACGAGGAGATGATACCGCCTTCATTATTTTGGTAAAGGCCTTCCTCCACATCTAGTCTCAGATTTAAGGTTATCCAGATATACAACTAATTACAAATGTCCAGTCTCTTGAAGGAAAGAATATGTAGCTCAGCTGCTATAAGTAGGTGTCGAAAGTAGCACAATTTTCACTTTGCTGCTTCAGTGGCTGTAGATTCTGATATCAGTTGACTGTTGGAGGTGCAGAGTATTGGGCTAGCATCCATGTGATATTGATCACCTTTCCTAAGTCATCAGTATCTAGGAAATGGAAAACCACTTTAAGGCTAAGGCCCCACGTTGCGGAATAACTACATTTTTTTGTAGATATCACTGCAAAAACCAGGAATGGCTACAAAAACTGTGGGACATATGAAGCACTTATACCTCTTCCTTTTTCTCCATCCACTTCTGGTTTGACTCAAAAAATCTCAACAAAATCTGCAATAATCTCATTCTTTCTACAATGTGGGCTTTCGCTAGAAGGCATTTCCAAGTTTTTGATATTGAGTTCCACGTCTCCTTCTCAGCTCATTTGCATTGTGGTCATTGGTTATACCTTACTGAAACTCAATCCCATTCAAATATATGGAACTGAGATGCAGTACTAAGCTCAACCACTATACAATGTATGGCACTATGTTAGATGAGGAGTGAACAGCAATCGATATGATAGTGTCAGAAAACAACTTTATATAATAAAATAAGATAATCTAATAGTCCCACCGTGGGGAAATTTCAATGTGTTACAGCAGTATGGTAATATAGATACAGGATAATAAACAGTAATATATTACAGAAGTGATGAGAAAAAAAATACTAGGAATCCATAGCAGCTAAGGAAGAAAAGAAAGAAGGAAGACTTCAGAATCATTTAATTCTCTGTGTGGAGTGCTCTTTGCTTGGCCTGATGTTGATTATACAGCCTGAGCGCGGTTGGGGGAAGGCCCTCCGATAGTGCTCCTTCTCACACTTGGGGTGAAGCAGTCGGTCACTGACAATGATGCCAAGTGCTGTCAAGGTCTCATACATGGGGTGAGATTTATTCTCCCACATGGAGCTCACCATGGACAGTATCTTTCTGTCACCCACCACCTGTACTGGGTCCAGGGGGCTCCCCAGGACAGATCTGGCCCTTCTGATCAGCCTCTCAAGTCTATTTCTGTCCCTGGTTGATATACTACTCCCCCAGAAGGCCACTACTGGAAGAAGATGGCTGAAGCAACCAAAAAGTTGAAAAAGACCCTAAGAAGTGGCCCCTGGACTCCAAAGACCTTCAGCCTCCTGAGCAGGTAGAGCCAGCTGTGACCCTTTCTGTGCAGCGCACCCAGGTGATCAGCCCAGTCTAGTTTATTATTGAGGAGCACACTCAGGTACTTATAGGTCTTGACTCTCTCAATGCATGACCCTTGTATCTCCACTGGGATCGGGGCACTTCTCTGTTTACTAAAGTCCACCACCATCTCCTTGGTCTCCCCAGCATTAATCCTGAGGTGGTTTTGCTGGAACCATTCAACAAAATCCCGGTTTAATAAGCATCATATGATGCTGGGTCCACATACTTAACTAACACTTACATAACACTTGTGACTTTAATTTACTGACATAGAAAAGTATAATTCTTACAATTAATAAGGCATAGAATTTTTCTTATTTAGTTGTCTTTGGTTGTGTCTGTGTAGATACCCTTCTTATCCACATCAGTTTTTTATTAGACAACTAATTTTGGAATTCAGATCCTAACTATTCCCACATTGAAGAGTTATATTTGCTGTCTTGTCATTAGAATATCTTAATATTTCCCAAAAATATTTTAACCTTCTCTGTATGCCTGCTGTGTACACAAAAATACCATAGCTTTCTTACTTTTCTTATATCTACCCTTTCCTCATCATTAGTAATCTGTGTCTCAGAGGAGTCAATCACATCTTGGATATACACATTTCATGAATTTCTCAGAAATGAACATTTTGTTCATCCTTTTGGCTGTAACAAATTGTCTCTTAGGTACCCTCATATATGGCACATGAAAGCTGTTATAACAAAGAAGATTGCTACGAGGAGCACTTTTGGAATATAATGTATTCTCATTTTGTCTCAGAAAAGTAACAAAGTAAATGTAATGCAATCACTACAATTATTCAAGGACAGTACGGCCTCTTCTTCTGTGTCATCCACGTGTCTTGTCATGTGCCATTATTGCATATATTTCCAAAATTCAGATGTAAGCACAAACTTACTGTAAATTATATTTCTGAAAATATTTGCAAGCAATGCAGAGAACCCCACTGAAATCCATTGAAACTGCAGGTTATAGATGTTATCAAATCTTAAATAATTTTCAGATTCTATATCGTTTGATTATGATTTATGTATGACTTACATACTTAAATGGGTTGTACCATCAGTACAAATGACAATAAGTAAAATGAATATGCATTTTAGCGTAATATTCCAAATTATTGTTATTAAAAAAGGATTTTTTTCAGAAATATTGTAATTATTTTATTGTAATAGTAACCCTTGGTTTTAAAAATCTATAGGTCATTCTGTTGAGGCTTTGTTAGTTATGAATGCCTAGTAGAATACAGTACAGCTTCTGCTGCGTCCTCAGTAAAAGAGGCAGGAGTATCATATAGGCTGGATGTAGACCATCCCATGCTTCTCAGGGTAATGGCCACACATTTTCAGCAGCTTTTTAAACAGCAGAAGGTAGACGTCCTGTTACACACTCAAGGCAGCAAGGGGAAAAAAAAACATTAGTTGAGCACTTCACCTTCCTGTGCTGCTGTTATGGGATTGCTGTTGAAATCTCCATAGGAGACTCCACCGCAGATTCTGACTAAAATCAACAAGAGAGAAAAGTCTTGCATGGAGGACTATTAGTAATAGTGTATGGGGTCCCAGGTGTCAGTGGGTAACCGCTTTTTTAGCAGACGGTTCTATGTTGTTGGTCCCAATGACCCGAACAATGGAGAGACCAAAGCTAGTATGAACCTTGCATAACAGAGATAAGAACAATAGCTCAAGATGGAGCAGCATGGGGTAGCAAGGTGTCTATAGAAAATCTTTACCCTCGCTATTTAAGGTATGTATCAGGATATCTATCTTTTCCTCTTTGCTGAATTTTCTTTTTTTCGGGAGCAGGGCACAGTCAAGCCTAAATTATATTCCTGTTTCAGAAATACATGACTAACAGCCTCACCAGAATGACATGCACCCTTCTATATATTTTGAACACCAGAGGGTGCTATTATAGGCAGATACACTCACCGGCCACTTTATTAGGTACACCATGCTAGTAACGGGTTGGACCCCCTTTTGCCTTCAGAACTGCCTCAATTCTTCGTGGCATAGATTCAACAAGGTGCTGGAAGCATTCCTCAGAGATTTTGGTCCATATTGACATGATGGCATCACACAGTTGCCGCAGATTTGTCGGCTGCACATCCATGATGCAAATCTCCCGTTCCACCACATCCCAAAGATGCTCTATTGGATTGAGATCTGGTGACTGTGGAGGCCATTGGAGTACAGTGAACTCATTGTCATGATCAAGAAACCAGTCTGAGATGATTACAGCTTTATGACATGGCGCATTATCCTGCTGAAAGTAGCCATCAGATGTTGGGTACATTGTGGTCATAAAGGGATGGACATGGTCAGCAACAATACTCAGGTAGGCTTTGGTGTTGCAACGATGCTCAATTGGTACCAAGGGGCCCAAAGAGTGCCAAGAAAATATTCCCCACACCATGACACCACCACCACCAGCCTGAACCGTTGATACAAGGCAGGATGGATCCATGCTTTCATGTTGTTGACGCCAAATTCTGACCCTACCATCCGAATGTCGCAGCAGAAATCGAGACTCATCAGACCAGGCAACGTTTTTCCAATCTTCAATTGTCCAATTTCGATGAGCTTGTGCAAATTGTAGCCTCAGTTTCCTGTTCTTAGCTGAAAGGAGTGGCACCCGGTGTGGTCTTCTGCTGCTGTAGCCCATCTGCCTCAAAGTTCGACGTACTGTGCGTTCAGAGATGCTCTTCTGGCTACCTTGGTTGTAACGGGTGGCTATTTGAGTCACTGTTGCCTTTCTATCAGCTCCAACCAGTCTGGCCATTCTCCTCTGACCTCTGGCATCAACAACGCATTTCCGCCCACAGAACTGCCGCTCACTGGATGTTTTTTCTTTTTCGGACCATTCTCTGTAAACCCTAGAGATGGTTGTGCGTGAAAATCCCAGTAGATCAGCAGTTTCTGAAATACTCAGACCAGCCCTTCTGGCACCAACAACCATGCCACGTTCAAAGGCACTCAAATCACCTTCTTCCCCATACTGATGCTCGGTTTGAACTGCAGGAGATTGTCTTGACCATGTCTACATGCTTAAATGCACTGAGTTGCCGCCATGTGATTGGCTGATTAGAAATTAAGTGTTAACGAGCAGTTGGACAGGTATACCTAATAAAGTGGCCGGTGAGTGTAAATTGTGATTAGGGTTGAGCGATCGTGTTCGGAAAAGATCGGATTCCGATCGGTGATTGAGAAAATTTCATGATTGCGATCGGTATTCCAAACATGATCTTTTTAGGTGGGATGGAGATCGGTGATCATTTCCCACAATGCTTTGCTACTGGCCAAGCATTGTGGGAAAAGCTAACAATGTTAGCCTTCACACTGAGTATACGCTCCGCTCATTCTGAACGTAATCTCGTTCAGAATGAGCGGAGTTAAAACAGATCCCATTGATTTCTCTGGGTGCCGGCACACGTGCGCTCCCCACTGAAATCAATGGGAGGCTTTTTAACCTATTGCTTTCCATGGGAGACTAGCTAACATCTCTAGTAGCTACTTACCTGCAGAGATGGCTGGTCCGGTGCCTGTTGTTCTCAGTCTTCTTTGCCTCGCTGCCCCCGCCTCCCAGGTTAGTGTTAAAGACCTAGGAAGAAGGCGGGGCTTGTGGCTTAGGAGAGTGTGGGCGGGTACAGGGAGGGGAGACATGACATCTCCCCTCCCAGTACCCGTTCACACTCTCCTAACCCGCCCACACTCTCCTAACCTGGGAGGCGAGGGCAGCGAGGTGAAGAAGAACGAGAACATCGGGCACCGGACCAGCCATCTCTGCAGGTAAGTGGACACCAGGAGGGACTAAGTAACCAGAGGATTAAAAAAAAATCCTCTGGCTACTTTGTGATTAAGAAAAATCACTACACAGCGTGAATTCTAACAGTTAAAGCGTTCAATTGTTAGATTCCTTACTGTATAGTGAATAGGAACGTTTTTAAAATCCGATCTCCGATTAGCAAAAAAATCCCATTGATTTGCATTGGGATCGGAATTGGGATCAAGATCGGGTTCAAATGAAAAATGATCGGATATCGGATTTCAAAATCGACCCTGAAAAGTCAAGATTGGCTCAACCCTAATTGTGATATTTCTTAGGGAAAACACTTTTTTTTTTTTTTTTACGTTTCTCAAAAATGCATGTTGAGTTTAGTTATTGCCATTTGTATTGATGGCACAATCCCTTTAAGGTGCAATTTTCCATAAATTTTCTCAGATCCTATCAATCTCAGGAATTGGTTGTAATACAGATTCTAGTCACAGCAATATCAGGAGATATAAGAAGATGCAGTTATAATATTAGGTAAAGCCCTTTTACAACACCCAGCCTCAGATATAATCTCATCGGGATATTATTTATTTACAGGTGACCCAGATTTACACCTGTAATTTCAGAACATCACAGAGTCTTGCCATGGTGAATAGCTGTTCTCTCCCGGCTGCTGTGGATTATCACAATTTTCTGGGTTCGGGAAGTTTACTGTGTGGTTTACAGTCAGACGGGCAAGCACTGCTTTATTCCTCAGGCTCTTCAGGGAGAAAAGAAAGATTTGTAAACCCAGAGATGTAAAATCTCCTTATTAATGTCTAGCTGAGCCCCAGCAACCAGCAAAGGGAAATTAGGTCCCACAAAGGGAAATTAGGTCCCACCACAATATATGAGAACCTTCAAAATATGGGGCCACAAGACCTCTGTCCAATGGTATATGTGAAGAAGTTAGCAGCAGTCTCTTTAAGTATAGGATCATTTATCCCGATATAATAATAATAATAATAGTATATGTTTTTGATGCTTCCTGAAGTGCTGTTCTCCTTTTCCGATCTATACATCTAAGATGATCGAAACATGTAGTGGCAAATGTACAGTACAGTACATATAAATTATATATATACACTCACCGGCCACTTTATTAGGTACACCATGCTAGTAACGGGTTGGACCCCCTTTTGCCTTCAGAACTGCCTCAATTCTTCGTGGCATAGATTCAACAAGGTGCTGGAAGCATTCCTCAGAGATTTTGGTCCATATTGACATGATGGCATCACACAGTTGCCGCAGATTTGTCGGCTGCACATCCATAATGCGAATCTCCCGTTCCACCACATCCCAAAGATGTTCTATTGGATTGAGATCTGGTGACTGTGGAGGCCATTGGAGTACAGTGAACTCATTGTCATGTTCAAGAAACCAGTCTGAGATGATTCCAGCTTTATGACATGGCGCATTATCCTGCTGAAAGTAGCCATCAGATGTTGGGTACATTGTGGTCATAAAGGGATGGACATGGTCAGCAACAATACTCAGGTAGGCTTTGGCGTTGCAACGATGCTCAATTGGTACCAAGGGGCCCAAAGAGTGCCAAGAAAATATTCCCCACACCATGACACCACCACCACCAGCCTAAACCGTTGATACAAGGCAGGATGGATCCATGCTTTCATGTTGTTGACGCCAAATTCTGACCCTACCATCCGAATGTCGCTGCAGAAATCGAGACTCATCAGACCAGGCAACGTTTTTCCGATCTTCAATTGTCCAATTTCGATGAGCTTGTGCAAATTGTAGCCTCAGTTTCCTGTTCTTAGCTGAAAGGAGTGGCACCCGGTGTGGTCTTTGGCTGCTGTAGCCCATCTGCCTCAAAGTTCGACGTACTGTGCGTTCAGAGATGCTCTTCTGGCTACCTTGGTTGTAACGGGTGGCTATTTGAGTCACTGTTGCCTTTCTATCAGCTCGAACCAGTCTGGCCATTCTCCTCTGACCTCTGGCATCAACAACGCATTTCCGCCCACAGAACTGCCACTCACTGGATGTTTTTTCCTTTTCGGACCATTCTCTGTAAACCCTAGAGATGGTTGTGCGTGAAAATCCCAGTAGATCAGCAGTTTCTGAAATACTCAGACCAGCCCTTCTGGCACCAACAACCATGCCATGTTCAAAGGCACTCAAATCACCTTTCTTCCCCATACTGATGCTCGGTTTGAACTGCAGGAGATTGTCTTGACCATGTCTACATGCCTAAATGCACTGAGTTGCCGCCATGTGATTGGCTGATTAGAAATTAAGTGTTAACGAGCAGTTGGACAGGTGTACCTAATAAAGTGGCCGGTGAGTGTATATATATATATATATATATATATATATATATATATATATATATACTGTATATATATATATTGCTGCCACAGATATGTTATACCATTTACACACATTTTCTCAGTGATACTATCCTAGCAGTTCATTCTACCTTATACTACTTATACTACTGTAGGTTCACACAACCATTTGGGTTTCTGTTCTTTGAGTCCGCTTGGGGACCCAAAAAACAGAAACCATATTTGCTTAAAAAGCATTTACCAGAGAAAACACATAGACTGTAATGGGGTCCGCTGAGTTTCTTCTCAGTCTCCGCCTGAAACCGGCAGAGAGAAAAGTCCTTGCATATTTTAAGCAGAAAAGGGGATGGAGTTCCTGAACAGTCACCCAACGCAGGTGTGACCGCAGCCTAACCTTTGTAATTTTTTTAACAAAAACATTTATATCCAAAAATTTCATAACTGAATAAACACACTTGCACAATTTGCAATAAAGTTTGCAATACTCCCATAATTCCTTAACCGTATCCAAATCTGCCTTAATCTGAAGATTGCCAGCAAGTTCTATATAGTGGCAACAAGTTGGCACATACCTCTAACACATACCTCCTTGTAAGCAGTGAGGTAGATTAATGCCATAATATAATTTTATTCTAAACTATATTAGTTTAGCTCCAGTACATTCTATGTAATGATCTAAATAGTCGTTGAAAACACATCACCTGATAGTTCAGTATTAGCATTAGATATACAAAGATAGGACTAAATGCCTCATTTGCGACTTCCACTGTCACTACAGGTGGCTTTCCACCAAGTAACAACACTCACATCAAATACATCATGAGGTACAGTGAATGCAGCTGGAGTTAACTGTACCACTAGTAGGTACCACTAGCCCCCTAGGTTATCCTATTGAATACTTGTTGATCACAAACCACATACACACTCTCAGTCAGCTTATACTAAAACCCATACATCAAAATGTCCGCCAAATGTATCAATCGGGTGGAATTTATATTGGTATCCATGAGGCTATAAATGCATATTGAACAATTTTGTAAAAACAAGCCTTAAATGGAGTCTATCATTGGGTCTTTATTTTTTAAGTGAACACACGTTGGAATAGCCTTTAGAAAGGCTATTCTAGTCCTACCTCTCTTTCTCTCCTGCTTGAAGACGTTCTTGAAATATATTGTTTTTGTCAAATATGTAAATAAAGCTCAGGGAGCACAGGGGGTGTTCCCCCTTTGCTCCGAGCATCACAGCATCATATCGTTAATGCCGCCTCCTGGGCCGTTCCTTCTTTCAGATTAGCTCTTTTTGTCACATCCTCTGTCTTCAGCAGGATCCGAATCCAGCACATTCAGGTCGCGGCTGAAAAAGAGGTTATTGCAGACAAAGATATACTCATGTTGGCCCAGCTAGCAGTTGGATTTGTCTATTTGTCTACTTCTCTGAAATGGTTAAGATGGTCGTAAAATCTATCAGGCTGGTACTTTCACCTTGTTGGAGTTTCTCAGATCTTTAAACTGACCATACACATTAGATCTTCATTGGCCGATATGTTCATTTATGGCCATTTTTTCCATTGATTGACTATTAAAAAATGCAAATTTCTATTCACAATGGTTGATGGCAGACTTTAGTGTGCCAAAAAAAAGTTCTGGCATGCTGGATATTTTCATCTCATGGTCAGCCGAAAATTTCAACCGTTTAGCATGAACTGACTATTTTGCAGATCATCAGCCAACTTGCACAGAATCTACGCATTTTTTTTCTTTAAAGAGGACCTTTCATGTCCTCGGGCATATGCGGTTTTATATACTGCCAGAAAGTCGACTGTGCTGAATTCAGTGCACTGTCGGCTTTTCCATTATGTGCCCTGGGGGAAGAGATATCGCTGTAATTACTGATAGCCCTTCACTGTCAGAAGGGCGATCCTAATAGTCTAGTTGGGAACACCCCTCCTGACAGTATAGGCACGCCCTCTCTGACAGTATAGCGCTTTGGACAGTACTGTCAGGAGTGGTGTTCCCAGGAAGACTGTTAGGAACGCCCTTCTGACGGTGAAGAGCTATCGGTAATTGCAGCGATATCTCTTCCCCCAGGGCACATAACGGGAAAGCCGACAGTGCACTGAATTCAGTGCACTGTCGGCTTTCTAGCGGTATATACAATCTGAGGACATGAAAGGTTCTCTTTAACAACTAAACTGCTCCGCCTGCCATTCCGGCAGTTTAATTGTTAATTTTGTTAGGATGTAGATAGTACACACATCATTTTTTAAAATTATACTGCTATTTTTTCATTATACGTTATCTATCTATTTATCGATCTCCATTAAGTTATATGAAAGTTGTAATACATTATAGCTATAATACATTATCTATCTGCAGTAAATTTTGATGTCATCACTTTATGAATCTACACCTTTTTATGACTGCGATCTCTGATCCAGTCATGTTGACCTGAACTTATTTGGTTTTCATCCAACATTCCCATATTCACAAAAGGCAAATCTTAATCACATAGCAATTCATCCCCTACTAATGTACTTGCAGCATGTACATGTACTGTGTGGCAACATAGAGTTGTTGATACCCAACTTTCCCAGAAATGAACTATAAATACATGAAATATAAACACTATTTGCACTGAATGATTAACCTGGTGACAAGGGAAGGTGAGTATAGCACAGCAGTACGTTGCTCCGTCTCGATGCTCTTGGCCACTGTTTGTAGCTGCTCTTGATACGTGAAGCAGAGCGATGAGTATGCTTAGCACCACGGACAGCGGCCAATCCTCCTGTGCACTGGAGATGCTTGGAGCTTCTTGAGTGTACTCCATCTGCCCACAGAGCCTGGAGTAAGGCCAAGCAGCTTTAATGAGCTAATTAGAAGATGGAGTTTTCCTGGCGGGAGCGGCCTCTAGAGCTTATTTACAGGCTTTGTGCTTTCTTCTACTGGTCGCCTCATCTTCATTGCTGCAGGGATAAAAGGAGCGTTCTGTTGTTTGCAGCAGTCAGGCACTGACCCTTGTGACTCCCCGTGCCTCTCATGTCAAGGTGGAAATGTTTCTTTAGCAGAAAGATTATTCTTCAGTTTAGAGGAATTAGATACAATGGTAATTATAGCTGCTAGACATGCAGAATGCTGCGATCATCTGCAGAACAGAGAACATTGACAAGAAGTAAAACATTCTCATTAGGAAGCTGCAACTGTTTGTATACAGGTCTTATAACTCGGGCACCCATCAAATACCGATGCTAGGATGAAGGTCTCACATAATGCTGAGACTGGGGCAGGAGGCAGTCCTAA
This sequence comes from Leptodactylus fuscus, assembly GCF_031893055.1. NCBI lineage: Eukaryota > Metazoa > Chordata > Amphibia > Anura > Leptodactylidae > Leptodactylus > Leptodactylus fuscus. The sequence goes on from NC_134271.1 coordinate 81,026,450, forward strand.
CACTTGTAGCCCCTCGCATGGCAAAACTTGGCTCACCACCTCTAAATCTCCAGTGACATCACATTACCTGTATTATTGTATTAGGATGTGACAACTAATCTATATAATATACAACTTCTGCTACCCACCAATATAGACATTACAAATGTCTTCAGCGGTGCTCTTGGTGTGCGGAACATCTGTGGAAAAAAATCACGTTAACGTGCAGATTTCCGCCACTTCAAATTTATGCTTAGAACATATTTGTGCCCTTTACCTCGCCAAACAATCCTATTTCACCGCTCTCATCTCTTTTCTCTCCAGCAACCCTAAAAGGCTTTTTGAAACTTTTCATTCCTTACTCACACCCAAGGTTCAGACCCCATTCACAGACCTTAGTGCTGATGACCTGGCCACTTATTTCCATGACAAAATAGATAAGATCCATCAGGAAATAACTGCCCAATCCCCAGGTGGCATTGATTCCCATACCTACCAAAGTACTGATCCCCTCACCTTCCATAGTGCTGATCCCCTCACCTACCATAGTACCGATCCCCTCACCAACCTCACTTCAGACTGTCCATTCTCATCTTTTGAACCTGTTACAGAAGAGGAAGTCTCTCAGCTACTTTCTTCATCTTGCCCTACAACCTGCAGTAGTGACTCCTTCCCCGCATACCTTCTCCAATCTCAGTCGCCTGCTGTCACGACTTACCTTACTAAAATATTTAACCTCTCTTTCTCTTCTGGAATTTTCACATCCTCCTGCAAGCATGCTGTTATAACCCCGCTATTAAAAAACCCCTCTCTGGACCCGACCTGTGCTGCTAACTAGCAACCCGTCTCTAACCTCCCCTTCATCTCTAAAATCTTGGAACACCTGGTCTATTCTTATTTAATTTGCTATCTTTTTGCCAACTCTCTGCTTGACCCCATATAATCTGGTTTCCGCGCTCTGCACTCTACTGAAACGGCCCTCACAAAAGTCTCCAATGATCTCCTCATGGCTAAATCTAATGGTGACTTCTCTCTTCTTATTCTTCTGGACCTCTCTGCAGCTTTTGACACTGTTGACCATCAACTTCTCCTCACTATGCTTCGCTCAGTCGGCCTCAAGGACACTGCGCTCTCCTGGTTCTCCTCTTATCTCTCAGACCACGCTTTCAGTGTATCAATTACGGGCTTTGTTTCTTCCCCTCTTTTCCTTGCTGTTGGGGTTCCTCAGGACTCGGTCCTAGGCCCCCTGCTCTTTTCTCTCTACACAGTCCCCATTGGACAAACCATCGCCAGATTTGGCTTCTGGTACCATCTTTATGCTGATGATACCCAATTATACACATCTTCCTGTGATGTCTTTCTGCTGTCTCAATTATCATGTCTTTGCTCTATCTGAAACTAAATCTCTCTAAGAATGAACTACTATTGTTTCCACCATCTAATAGATTTGTCTCTGATATATCCATTGCAGTCTCAGGCCTTACTATAACTCCTAGGCAGCAGGCCCACTGCCTCGGGGTTATGTTTTACTCAGACCTTTCCTTCACCCCTCATATTGAATCACTCGCACGCTCATGTCACCTCCACCTCGAAAACATCTCCAGAATACGCTCTTTTCTTACCAGAGATACATTAAAGACACTTATTGTCTCTCTGATTCATTCTCACCTTCACTACTGTAACTCCTTACTAATCGGTCTTCCCCTTACTAAACTCTCCCCTCTACAATCTATTCTGAAGGCAGCGGCCAGGCTCATCTATAGTCTAGACACTACAGCGATGCCTCTGGTCTGTGCCAGTCACTACATTGGCTGCCTATTCATTATAGAATACAATATAAAGTTATCACCCTCATCCACAAGGCCCTCCATAATGCTGTTCCTCCCTATATTTCCTCCTTCATCTCTGTCTACCACCCAACCCATACTCTCCGTTCATTCAAAGACCTAACACTTACATCCTCTATTATCAGAACTTCCCACGCTCGTATACAAGACTTCTCCCGAGTTGCACCACTTCTCTGGAATGCTCTATCCCGGACAATCAGATTACCTCCCAATTTCTACTGCTTCAAGCGCAAACTAAAGACACATCTTTTCAGACAGGCCTATCACAATTCCTAATGTAAACCCTTCTGTACCGTAATTAGAATCCCCAAAATTTAACCTTCCTCTGTCCTCGCTTCCACATTACCCCACATGATATGATGCCATTTCAGGCTAACTTTATATGTCCAAGCACCATCTACATGTTAAAGTACATGACTGGCGACGGCTCATACAGTTTTACGTTTGTGTAATGACAGTAACCTCTATTACAAAAGTGTCTGACCTCTGCATAAGCAATGCTACCTCCGATGCTGCCTCTGCTACCTCTTGTGTCATCTCCTCTACCGCATAGATTGTAAGCTCCTGCGAGCAGGGCCCTCAGTCCCATTGTGTGACTTTCTTTGTAATGTATCTGTCTGTATTTGAACCCTACAAATTGTACAGTGCTGCAGAATATGTTGGCGCTATATAAATAAAATGTATTATTATTATTATTATTATTAATATTATTACAGTGCCCTCATATCAGTGCCAGCCACAGCAGGAAGCATCTGAATTGATAGAAGACATTTGAGAAAAAAATTTAGATTGTTCTCTTTATTCCAGGCTGGTGACAGAGGGTTAACCTAGAAGTGTTTGCACTGTTCCTTTAAATGCCCATATAAGCGCAGACACATAATGGCTCTTTATTATCAACCAGGCTGGGCTGGCTTTTCGTTACTTGTAGAAAACACAATTAAACTTCTTTCCTCATCACTTTTGTAACTTCATGTGAACCTGTGACCTCTGGTTACTTTGTGCATGGAATAAAAGATGCTGGGAGGACGGTGCGGCTGCAGGCATTGTGCAAATACAAACAAGCAGCCAGTTGACAAGAAGCCATGATAAAAAGGTTCTGCAGATCAAATGCGAATGTATGTATTTAGGATCAGACGCTGTAGAAATGTCTCTGGAAGGTAGAACAGGACACAGACGCCTCGGCAATATCAAAATCAGCGTCCGAAGCAAAACAATCAATCTGCGCTCATCATCGTTCACCATTAAAAACCGAAGGTTGTCTGCAGGCAAAACTCAAAGAACGCAGAACTGTGACCTTCTGCTCTGGGCATTGCAATTAGACATGAAGAGGATGTGGCCGCCATACCTGCCCGAGGATGTTGTCTCAGAAGAACAAAGGGTGATGGGTTTGATTATCATTTCTCACATCTCTCTTTCTCCCTAATATAGAGACGCGAGGCTCTTCTTCGAAGCCCAGCAAGTTTATACTGGTCAACAAAAGTCCTCCACTCCTGGATTGCACTGACTTGCCACATGGGAGTAACTAGGCAGCCATATCAGGCCTGTGGGGCCTAAGGAGACAGCAGGGCTATTAATAAGGCTTGATGGTGGTATGACTTTGTGTGCATGTCGGTGTAGATATTGGATTAGATTCAATCAGTCACCTTGCAACCAAGATCCACTAATCCTCCAATCAATTGTTGGTATAGTTTAGAGAATACTGAGGTTCTACTTAGTAAAAAGACACAAGTCTCCTGCCTCTAGATGAGGGTGGTGGTGGCAAGAACAGCGCTAGAGATGAGCAGTTTGTGTAGTTTCAATTTTTTAAAACAAAATGGTGGCTCCCATGACAAAAGCATGGAGAAAACTATCACATGACATCAGAGATCAGGCAAGGTCACCCATAATGCCTTGTAAGCAGCCCTCACGACAATGACAGCCAATCAGGAGGGACTATAGCTTTAAGGTCACCGATGACTCAAAGGCAGTATAAAAAGCCCAGATGCCCATTTTGTGGGAAGAGATTAGACACATATTGTCTCAGAATAAAATAGAAAATAATATACAAATAAAACAGTAAGGGGGCTCTAGTCATGCCAAAACTCTCTTTGCACATTTCTCACAACTATTAATTACAAGTTACATACAAGTTACAAAAACTACCAAATATAGTGAATTTATACACTAACTATACTAAGACTAGTACGGCTCAGTCCTCAGTCTTTTAATAGGATTTTTGCTGTTTGACTATCATCTGCTTACTAAAAATTGTATCTTTTGCTGTAACTTTGACGTTACTAAATCTGTGATTCCATTAGAGAGCTAGAAAGTGGTTATATAGAATCCTAGGAGCCATCAGAGTGTGATACATGATATATTAAATGGATCCTATCATACAAACGTTTTTTTTCTGAGTAACGTGTCGGAATAGCCTTAAGTAAGGCTATTCTTCTCCTACCTTTCGTTGTCTTCTGTAGGAATCCCGGTTTTTAACGGTATGCAAATTAGTTCTCTCGTAGACCTGGGGGTGGGCTCGAGTGCTCAAACAGCACGGGGGCGTCTCCAATGCTGCGGAGAACTCTCTCCAGCACCGCTTACATCTTCATAAGCAACATCCTCTTCATCCTCTTCTTCCCGCGCAGGTTTCAGACGTCTAGGCCTCTGGCTGAGCAGACTGCGCATGCCCACAGGCCACGAGAAAATGGCCATTTACATGTGTAAGTGTCCATTTTCTCGTGGCCTGTGTGCATGCGCAGAATGCTCTGCCTGAGGCCTGAGGCCTTGAAGTTACAAGCCACCGCTGGAAGAAGAGGATGAAGAGGACGCTGCTGACGAAAATGGAGGTGGCACTGGAGAGAGTTCTCTCGCAGCATTTGGAACGTCCCCAGTACTGTTTGAGTGCTGGGGCCCGCCCCCAGGGCTGCGAGAGCACTCATTTGCAAACCGACAAGAATCGGGATTTCAAGCAAACGGCGGCACGGAGAAGACAACGAAAGGTAGAAGAAGAATAGCCTTTCTTAAGGCTATTCTGATGTGTTACTCAGAAAGAAAAAAAAAGTTTGTATTATAGGATCCCTTTAAGGCAGCTTGCACTTCCGATTCATAACAATCTGGTTTGGACCAAACACAAACTATTAGTTCGAACCCAAATTGAACCTCATAAGCTTCTCTCACCTTCAACCAAGAAAGAAGCATTGTGATTTTAGCTCTGGAGTGCATCATGTCGGCGATGACCTTTCTCACCTTTGCTTGTACACTGCGCTCTGCATTTTCTGCTCAGGTGATCACTGCAACAACTTCTAATAATCCTGAGCTGAACTGGCAGATAATTGCTTTGTGTTTCTTCTGTTTCAGGATAATTTAGGAAATAAATGATGAGAAGTTATGATCGCCCCTCGACCAGCACCGCAGTCACTCACTGCATCCTTCATTTACATTTCATTTCTCCCTGAATTTATTTCTCTGCAGCTTCAGTGAAGTGGACAGTGAAACACAGAAAATGGCAAAAGGTAACAATTTCTTAAACTAATTGAAACGATCAACCTCAATTTCATGTCCATTATCAGGTGTAGGGGACACAGATGGCATTTGTCTGCCGCCAGATCATTACAAACACAAAAACCATCACCCTTGTATCCGTGACAAGCTCCAGACATGGCAGTAATTTAATTACTGATATTTGTTACAAACACAAAAAATCTTCTAAGAAATGGGTTTGGTGGCTTCTGGGTCCTATTGATTTGTAGCTTAATGGTCTGATGCCCAAATGTAAACCCTGTACCCAAGCCTCAGTAGCCACATAATTTATTATGTTGTTGTTCTCTTACATGGTAGAAGAGTTTTAAAGGGATTCTATCAGTAAAATACTATTTTTTGTCCCTAACATGTAGGAGTGGCCTTAAGAAAGGCTATTCTCCTCCTACCTTTAGATGTCTTTTCTGCGCTGCCGTTCGGTAGAAATCCCGGTTTTCTTCGGTATGCAAATGAGTTCTTTTGCAGCACTGGGTGCATCCCCAATTCTGCGAGAGAACTCTCGAGCGACGCCTCTATCTTTGCATGGAACGGCCTCACCGTGCGTCTTCTGGTGTTGGCTTCAAACTTCTAGGCATGCGCAGTCGGCTCTGCCATCGGGCCTCAGGCAGAGCTGACTGTGCGTGCCCATGGCCATTTTTTTGTGGCCGCTTAGCCCAGCTTACTGTGAAAGCAGCCACAAGAAAATAGCTGCTTACACCAGTTTACTGTGTAAGCGGCCACAGGAAAATTACCGCGGGCATGCGTAGTTGCCTCTGTCCAAGTCTTGACGGCAGAGCCGTCTGCACATGCCTAGAAGTTTGAAGCCAGCGCCGGAAGAAAACTCAGGGAGAGGCCGTTCCAGGCGAAGATAGAGGCAGCGCTGGGGAGTTCTCTCGCAGAATTGGGGAACGCCTCCAGTGCTGGGAGAGAACTCATTTGCATACAGAAGAAAACCGGGATTTCTACCGAACGTGGTGTGGAGAAGATATCTAAAGGTAGGAGAAGAATAGCCTTTATTAAGGATATTCCTACGTTTTAGGGACAAAATATAGCATTTTAATGATAGAATCCCTTTAAGATATTGCAGATACAAGGAACACCAGAGCTCATGCAACATCTGAAGATATAAAGTCAAGGTCTTCAGGTATCATTTGCTTCAAGAATGAGTCCACCTCATCTAATGCTGCATCTCTGCCTCTCCCAACAGCATCACTTGTTGGGAACCCTCAGGTCATCACATATACAATGCCGAATTTTCCCCTACACCCATGTAAGAAAGCAATGATGGTCAAACCTGAAAGCTGCAGAAAAAAATGGTAACAATGTTATATTGTAGTTACTTGTAGGTTCTAAGTATTACCTGTGATGCACGTCAGTCTTATGAGTGCTTGTCAGTGTCTGGTAGAATCATGTCCAGGGGCACAAGAATCCCCCCCCCCCCAGTTTTGTGTTTACTATAAAGTTTTACCTGGAAGGAGTAAGCAGGAGGACTGAGTGCTGTTCATATCCAGTGAAATGCAGCCCAGTCGTTCTGCTGTTTATTTAATAAAGTTCAGGGCTCCATCTGCTCACAGATCCGGGCAGGATAATTAGCAGGTGGTTGTGGAAATTGGAAGAAAATGGCGCTGGGATGACAGACAGCAAGAGAATCTGTTCACGTTACTGGAGAAGACGGAAAAAAGGAAAATAACATAAACAAGTTGTATCTGGTCGACCCTTTATCCACTTATACAGGCAACATGTTTTCCAAAGTGCGGGTCCCGGCAGATGTAGCAGACGCCTGCTCCATCCGTACAGATCCACATTACAGATTGTACATTATGTTTGAATTCTAATTTCCTTTCGCTTTCGCAGAGGCGGCGAGGACGGCTGGGTGGACACGCTGTTTACATTGTCTGACATATGCTCATTTCCTCACAAGGATTCACTGTTTGGAAAATTCTGTCTTTTGTTTATTTTGCTACATTTAGCAATTATATATTTTGTATTATTGTGATTCTCGGGTGGTTCTTCTGGCTGCTCCTACAGCAGGAGAGGACCAGGGGCGAAAAGAGATAGAGAGGATGGTTACGGCTAGATATCTCACCACCAAAGGATGGCCCCTTGTGGCCCCAACCCCTTCCTGTCTCTTGCAGGAAAGGAGGATAGCAAAACTAAGACAAAACTGCACCCCCTTTCCACAGGGCTCCATAACAGCTACCTGGGCATCCTCCATTGTTTCTATTGGGTATAGATGTGTTGTGTCAGTCCAGGAAAATGTTTTCTGCCATATCTGCCCCAGGATGTTGTCCAATAACCCCCTACCACCAAAGAAGACAACATGGCTATTAATAATGTTTAAGAATGGTATGACTGAATCTAAGCCAATGCCTAAACTGACATGCACACAGTCAACTTGCTACCCTAGATCCATTAATTCTCCATCAATTGTTGGTTTAGTTTAGAAAATACTGAGCTTCTACTTAGTAAAAAGACACAAAGGCTTCTGAGCTGACTCTATGTTTTATATTAGGTCCAAATGAGTTGTATCAGTCCAAGAGAATCCAGTCTTTTAATATCCTCTGTCTTGACAACTTAGAACAATTACAATTTCTACATAAACTACTGAATCCATGGTCAAATGCTGCATTGCAAGCATCACATTAGGAGCCATGATATAGGTTATATCACATTTGGGCTCCCTCCTCCATGAACTTTCCTTTGTATAGGGGAATCCTATACAGTAACACAGAAGATGGGACCTTCAAGGTCTGGCCCCCAGGTCACACCAGCAACAGAGTCACCTATATCATTAGTGTTCATTGTTGATATGGAAGCCAGTGCAGTAAATAGTCATGAAGTGGCTGGCGGTTCCCTGTAAGTGTGGGGTCACTGGGGATCATTATATTGTGTGGGGGCCACTTGGATCCATTATACTATGTGGGGTCTCTCTGGAACATTATGCTGTGTGTATGGTCCACTAAGCAGCATTATACTGTGTGGGTGCCACAGCGGAACATTATACTGCGTGGGGGGCATTGTGGAGCATTATACTGTGTGGGTGCCACAGCAGAGCATTATACTGTGTGGGGGACACTGTGGAGCATTACACAATGTGGGGGACACTGTGGAGCATTATACTGTATGTGAGCTGCTAAGAAGCAATATATTGTGTGGGGGCCACATAGGAATATTAGCATTATACCGTGTGGGGGCCAGTGGGGAGCATTATATGTTGAGATTGCACTACCATTACTGATAGGGCATACTGATATACCACTATTACTTGGTAGGGGTGCCCCAAGTCTGAAAAGGTTAGGAAACACTGGTTTTATATCTCTGATGATTTAATTGCACAGGACAGGATAACAGTAATATATGCCACACAATTTACCAATATTAGCCAGTGTTTATGCTTAGAATAAGTCATCAATATCAGATTGAGAAGTGTCCACCACCTGGCATTCCATTGATCATCTGCTTGAAGTAGCCATGGCACTCAAGCACTTCTGCTGACAGGTATTTGATGCCATGTTCATGAGTCACATGGTCTGTACATATCTCACTCACTTTTAAATGCATGGGATTCAGCTGCAATGCCAACACAGTTGCTATAAAATGAATGGCGCAGTGCTTGTTAAGCGGTGAAGAAGTGGCAGCGTTCATCCTTTCCAAACAGCTTATTGTTGGAGGTGCAGAGTGTCCAACCCTCAACTATCTGCTATTAATGCCCTAAACCGCTATGTGTTCCAGTTTTTCCTGTGGCGCTTTTTGGCATCGACTTTCTACATGCGGCCTTAGTCTTAAAGTGTTCTCTTGCTCTGCCTTTTGCTCACAGGGTATGCAGACATGATATACAGGGAAGAAGACAAAATGAGCCTTTTTGGCCGAACTCCATATGAAGACTCCATAAGGTCAGATATTATTGAAAATATAACTATTCTTCATTATGGGTCTCATATAAGAGCCATAATAAAATGTATATATTTTCAATGCTTTCTAACTCTGTGGAGTGTTTTCGTCTGGAGTCCTGCTAAAAAAGGTCCATTTTGCCTTCTCTGCGTACCATTGACCTTGATATTCCTTATGTATTCTACAGGGATTGACCAATGATTCCAACTGCACCAGCACTGCTTAGATATAAATTACATGTGGTTTAAGTCGTGTCTCACACAACACAACAACACAAGCATATCAACTACTGCTTTCTGGCATCTGCCAATCTTACTGAACAAGACATACTGTCAGATACAGCGCTCTCTTTATTGCTTTAGCAAGGCTCTCTATGGTAGAATGGGGATATTCTGCACGCACTTCGTCTGGGTTTATCCATCTTGCACCCCAGAGAGGAGTCTTCCTGCATTATTAATTCAGCAGAATATTAGTCCATCAATCCCCATATTAACAAATGCTTAGTCTCCTGCCTGTGGATAAATTGACTCTGTACACAGTGAACCAAGTGGCGCATTAAAGGGGAACAGTGCAGAATAGATGATGGCTGATCCGTACAGTATAGTGCAGCGTAATATCGTGTCACCTGAATAACAAATGTGCTTCTGTTATTGAGGAGATACAACCATGTTCTCAGCTGTCAGAGGATAAAATGCAGCAAAACCTTGTTACTGTACATTTACTAAATCCCTGTGAAGGTTTATACCGTGCTGTAATGAAATAGCACAAGATAAACATGTCATCCTCCACAGAGAGAAATGAGAGTGAAGAATCCATGTGATATCTGTGGACATTGGTCATTATACACTGACATAGAAGGTAATCCACCGAACAGAGTGCTCACTGACAATCATGTAATAACAATGGAGTTATAAATAGTACAGACTGTCTACAGGAAGGGCGGCGGATTTAATATGGTTGTATGATAGTCGAAGGAAGGATTTGACAAAAACAGCACTACTCCTTTATATGGCTGTGTTTGGTATTCCAGTGCAGCAATCCATTAGAGGGAACCCAGTACTTGTCATGGTGGCTTGTAGATTCAGCCAATTCTTCCAACTCTTCTCCTGGGCTGAGGATGCCTGCAATGTAAGTGATGGCTTGTGGTAGTCTTCTCCTGCGACACATCATAACCGTCTTCAGCCGTCTTGAGCCAGATGAGCGTTAGAGTGAATATGATGGTAGAGCAGGTAAATGACTCATAATACATGTGGCTGTAAGAAAACAGTTTAGAAAACTTTATTGGATAATTCATGCAATAAAGCAAAGGACAGCTTCCATAGCAATGGAGGTACAGGTCTTACAAAAGCTTGGCGGATGGTAGTTACAGCAGTGTGCGCTTTGGTCTGTCTCTCTCGCAATATGTGCCAGTCTCTCCATGCTCATTCTCTCTACCCAGGATATCCTGTCCATCAGGTGGTCCATCAGAGTCAGTTTTCTAAGTCTTTTTGCAGAAAGTAAAAACCAATATGGTCGTGTACATGCAACCCCCTTGTGACTAAGGTCCTCAATCCGTCTGCCACAAAAGCCCACAAATTCTCCCTTGCTACCCCTTACTCTTGCAGTTATAGACCACATAAAGAATGTTACCACCAGTGATTATAAAATCCTCATTTCACATGTAATATTTAGGGTACGTTCATGGGGTACAGATCAGTGTAGTTAAAATTGTTCTAAACTGCATTGGAAAAAACTGGGTGCAGATTTGACTTGATTTTGGTGCAGTTTCTTGATTTTTCAGGTGAAACACATTTATTTGATATGTTAGGGAGTCTGTCAGAACAAAAGAATGAGATATATACTAATCAGAGTACAGAGTGCATTGCTGCCAGGGATGTATTTCTTATTTAGGACCGCTACTCCATTCTTGTAAAAGTCTTCCTTTTATCCCTATGCGAATGAGCAGAAAAGAGCTTTAGAGACATTGCTTACCATTATTGGGCTTCATTATCTGCAGCTGCTAACTGCTGTTTTCACCCCTTCCTCAGTTGCCTGACTGTTTCTACCTTGGTGATCTGGGATGACTCCTGGAACCTAATCACACTTTCCAACCACTATTGGGGAAATGCAAGGCACATCTTGGCTGTTGTTTCTACCTAAGTCTTCACACTGAGAGATTCATGAAGTCTTAGTTCTGCAGGCTTGGGGTCCAGTGACATGGGACTGCCTGGTAACGCTATCTGCCTCTAACAATCCTTCAGAGCTGAAGAAGCTCTGCCATAAACTAACTCACTCATCTGATACTACCTTTTAGATGGCTAAAGGCTAGCAATCTTGAGCCCCTGGCAATCTTCTAGAAAACCCAGAGCCAAAGTCACTGTTTGCATAGCAACACAGAAATGGCATATTAACTTTTACATATCCAGCAAAAAGCCAATGGCAGAACAGTGAAAAATAGTATAAAACATTGCAAACATGTTTAGCAGCAATGGCCCTTTTGGGGAAAACTACATAAGCAAAAACATGATCATCCGACAAAATGCTTGTTTGTCGGTTGATGGTATTGTTTATATGGGTCAAAAACTCATTGTTATTAGTCATTTCCCCCATGTAAACAGGGAATGTGCAGCCAACAATGATGAAACTGTATATAAATGAACATGCTTTTTAATAAACTAGGCACATCTATTGCCCACTGTGCACAAAAATGTCAAATCTTATTTGAGTTATGATTTACACCAGTCTTTGACAGAAACTATTGTAAATTTTCCAGGCCGCAGAGGACATTCTCCTATTTCTAAGCCCTGCCCACGCACACGCTATTTTGGACTGGGGCGAGCAGGACGTAGTGCAGTATAAAGTATCATATTTTTGTGTAAATACAGAATTGCGCAAAAATTAGCAACTTTGTTACGCCATATTAATAGGTACCTGCTATTGTATTCCTTAAGCCTGACGGGAGTTTAGAGGCCTGTATGGAGGCTGCAGCATGAGCAGATGACTGGAACAGCTGAGGAGAGGTTTTATACTGTTTCACTATTGACTATTGCCATCAATTTATTTATTGGCCTGGTGGCCATTTCCCTTTTTGGCTTAAGCAGCAGAAAGGCTACAGATATATCTCCAGGCGCATAGAACAGCCTGAACCTCGCTAGATGTATGTAGCAGTCTGAACCTTTCCAATACATAAAGCTGCTTGGCAGCAGTGGCATAAATACCTGGGTAGCAGGGGTAGCGGCTGCCAAAGGGCCTGGGACCTTAGGCGCCCAGCGACAGCTGCTACCGCTACGTTTTTTTTTCTTCTTTTCTTAATAGGCCATTACCGGCTGGAGTAACTCCAGTCGGTAACGGGCCTTATTTACTTACTGATCCTGGCAGTAGCCAGGATCAGTAAGTGACACCACGGGCCCCACAAACACTATTATTATACTTGAGGGTCTTTTCAAATTTCCGAGTATAATGATTGGAGGTCCAGGAGAGGTAAGGGAACATAAAAAACCGTGTTACTTACCTCTCCGGACCAGCTTCGTGCCTACTTCTGTGATTCTCCCTGACGTCACATGACCGGGGCCTGCGTCCCAGGTCATGTGACATCCCGGACGTCATTGAAGATGGCCGACATCACCGAGGACTGCAGCAGAGCCGGGAATAGGTAAGTAACATTGTTTTTTATGTTGGTACCCTCCTTCAGTCTCCGATTATTATACTCTGGGGTCTGAAGAGACCCCAGTGTATATTAATTGTTCATGGGTGTTCACAGTGGGGCATAATAGTGTGTGTAGGGGCTACTACGGAACGTAATACTGTGTGCAGGGGCCACTATGGGACATAATACTGTGTGCAGGGGCCACTATGGGACATAATACTGTGTGTAGGGGTCACTATGTGGCATAATACTGTGTGCAGGGGCCACCATGGGACATAATAGTGTGTGCAGGGGCCACTATGGGTCATAATAGCGTATACAGGGGCCACTATGGGGCATAATAGAGAGCGCAGGAATGTGGGGGGAAGGGTCAGTCGGGGTCTTTGGCTGGCGTCAGTCGAGGGGGGCCATGTCAAACGTTTGCCGTTCCTAGTTACGCCACTGCTTGGCAGATTATAATATGGATGGTTTTGGTGGCCATTTGGGAACTCAAGAGGGCAGATTGTGGATAAAACAATACTGCTTTGTGTAAAGAACCATAGCCCAAAGACCTTATTGTGTTCTGTTTGCAAAACTGCAAAAAGACTGCTTTGTACAATGATCAGCACAGTCTGCATAGACCGGGTCACATGACCATAACGCTGCAGGTTCTCAACCAGGGATAGCGCAGCAAATTGCCAAAGGAGAAACATGTAAGATGATGTGCACAGTAGGTGTGTGGGGTCTTCCTTCATCTGTATTTAGAGGTCTTGGGTCTGTATTAGTTAATCGGATCTACCATGGTCTGTATTTAGGGGGTTGGTTTATTTATTTAGGAGTCTGGCATCAGGGTTAAGCTTCAGGCAGTGAGAACAGCTTACTGCTTTGAGTTCTCCGGATATATAGTGCAGCCTGAATTTGTCCAGATATATAGAGCTTCTGTGTCTTTAAATGTAAGTCTTCAAAAAAATGAAACAAATATGGAATATGTTTTTCTTCTCTTTTTAGAGTGGTGTAATCTTCTACAGCCACACACAGGATTTACGGAATCATTATCTGACGTTAAGCTCAGCTTTATGTAACCGCACAAGTGACAGAGTTCAGGACGCTCTCGCTGGGGGGCATTTACCCAATCAGTATGGAGTCCTCCAAGGATTATTACTCCCTAATTCCTCGTTTTATCACAATGTTTCTCCCCTGAAATGAGAAGATTCAATGGAGTCTCTGTGTCGTGGCCGCGGGTGCTTGGATATATTATCACTGATGTATGCGAGGATTCTGCGCTGTAGTCACCTGCAGATTTATCGCCTTCTGTCAAATTTATAAATTCTAATTCTTCACAATATCCGGGGGGGTTTGAGGATTATGTAGACAGGTATGCATTGTACATAAAATATTACCTCAGTGGCCTACATTTACAATAACAACAGTTACGCAGTGCAAGCCAGTCAATCTTTAAATCTGCCATATCTATCACAATGGATGATGCAGGATGATGCATTATACAGTCTAAAGTATTGGGACTCCTACACATTACACCTACAGGAGTTTTCATGACATCCCATTCTCAATCCATAGCCATTAAAGGGATTGGCCAGGAATTGGACAACACAGGAAAGTGAAACACAATAAAAACTCATCTGTCCTCATCATACTGAATTGAGTATGTGACTGGTTCCTTTCTCGTGGCCACTGATTGGCTTTAGTGGTCACTTATGGAACAGGGCTTCCGGTCGCGACTTCACAGCACATGCCTCAACAGGCAGAGGTGGCGAAATCGGAAGCGCCGAGTACAGAAGAGCATGATGGGTTTTTTTTATGTTTTACCTTCCTTGGCCTCTGACTTGAGCAGTTACTGGACAACCCCTTTAATAGCATACAGAACAGTACTTGTCGAACCAGACACTGATGTTAGATAAGAAGGTCTGACTCACTGTCTCTATTGTATGGCACATCCCAAAAGTGTTTGATAGGGTTAAGATCAGGGTTCTGTATTGGCAAGTCAAGTTTTTCTGCATCAAACTCAACTAACCATGCCTTCATGAATCTTGTTCATGTACAAGGGCACAGTCATGTTAGAATAGAAGTAATTCTCTTCCATTAACATTTGCACAAAAACTGTGCCAGGAACTATCGAGACGCTATGTTGACCTTACATCACCAAACACAATGGCAAGCGTGAAATGGAGTGATCAAAAGCATGTCATCACTTGACGCTACGTTGCACTACATAGTGTGGAATCACACTTCTCTATATTGCATTTTGTTCATAGATCCCCTACCTCAACCATCAAAAACCTTTCAATTGAACTAGAGTGGAGATTTTGATCCAGGCCCTCTCGCCCAACATCAGTGTCTGACCTCACAATTGGTGTTTTGGATGAATTTGCAAAAAGACTTGTAGAAAGCCTTCCAAGAAGTGTGAAAGCAGTTTTATCTGTTAGCGTGAACCAACACCATATTAATAACAATGGATTTACAGTACAATGAAATGTCTTAAAAACTCCCGTATGTCTAATGTGTAGATGTTCTAATACTTTTATCAGTATAGTGTTTATATGTGCTGCTGCTTGGATTACAGGAAAGAATTTTGTAAGCAAGTTCACTTTTTTTAATCTCACGTAAAATGTAATAAAAAGTCATCAAAATTTCATTTTAACATGAAAGGACTACAGCTTATTCAACAAAAAACAAGCCTTCAAACAACGTAATGGACAAAAAATGTGTTTTTATTGTGTAAAAGTAGTAAAACATGAATCCATAAATTTGGTATCACCATAAATCAATTCACAGAAGTTAACCTATCATTTATACCACACAGTGAACACTATAAAAAAAAGACCACAAAAACATTTGTGCTAGTGCTGTTCTTTTTCAATTCACTTAAAATCTAAACAACCTAAAAAAATATTTTTTCAAAATATTATGGGGCAAATTTATCAAGAAGCGTATTTTGAACACAAGTCTTTATATGCACTGGTGGCACCAGAAAAGTGATGTAAATGATGATAAATCTGGAGTCGATGACCCCAACCACATGCTTTTGCTATCTCTCCTTTTGAAATTGGGCAAGGGTAGATAAAAACGTCAGTTGCAACAATTTTTCTCATGTTGTTTAAAAAGTCACAAGTTTGAGGTCAAAGGCCAAAATAGGCCATGTCCTCAAAGGCTTAATATGGGCAAATGCAATTGTATAAGGTATTGATAGTAAGTATACACACAGTTTAGCTTTGAGGTGTCAGAAAACTCTCTTGAAGTTGCAGTCTTCCATCTCCAAATTTCCTGCTGCACCTCTCCCCTTTCTCTGTCTGTGGTGTACCCCACCCTCACAATTGATAATGAAGAGATTGTATTGCTGACTGTTAGAATGATTCCTCCTCTACCAATACTTTTCTCACCTTCCAGAGACTTATTTCATCTTTGTTTAATTAATTATTGATGAGAATTTGGCTGAGACATTCCCATCGCTTCTGCTTCACAACAAAGCTACTGAAAAAGTACCGGCGGGATTCATTTACACTCATTGTTTGGGTGTAATGTAGGTAGTGAAACACAATACCATCTGTCTGGATATTTACAGCCAAACTTCCTGCTGCTTTCCTGTCTTCCTCTGACTCCTAACAGGATCGGACATGCTGTATGTACAGTCTGCAAAGTTGCACAGGGTCACTGCAGACAAAGGGGCTACTGATACAGCGCAAGAATGGGTAAAGCTTTAGAGTCACAATTACTGATTGATTTTTTTGGTCTATGAATGAAGTGATCTATGCCTAGTGGTCTATGCCATTTCAACAGAGGGAGATTTATTAAAGCTTCAACACTAGACGTCAAATCTCCTAAGCTATTTGTTACAGTCAGCATTATATATTAAAAAAAATAAATAAATTAACTAATATCCTGCGGAGCCCACTGGGCTCTGAACTGCAGGGCATGCAGGTGTGAACAAGGTCCGACAGTTAAACTCACTGCTGGGCCACACCTCAAACTAAATGCTCCCTGTTACTTCACAAGGAAGCTGCCATTGCAGGACAAGCAGCCGCCTAAATGAATACTAAGTCTTAGTGGTTACTTCACCACAAGACAACACAAATGACCGTGTGCTCCCAGCAGCTTACTGAGCAGCACCTAGACCACAGCTATCTACAGCTGTAGTACCACAAGTGGCAGACTGCCTAAGGTAGGAGTAACAGTAGTAACTAAGGGAAGGGAACCCACAATTTTAACCCTTAAGGGAATTTCTGCCTACCTGCCTAACTAGGCAGCTTACTGCCAACTAAAGTCTTGTTCAGACACACAGCATGTGGATATTGAGAACCACATAGGAACCCATGCGCGCGCGCACGCACACACACTAACAAATGAGGTTTGATATTAGAGAGCCGGGCGGCTAAACCAGCCTCCTTAAATAGGAAGAAGGTGGGACCAATCAGAAGCCCAGGTGCTACAAACCAGAAACCGATAGGCTGACACCAGCGTCAATCAGCATGCCGACCACGCCCATCGGCTGCAAAGGGAATTAACCCTATGAATGCTGGACTGCGCAGTAGTACAGGCTGTGATCATAATATCTTGGCCACAGCTGCCACACAGTTCTAACACTAGTGAGGGTACTTCATAAAACAGGAACACCTGGGCCGAGCTTCTGCACTGAAATCTACACTAGCTAGTTGGCGTAGATTCATTTATGCCAACACCATGCCCCTTTTGATGCCCCCTTTGAGGAAAACATGAGGACAACATAAAACAGGAAAGAATCACACTTTTTTTTTAAACAAAAACCTGACTTGCACAAATTTTTTTTTACTTTTTCATGTCTTGTATGCCAGAAAAATGCTGTACAATGAATGATTAATCTCCCCCATACTATCCTTACACAGGAGGTTGCAAGTATATGCTTCTCTCTATATAAGCCATCCTGTACAGATCTGCATTTATAGTATGGATTGTTCTGTAGAGACCTCTCCATATACAATTGGTGTATAGCAACAACTGCCCATGTTATATATGCGTTGGGGTTTCCGTCTGCATTGGGACTTGAAAAACAAAAACCCAATCTGCTTAAAAATCAGTTACCCACAGAAACCTGGCAGATCTGGGGGCCACACGGTGGCTCAGTGGTTAGCCTTGCAGTGCTGGAGTCCTGGTGTTCAAATCCCACCAAGGGCATAAAACCATCTGCAAGGAGTTTGTATGTTCTCCCCATGTTTGCATGGATTTCCATCTCTTATTCCAAAAATGACATACTGATAGGGAAAAATGTACATTGTGAGCTCTATGTGGGGCTCACAATCTACATTTAAGAAAAAAAAAAAGAAACCTGGCAGATCCCATACACTCTAATGGGGTCCGCTAGGTTTCCACCAGAAAAATTTGTATTATTCAAGTGGAAAGGGGGACGGAATCCTTGAATGGTCACAGAATGCAGGTGTGACAATAGCCCTAAAGGGGTTGTCCCATCACAAGGATCCTATCTATACTGCTTGTTAATGTGGATGTAAGACGTTTCCTAAATACATTGCTCAGCAAAGCTGCTTTGTTTGTCCATTATCTTACTTTATTCAATTCATTGTTGACACAGCCCTTGACTTATCTGCTCAAAAGTCAAGTGATGTATCTGCTGCTCTCAGGGGGGAGGGAGGAGGGGCTAAGTGCACGGGAGCGAGCCTGTGTTTCTAGCTATTCCTGTGTCTACACCATGTGATCTAGTTCCCTGCTATCAGATAGAGGAGAGGAGCTGCATTCATTTCTGAACTGTCTTCTGTTTTCCCAGTTATCAGGCTAGCTAACTCATTTGTGTTCATTATGGCAGAGACAGGCAGTCTCTGTATGTAACACAGAATGAAGTTGCTGCTGCCTGTACTTCATAGTCCAATATGGGTGGGCGGAGCTACATGCGAATTTGGGGGTGGGGCTAAACGGCAGGTTGCATGTGAAACCCTGCCCACCAAATGATGCAAGAAACCAGGAAGAAAGAAGATTTTACAGCAGTGAAGACTGCTGAGTATGCGACGTGGGAATACCCCTTTAATGTGTGGATTGTCACTCCCAAATGGGGTTATCTTTTTCTGAATCTTTAGGAATCATTTTTGTGTCAGAGACTAGGCCTGTCAATGGATTCTATGATACTTTGGTTGGCCATTCCTACCCTTGGTGGTATAGATAATGGTTGTTGAATATCCCTAGTAAAACTAGTTTATTCTCCCAATGCTCTTCAATGCAGTTTTCTTAACTCATATAGTTCACTGATCTGAGGCAGATCTGACACTAAAATATATAAAGACAAGGCTAGTAGATGAATACCAGCAAGAAAACAGCTCATGTAGTGCCCCGCAATGCGACAGTGGAATACTTCTTAAAGCTACAGATGCAAGGTCACACAATAAGAAAACTAGGACAAGTTTCAGACACAACAACAGTCTCCTAAGGGACAGATGCAGATAATTGGAATGGCAGCTTTAAAATAACATATAATAAGACATTTCAAGGCTGGTGCATTGACTCTGAAGCACCAAGTCATATGACAAGCTTTTCCACTAAATTTGTAAATAACAAGGAAACATCTCTCCTGTAGCTGAAAGGAGAATAAATGTAGAAGGAAATGGGCAGGGAATCCTAGTCGGCCCTAATAAAATTGGACACAATTTAGCTGAAAACGTAAAAGATGTGTTATATGTTCCCAGTCTAGAAGAAGGAGTGTTATCTGGTAAAGGTGTGACGGCTAAAGGACTCCGATAAATTGCAGGGTGAAAAGTGTCACAAATTTTGCATGGAAAGTGGGTGAGTATGAGTATTTAAATAATCTCAAGACACTAAAGGAACACTTGAGACTCTGCAGACATGGACAAAACTGGGCATTCTTAATAATCTTGCTGCATGCCATTCTCAATCAAATATTGTGCTTGTCATATGCCATTCACAAAACTTCAGAGAAATGTTGGAGTTGCATGGACAGGGTCCAGGAAACTGTCATAAATTTTTGCTGAAATCTAATTCAGTTCCTAGTTGGTTTACGCTAGGTTCACACTAGCATTGGTCTATCTGTTGTTCCGGTCAGTCAGAGGACAAGAACAACAGACAAGCAAACCACTGTAATATCAGTTATACATGAAGCCTGAAAGACCCCATTAACTAGGAGGTGAGTGTGTGTGTGTGTGTGTGTGTGTGTGTGTGTGTGTGTGTGTGTGTGTGTGTGTGTGTGGGGGGGGGTACGTTGTTTTAAACTGAAAGCAGTGGAAGAAAAAGTCCTCTCACAATGCCAAAGTTCTGATACTTCTTCTGAAAACTGCAAGAAATAAACTTCAGTATAAGAGTAAGTTCACACGGAGCAACGTGCCGCGTGATGTGGCACGTATATGGCGTGTGAGACTTTGCGCGCCATAAAAGCTCCCATTGATTTCAATGGGAGCCAGGATCGTATACGCCACGTTATTTTGCGGCCGTGATTTTGCGGCTGCAAAATCACGGCCGCAAAATTACGCGGTGTATACGATCCGAACTCCCATTGAAATCAATGGGAGTGTATACGGCGCGCAAAGTCTCACACGCCATATACGTGCCACATCACGCGGCACGTTACTCCATGTGAACTTACCCGAAAGCATGGTCTAGACATAGATCACTCTGTATAGAGCACAATGTTAAGAAAAGTCTTTAAAGATTATAAGGTATTGTTCAGTCTATATAGCCCAATTTGTATAACCCACCATGTATAGATTAGTATGTGTAGTTCATCCTATAGACAATTCTTAAAGACTTCTCTCCACAGATCGGCGCGTCTAGACCATGCTTTATAGAGTACTATAGAGCATGAAGTGACCATGGGGCCTTCCTGCCCAGACTGATTATTAATAATTATTGTTTATTATTATTTTGGGTTTCATTTATTCTGAGAACAGTAAACTCTTCGGGGCGAGAGTCATTGCTGTGCGAGATATGAAGCCTCTCTGAATATAAATGTCATTTCTTGCACTTTGTAATGTTTCAGCGGATTACCCAGAATAATAAATCTCAGTGACGGCTTCTCCCGCCCTGAACACATTGTATGTACACGATTTATCTCCAGAATATTCTGCATTCCCAGAGATGAGGAGATTGGAGCGGTTTGTACTTATGGTGCATTAATCTCATGTTATCGGCTAATATCCCCGCAGAGAACAGTGGCGTTACCTTGAGATAAATGCCGCACATCGTTCTTCAGAACAGATTCTGAAGCTAGGAACGTTAAACACATTAAACCACTAAGATTCTCATTATTATGATTTGGTCAATATTATTGTTGGGTTTAACAGATGTGGAAGAGCGAGTGCCTGATAAATGGCTTAATGTGGATTATGAAGACTAGAGTAATGATCAGGGCATTGCACAGACAATGCAAAGAAGGAGACAGCTGAGATCTTGTACGTACAGAATATATTCACTCCAGGGGTCATGAGTACAGTGTATAGACCACAAGACATGCACCTATAGGGAAATGAATCCTGATTAGAGATGAGCGAACACTAAAATGTTCGAGGTTCGAAATTCGATTCGAACAGCCGCTCAATGTTCGTGTGTTCGAACGGGTTTCGAACCCCATTATAGTCTATGGGGAACAGATACTCGTTAAGGGGGAAACCCAAATCCGTGTCTGGAGGGTCACCAAGTCCACTATGACACCCCAGGAAATGATGCCAACACCTCTGGAATGACACTGGGACAGCAGGGGAAGCATGTCTGGGGGCATCTAACACACCAAAGACCCTCTATTACCCCAACATCACAGCCTAACAACTACACACTTTACACACTCAATACCACCTCTCTGACAGTAGGAAAACACCTTGAAACATGTGTATTTGGCACTTGCAGTGAGGAGAGCTTGTCACCAGCAGTGAATTTGGCCCTTGTAGTAAGTTGAGGTTGGCACCAACATTTGTTTTGAAAATCAGGGTGGATTGAGCCTCTAACCAGCAGAGTTTGGGCAAATTCATGGTGGAGGGAGCCTCTAAAAACCCCAGTTTGGACCAATTCATGGTGGAGGGAGCCTCTAACCAGCCCAGTTTGGGCAAATTCATGGTGGAGGGAGCCTCTAAAAAACCCAGTTTGGACCAATTCATGGTGGAGGGAGCCTCTAACCAGCCCAGTTTGGGCAAATTCATGGTGGAGGGAGCCTCTAACCAGCCCAGTTTGGACCAATTAATGGTGGAGGGAGCCTCTAACCAGCCCAGTTTGGACCAATTAATGGTGGAGGGAGCCTCTAACCACCCCAGTTTGGACCAATTCATGGTGGAGGGAGCCTCTAACCACCCCAGTTTGGACCAATTCATGGTGGAGGGAGCCTCTAACCAGCCCAGTTTGGGCAAATTCATGGTGGAGGGAGCCTCTAAACAGCCCAGTTTGGGCAAATTCATGGTGGAGGGAGCCTCTAACCAGCCCAGTTTGGACCAATTAATGGTGGAGGGAGCCTCTAACCAGCCCAGTTTGGACCAATTAATGGTGGAGGGAGCCTCTAACCAGCCCAGTTTGGACCAATTAATGGTGGAGGGAGCCTCTAACCACCCCAGTTTGGACCAATTCATGGTGGAGGGAGCCTCTAACCAGCCCAGTTTGGGCAAATTCATGGTGGAGGGAGCCTCTAACCAGCCCAGTTTGGACCAATTAATGGTGGAGGGAGCCTCTAACCAGCCCAGTTTGGACCAATTAATGGTGGAGGGAGCCTCTAACCACCCCAGTTTGGACCAATTCATGGTGGAGGGAGCCTCTAACCAGCCCAATTTGGACCAATTCATGGTGGAGGGAGCCTCTAAAAAACCCAGTTTGGACCAATTCATGGTGGAGGGAGCCTCTAAACAGCCCAGTTTGGGCAAATTCATGGTGGAGGGAGCCTCTAAAAAACCCAGTTTGGACCAATTCATGGTGGAGGGAGCCTCTAACCAGCCCAGTTTGGACCAATTAATGGTGGAGGGAGCCTCTAAACAGCCAAGTTTGGACCAATTCATGGTGGAGGGAGCCTCTAAAAACCCCAGTTTGGACCAATTCATGGTGGAGGGAGCCTCTAACCAGCCCAGTTTGGACCAATTAATGGTGGAGGGAGCCTCTAACCAGCCCAGTTTGGACCAATTAATGGTGGAGGGAGCCTCTAACCACCCCAGTTTGGACCAATTCATGGTGGAGGGAGCCTCTAAACAGCCAAGTTTGGACCAATTCATGGTGAAGGGAGCCTCTAAAAACCCGTTTGGACCAATTCATGGTGGAGGGAGCCTCTAACCAGCCCAGTTTGGGCAAATTCATGGTGGAGGGAGCCTCTAAACAGCCCAGTTTGGGCAAATTCATGGTGGAGGGAGCCTCTAACCAGCCCAGTTTGGACCAATTAATGGTGGAGGGAGCCTCTAACCAGCCCAGTTTGGACCAATTCATGGTGGAGGGAGCCTCTAAACAGCCAAGTTTTGGGAAATTCATGGTGGAGGGAGCCTCTAACCAGCCCAGTTTGGACCAATTCATGGTGGAGGGAGCCTCTAAAAAACCCAGTTTGGACCAATTCATGGTGGAGGGAGCCTCTAAACAGCCCAGTTTGGGCAAATTCATGGTGGAGGGAGCCTCTAACCAGCCCAGTTTGGGCAAATTCATGGTGGAGGGAGCCTCTAACCAGCCCAGTTTGGACCAATTAATGGTGGAGGGAGCCTCTAACCAGCCCAGTTTGGACCAATTAATGGTGGAGGGAGCCTCTAACCAGCCCAGTTTGGACCAATTCATGGTGGAGGGAGCCTCTAACCAGCCCAGTTTGGACCAATTAATGGTGGAGGGAGCCTCTAAACAGCCAAGTTTTGGGAAATTCATGGTGGAGGGAGCCTCTAACCAGCCCAGTTTGGACCAATTAATGGTGGAGGGAGCCTCTAACCAGCCCAGTTTGGACCAATTCATGGTGGAGGGAGCCTCTAAACAGCCCAGTTTGGGCAAATTCATGGTGGAAGGAGCCTCTAACCAGCAGAGTTGTGGGAAAGCAGGGTGGAGGGAGCCTCTAACCAGCAGAGTTGGTGGAAATCAGGGTGGAGGGAGCCTCTAACCAGCAGAGTTGGGGGAAATCATGTTGGAGGGAGCCTAGTATTAGCAGAATTGTGCAACGCTTATGGTGGATGAGTATGAGGATGCGGAGGAATTGGAGAGGTTGAGTACAGACATGGAGTTTCATGTTGGGGTGCTTTACACAGGTGGGCACAAAAATGACGGCTCTACCCAGTGGTGGTTCATTTTTATCAAAGTGAGCCGGTCGGCACTCTCAGCTGACAGACGGGTGCGCTTGTCAGTGATGATGCCACCGGCTGCACTGAACACCCTCTCAGATAGGACGCTGGCGGCAGGACAGGACAGCACCTCCAAGGCATATAGGGCAAGTTCAAGCCACAGGTCCAACTTCGACACCCAATACGTGTAGGGCGCAGAGGGGTCGGAGAGGACAGGGCTGTGGTCGGAAAGGTATTCCCGCAACATGCGCCTATACTTCTCACGCCTGGTGACACTAGGACCCTCCGTGGCGGCACTTTGGCGAGGGGGTGCCATCAAGGTGTCCCAGACCTTAGACAGTGTGCCCCTCGTTTGTGTGGACCGGTGAGAACTTGGTTGCCTACTGGAGGAACTGCCCTCCCTGCCGCCACTGTCACATGCTGGAAACATCTCCATCATATTCTGCACCAATTGCCTGTGGCAAGCATTGATGCGATTGGCCCTCCCCTCTACCGGAATAAAAGACGAGATGTTGTTTTTATACCGGGGGTCAAGGATAGCAAAGATCCAGTACTGGTTGTCCTCCATGATTTTGACAATACGCTTGTCGGTTGTAAAGCACCCCAACATGAACTCAGCCATGTCTGCCACAGTGTTAGTTGGCATGACTCCTCTGGCCCCACCGGAAAGTTCAATCTCCATTTCCTCCTCATCCTCCATGTCTACCCATCCGCGCTGCAACAATGGGACGATTCGAAGTTGCCCGGAAGCCTCCTGTATCACCATCACATCATCGGACAACTCTTCTTCCTCCTCCTCCTCCTCCTCCTCCTCCTCCATTAAACGCAGTGAAGCGGACAGATGTGTGGACCTACTCTCCAGCTGTGACGGATCGGATGCTATCCCTAACTCCTCTGTGTGATCTGAGTTATCCCTGATGTCAATCAGGGATTCTCTCAGAACACACAAGAGCGGGATTGTAAGGCTCACCATCGCATCCTCAGAGCTCACCCTCCTTGTGGACTCCTCAAAGACCCGTAGGATGTCACAAAGGTCTCTCATCCATGGCCACTCATGGATGTGAAACTGAGGCAGCTGACTTTGTGGCACCCTAGGGTTTTGTAGCTGGTATTCCATCAAAGGTCTCTGCTGCTCAACCACTCTATTCAACATCTGAAACGTTGAGTTCCAGCGTGTGGGGACGTCGCACAAAAGCCGGTGTTGTGGCACATGCAGGCGTTGCTGGAGAGATTTTAAGCTAGCAGCGGCTACTGTCGACTTGCGAAAGTGGGCGCACATGCGCCGCACTTTCACCAGTAGCTCTGGAACATTGGGGTAGCTCTTTAGGAAACGTTGCACCACTAGGTTGAAGACGTGGGCCAGGCATGGAACATGTTGGAGTCCGGCAAGCTCCAGAGCTGCTACCAGGTTCCGGCCGTTATCACAAACGACCATGCCTGGGCCCAGGTGCAGCGGCTCAAACCATATTGCCGTCTCATCGAGGAGGGCATCCCTCACCTCGGAGGCAGTGTGCTGTCTGTCCCCCAAGCTGATCAGCTTCAGCACAGCCTGCTGACGTCTACCAACGCCAGTGCTGCAACGTTTCCAACTCGTAGCTGGGGTCAATCTAACAGCGGAGGAGGAGGCGGTGGCGGAGGAGGAGGCGGTGGCGGAGGAGGAGGCGGTAGAGGAGGAGGAGGAGGGGGGTGTTCTTCTCGTGTCCCTGCCAGGAATGTTAGGCGGGGAGACGAGGTACACCGGGCCAGTTTGGGAAGCAGTCCCAGCCTCAACTACATTCACCCAGTGTGCCGTCAGTGAAATGTAGCGTCCCTGTCCGCATGCACTTGTCCACGCGTCGGTGGTCAAGTGGACCTTTGTGCAAAGCGCGGAACTAAGGGCCCGCCTGATGTTGAGTGACACGTGCTGGTGCAAGGCGGGGACGGCACACCGGGAGAAGTAGTGACGGCTAGGGACGGCATAGCGAGGTGCCGCAGTTGCCATCAGGTCCAGGAAGGCGGGAGTTTCAACAAGCCGGAACGCCAACATCTCCTGGGCCAGCAGTTTAGCGATGTTGGTGTTCAAGGCTTGCGCGTGTGGGTGGTTAGCAGTGTATTTCTGCCGCCGCTCCAATGTCTGAGAGATGGTGGGTTGTTGTAAAGAAACGCCTGATGGTGCCTTTGATGGTGCAGGAGAAGGAGATAAGACAGGACCAGGGGAGGATGAGGTAGAAGTCAACAAAGTGGCGGAGGCAGATGAAGTGGTGTCCTGGCTCGTCCTCTGGAGTGCATCGCCAGCACAGTCAGCAGTGGCAGTGGCAGAGGCAGAGGCAGAGGCAGTGGCAGTGGCGTGAACGGCAGGCGGCCTTTGTCCTGCCGTTGCTGCCTGCCACTGATTCCAGTGCTTGGATTCCAAATGACGGCGCATTGAAGTGGTGGACAGGTTGCTCTTCTCAGAGCCCCTAATCAATTTCGAGAGGCAAATTGTGCAGACAACACTATATCTGTCCTCGGCGCATTCCTTGAAAAAACTCCACACCTTCGAGAAACGTGCCCTCGAGGTGGGAGTTTTTCGGGGCTGGGTACGAACTGGAACATCTTGGGAGATTCCGGGTGTGGCCTGGCTTCGCCTAAGCTGCTGACCTCTGCCTCTAGCTACCCTTTTTGGTGCTGCACCTGCCTCAACATCCACACTACTTTCCCCGCTTGACATCCCCCCTGTCCAGGTCGGGTCAGTGTCCTCATCATCCACCACTTCCTCTTCCAACTCCTGTCTCATCTCCTCCTCCCGCACAATGCGCCAGTCAACTGGATGCCCTGACGGCAACTGCGTCACATCATCGTCGATGAGGGTGGGTTGCTGGTCATCCACCACCAAATCGAACGGAGATGGAGGAGACTCTAGTGTTTGAGCATCTGGACACAGATGCTCCTCTGTTAGGTTCGTGGAATCGTGACGTGGAGAGGCAGGTTGAGGGACAATGAAAGGAGCGGAGAACAGCTCTGGGGAGCAGGGACAGTTTGGGTTATTGTTCTGTAAAGCTTCGGAATTTTGGGAGGAAGGAAGACAAGACTGTTGGGTAATAGGAGGAGAGGAGGCAGAGTCTGACTGGCTGCTGGACAATGTGCTGTAAGCGTTCTCTGACAGCCATTGCAAGACCTGTTCCTGGTTCTCGGGCCTACTAAGGTTTGTACCCTGCAGTTTAGTTAATGTGGCAAGCAACCCTGGCACTGTGGAGTGGCGCAATGCTTGCTGCCCCACAGGAGTAGGCACGGGACGCCCTGTGGCTTCACTGCTACCTTGCTCCCCAGAACCATTCCCCCGACCTCGCCCACGGCCTCGTCCACGTCCCTTTCCGGGAGCCTTGCGCATTTTGAATTCCTAGTTAGAAATTGGCACTGTATACCAGTAGTAAAAATTGTGGGTGCACGTAACCCCAATATATTCTTTGAATTCCCAGTCAGACACTGGCACTATATGGCAGTAGCAAGAAATGAGGGTATTTGTATTCCCAATATATTCTTTGAATTCCCAGTCAGACAATGGCACTGTATACCAGTAGTAAAAATTGTGGGTGCACGTAACCCCAATATATTCTTTGAATTCCCAGTCAGACACTGGCACTATATGGCAGTAGCAAGAAATGAGGGTATTTGTATTCCCAATATATTCTTTGAATTCCCAGTCAGACAATGGCACTGTATACCAGTAGTAAAAATTGTGGGTGCACGTAACCCCAATATATTCTTTGAATTCCCAGTCAGACACTGGCACTATATGGCAGTAGCAAGAAATGAGGGTATTTGTATTCCCAATATATTCTTTGAATTCCCAGTCAGACAATGGCACTGTATACCAGTAGTAAAAATTGTGGGTGCACGTAACCCCAATATATTCTTTGAATTACCAGTCAGACACTGGCACTATATGGCAGTAGCAAGAAATGAGGGTATTTGTATTCCCAATATATTCTTTGAATTCCCAGTCAGACAATGGCACTGTATACCAGTAGTAAAAATTGTGGGTGCACGTAACCCCAATATATTCTTTGAATTCCCAGTCAGACACTGGCACTATATGGCAGTAGCAAGAAATGAGGGTATTTGTATTCCCAATATATTCTTTGAATTCCCAGTCAGACAATGGCACTGTATACCAGTAGTAAAAATTGTGGGTGCACGTAACCCCAATATATTCTTTGAATTCCCAGTCAGACACTGGCACTATATGGCAGTAGCAAGAAATGAGGGTATTTGTATTCCCAATATATTCTTTGAATTCCCAGTCAGACAATGGCACTGTATACCAGTAGTAAAAATTGTGGGTGCACGTAACCCCAATATATTCTTTGAATTACCAGTCAGACACTGGCACTATATGGCAGTAGCAAGAAATGAGGGTATTTGTATTCCCAATATATTCTTTGAATTCCCAGTCAGACAATGGCACTGTATACCAGTAGTAAAAATTGTGGGTGCACGTAACCCCAATATATTCTTTGAATTCCCAGTCAGACACTGGCACTATATGGCAGTAGCAAGAAATGAGGGTATTTGTATTCCCAATATATTCTTTGAATTCCCAGTCAGACAATGGCACTGTATACCAGTAGTAAAAATTGTGAGTGCACGTAACCCCAATATATTCTTTGAATTCCCAGTCAGACACTGGCACTATATGGCAGTAGCAAGAAATGAGGGTATTTGTATTCCCAATATATTCTTTGAATTCCCAGTCAGACAATGGCACTGTATACCAGTAGTAAAAATTGTGGGTGCACGTAACCCCAATATATTCTTTGAATTCCCAGTCAGACACTGGCACTATATGGCAGTAGCAAGAAATGAGGGTATTTGTATTCCCAATATATTCTTTGAATTCCCAGTCAGACAATGGCACTGTATACCAGTAGTAAAAATTGTGGGTGCACGTAACCCCAATATATTCTTTGAATTCCCAGTCAGACACTGGCACTATATGGCAGTAGCAAGAAATGAGGGTATTTGTATTCCCAATATATTCTTTGAATTCCCAGTCAGACAATGGCACTGTATACCAGTAGTAAAAATTGTGGGTGCACGTAACCCCAATATATTCTTTGAATTCCCAGTCAGACACTGGCACTATATGGCAGTAGCAAGAAATGAGGGTATTTGTATTCCCAATATATTCTTTGAATTCCCAGTCAGACAATGGCACTGTATACCAGTAGTAAAAATTGTGGGTGCACGTAACCCCAATATATTCTTTGAATTCCCAGTCAGACACTGGCACTATATGGCAGTAGCAAGAAATGAGGGTATTTGTATTCCCAATATATTCTTTGAATTCCCAGTCAGACAATGGCACTGTATACCAGTAGTAAAAATTGTGGGTGCACGTAACCCCAATATATTCTTTGAATTACCAGTCAGACACTGGCACTATATGGCAGTAGCAAGAAATGAGGGTATTTGTATTCCCAATATATTCTTTGAATTCCCAGTCAGACAATGGCACTGTATACCAGTAGTAAAAATTGTGGGTGCACGTAACCCCAATATATTCTTTGAATTCCCAGTCAGACACTGGCACTATATGGCAGTAGCAAGAAATGAGGGTATTTGTATTCCCAATATATTCTTTGAATTCCCAGTCAGACAATGGCACTGTATACCAGTAGTAAAAATTGTGGGTGCACGTAACCCCAATATATTCTTTGAATTCCCAGTCAGACACTGGCACTATATGGCAGTAGCAAGAAATGAGGGTATTTGTATTCCCAATATATTCTTTGAATTCCCAGTCAGACAATGGCACTGTATACCAGTAGTAAAAATTGTGGGTGCACGTAACCCCAATATATTCTTTGAATTCCCAGTCAGACACTGGCACTATATGGCAGTAGCAAGAAATGAGGGTATTTGTATTCCCAATATATTCTTTGAATTCCCAGTCAGACAATGGCACTGTATACCAGTAGTAAAAATTGTGGGTGCACGTAACCCCAATATATTCTTTGAATTCCCAGTCAGACACTGGCACTATATGGCAGTAGCAAGAAATGAGGGTATTTGTATTCCCAATATATTCTTTGAATTCCCAGTCAGACAATGGCACTGTATACCAGTAGTAAAAATTGTGGGTGCACGTAACCCCAATATATTCTTTGAATTACCAGTCAGAAACTGGCACTATATGGCAGTAGCAAGAAATGAGGGTATTTGTATTCCCAATATATTCTTTGAATTCCCAGTCAGACAATGGCACTGTATACCAGTAGTAAAAATTGTGGGTGTATATAGCCCCAATTCTATTGCTAGGGGACTTGCAGGGTATTTCTGGGGTGAAGGTGGGGGGGCACACCGTTGGAACGGGTATCGGGGTATATATCGGGTATACGGGAATACACTGACAGTGTATTCCATTCAGGATCCTGGGAAAGCTGGGTTGCGGCGATTGAGCCCGTCAGTGCCACGTTACACTGACAAGCTTCTCCCTGGAATTTAGCTCTTACAAGAGCTGTTGGTTGTCTTCTCCTTCCTATCCTAGCCTGTCCCTGCCTACCCAGAATCTAAGCCCTAGCTAGCTGGACGGAAACCTCCGTCCTCGGTGAATTGCAAGCTCAGAATGACGCGAAGCTGGGCGTCGCTGTTCTTTTAAATTAGAGGTCACATGTTTTCGGCAGCCAATGGGTTTTGCCTACTTTTTTCAACGTCACCGGTGTCGTAGTTCCTGTCCCACCTACCCTGCGCTGTTATTGGAGCAAAAAAGGCGCCAGGGAAGGTGGGAGGGGAATCGAGTAATGGCGCACTTTACCACGCGGTGTTCGATTCGATTCGAACATGCCGAACAGCCTAATATCCGATCGAACATGAGTTCGATAGAACACTGTTCGCTCATCTCTAATCCTGATCCCCATGAAAGACCAGGACTGGAGGTTCTGTAGATGCAATGTTTCTGCATCGGTGGCAGCTACAATGATGAATGGCTACAGGTTCATCTTACTGATCAGAGGAACAATATTAGAGATATTAGTTATTGATGCCTGTACATTTGTGTTACAAGTTGGAAGGATAGGTACATGGTCTCAGCAACTGAACATTAGTGGCATAAGCTGGTGAATTGCTTCCAATGTATGTGATGTCAAGAACCCTTATACTGAATTCTTTTGTGTCCTGAATATTTCATAGGTTGAGAACATTCTGTACCCAGTGGAGTCAATGTATCATTATTGTCACTATTCTGATGCTTTCTATAAGCAAACCTAGTAGTAAGTAAACCCATTGGTATAATTTATGTATAGGGTTACAGTACACGTTAATAAATAAAACTGTAATATACGATATGTTATCAGGGGACATAAGCATGTTGTCCACTCTCTCATAGCCAGATCTCTGTAAAAGTTCAGAAACCTTTTCAGTCACCGAAAAAACCTGTTTAGGGTAATAGAGTCAGTAAAGGAGGAGGGGGATGCAGCAGCAACTTTGGTCTCTCTTTCTCTTTCTTGAGGTGCATGTTGTGGGAAGAAAGACATGTTATTGATTTTAACAAAGCACTGTAGGATAGGTAGGCAACAGGAAATGCTATCAAAGTAAGAACAAACATTACTCCATAACTGGCCTACTAACATATTAGGGCTCATTCACATCTGCGCCCGGTCTCCATTCTGCAGGTTTCCGTTTCCTGCACAAAACAGAGGCAGGAGACGGAAACCTGCAGGACTCTTTCTCACCCATTCGTTTGAATGGGTTTGAAAGCTGTCCAGCCGTGAGCGACGGTGAGCGTTTTATTCTCTCCGCCGCGAAACCGTTTTTTAAATTCTGGACACAGAGTCGGACATGCAGTACTCTGTGTCCGGTTTTAAAAAAAACGGTTTCGCGGCGGAGAGCATAAAACGCTCACTGCCGCTCACGGCCGGACCCGGTCTGTGGTTTCCATCTTCTTGCATGCAGAAGACGGAAACTACAGAACGGAGACCCGAACGCAGGTGTGAACCTAGCGTTAGCCGCACACCCCTTCTTAAAAAAAATTAATAAATAAATAGAACAAAAAATGTCTTATAATTGCAAGAAAATGGTTGGGGTGCACTTATTACATTTTTTACATATATTTGCACTTTTACCTCTTCAGTCAATGTGATATATGACTTCTCTATGTTTTTATTTTCTCACCACTGCAAGAATATCAGGAAAATGTTTAACACAGAAGAAAGTGACATATAAGTGTAATCTGGGGAAGACATTTCTTGTAGAATTCCAAAAGATTTCTCTGCTTCTGATAAGCTGCACCAACTTTTTTATGTCCTCTGAGATCCATTCAGATTTGTACCTGTTGTGGTGAACGATTAATGGATATGTCAGAGACTTCTAATCTTCTGTCCTTTTATACTAAAAGCTTGTGCTTTTATGGAGCGCCCATCACTCGTCACTGCCAACAGCTCAGGTGTCTCCACTGGTGAGGACGTTACTGTGATGGCATCGGCATGTGATCCTCACTCACTCTGACCGATGGACGAAGGAGTCAGGGATGTATAATTACTGCACTCTGATCCTGCCAGGACGATGGATTACAGGCAGTTCGGAGAGAAAATTGCAAGTGGATTGTAACTTGGGATCAATAAAGCCATCAGTATGACAGTGTATAGTGTTTGAGCATGTGCACATGAAGAAGCTGAGGAGGTTGGCTCATGTGTGACATGACATGACTTTAAGGGTATGTTCCCATAGCAGAATTTGGCACTGATTTTGGGCCAGATTTTGTATCCCATTGTTTTCAGTGGGGTAGAGACCAAAACAGGATGCTGCATAAGTAACAGACCCATTGAAACTTGCCGTGGATGCTGTAGCCAATCAGTTGCAGAAACTGTGGTAAAAAACACTTTGCTTTGACTTTCTGCCATCGGCAGCCAGACTTGGAAAATTAAGAGGAATCTGTGGGAGATGTACACCTCAAATCTTCATTTTCTACTGTCTCACTGGACCCTAGGGTCAAAGGAATATAAGGAAATGCAAAAAGAAGTCATAATTCACATACTTCCAGGAGCTGTGGACAACCAGCTCTGAAATCCTCTCTTAGTCACAGGGTAAATACAACATATCACATTAAGTTCACTAAGTCCGTTTATCTAACTCTACATGTCCTCCCATCTCAGGACTTAGCAGATTTCATGTTTTTTGTACTGTTGGAGGAACTTCTAGTCTAGTAAAGGTAATGATACGACACCATGTAAAATCTAAACACTGAATAATTCTGTTCACTGACAACAAACAGCGGTCTTGAAAAGGGTGAGGAACTGAAACATAAAATCTATTAGGTAGTTACAAAATGGCACGATAAAGCCTTATGCGCAGGGAACTGGACACCAGCCCTTTAAATCTGTGTTGCTCGGTTCATCATCTGAGTATTATCCAGCTTTGGGGATTGTATCTTTAATAATGACAACAATCATTTCTTGTCTGAAATTCATTTACATATCTGTGGATCCTGGCACCAGACAGGGAGAGGGCGAGAGGACGGCCAAAATCTTTGTCTTCACGTCCCAGATAGAACTGCCAGGTAACACAAGCCAATGACTGATAATTTAATCATTGATCGGAAGCTTGGAAGAAAACAAAATAATCAAACTCAAAGTCGCCGACTGTGGGGAGAAATCTGGAGAGATGACTGAGAGCCTGAAACAAAAGACAGAAAACCTCAACTTATGAAGCCTAAGGACTGCAGGACATTTAAAGGAAAAGTTCCCAATTCTGAAAATCAAGGTCTTCAAAATCTCCTCATGTATTATATAGAAAAAGCTGTTGATGCTGAGACCATACACTCATACATTGCATTCATATAGAGTTTGTACTTATATACTTAGGTTAAATTCATTCATACACTGAGGTCACATACACAGTGATGTCACATTATTCATACACTGAGGTCACACACAGTGATGTCACATCCTACTAATATCCTACTAATAAAAGTTTGTGTGTTTGGATGTTTGGATGTTTGCATGTTTGTGAGTTTGGATGTTTGTTCCTCAATCACGCTAAAACGCCTGGATGGATTTGCGTGCAATTTTCCACAAACATAGTTTTCCCTTGGGATTGAAACATAGGCTACTTTTGGTGCCACTAAACAACATGGCTTCCTAGCAGGAGACTCACAAAAGCAGGACTCCTAGCCCCAGCTATAGACTCACACACACTGCCTTGCACTTCCTGCCACAAACTGCCTGCACACTCCTTACTGTCACCTCAGGAGTAGCCCTCACTCTGCTCACTCACATTTCCATATAGCTTTCCACTACACACGGAGGCCCATTGCTCCTGCCTGCAATTAAAATGGACTGGGATTGAAGGCATTAACACTTGACCCCCCTCCCCCTCAAACACCCCTTCCCCTTACCTTCAACGTTGCAGACCAGCTCCTGCCTGCTGACCTCACAGGAGCCGACCTTTTCCATACTGAATGCTCCCACGCCTGTGTTTACAATACTACTATCGCAGCTGGGCTATGGACAGCGCAGATAGTTTTTTTACACGCCTGTAAAATGTCATTGAAGTCAATAGGAGTCTTAATTTTATATGTGTATTTTGCACAAATACACACGTGTTCACTCCGTGTCAAGGCTCCCGTACACTCAGTTCACATGACCGTCTGCTCTCCGTTCATGCGGTTCCATCTTCTGTTGTCACACAGTTCGCCCCTAAGTGCGGCTGACGCTGGGTTCACACTACCGTTTGGCACTCCATATTAGGTTTCCAACTTCTGCATGCAGAAGCCGGAAACCTGTCAGACCGGGTCCGGCCATGAACGCAAAACCATTTTATTTTTTTTTAAATCAGACACAGAGTACTACATGTCCGACTCTGTGTCTGGTTTAAAAAAAAAAAAGGGTTTGCAGCGGACAGCATAAAAAAGGTCCAGTATGTACATGTCTACTATACCATATACCAGCTGAAAGTAACAAAAATAAAAATCCTCTGAAAATAACAACAAATTGTCTGTATTACTACATACACAATATAACATATCACATTTGCTATCCAACCAAACTGTTTAAAGCACTTTTACAGTTTCACACGTCTGTGTCCGCCCAATTCTCAAATCACCGCAGACGAAGTCGCGGGTAAAAGCTAGTTATTCATACACTGAAGTCACACACAGTGATGTCACATTATTCATAGACTGAGGTCACACATAGTGATGTCACATTATTCATAGACTGAGGTCACACACAGTGATGTGTCATTATTCATAGACTGAGGTCACACACAGTGATGTCACATTATTCATAGACTGAGGTCACACACAGTGATGTCACATTATTCATACACTGAGGTCACACACAGTGATGCCACATTATTCATACACTGAGGTCACATACAATGATGTCACATTATTCATACACTGAGGTCATACAAAGTGATGTCACATTAATCATACACTGAGGTCACACACACAGTGATGTCACATTATTCATAGACTGAGGTCATACACAGTGATGTCACATTATTCATAGACTGAGGTCACATACACAGTGATGTCACATTATTCATAGACTGAGGTCACACATACAGTGATGTCACATTATTCATACACTGAGGTCACACATACAGTGATGTCACATTATTCATAGACTGAGGTCACACACAGTGATGTCACATTATTCATAGACTGAAGTCATACACAGTGATGTCACATTATTCATAGACTGAGGTCACACATACAGTGATGTCACATTATTCATAGACTGAAGTCATACACAGTGATGTCACATTATTCATAGACTGAGGTCACATACACAGTGATGTCACATTATTCATACACTGAGGTCACACACACAGTGATATCACATTATTCATAGACTGAGGTCACACACAGTGATGTCACATTATTCATAGACTGAGGTCATACAAAGTGATGTCACATTATTCATACACTGAGGTCACACACACAGTGATGTCACATTATTCATAGACTGAGGTCACACACACACTGATTTTGTGAAGGTAGACCATGTCTATTCTTATTTTTATACATGCGTTATACTGCTTAAGAAATTATATTTTTCTTTGTGCAACGTTTATACATTAAGATGGCGCCTGTATCCAGTACTGCACCCAGATGCTGACGCACATGATCGTCATGTGGTTTACAAGAAAGACAGTATCATTTCCTGGGAACTCGAAAGCTAAGAGATGTTGAAATTTAACAGCCAATGACTGATCGCCAGTGTATTCGGATACAAGACGTATATGCTTACAGCCTGCCTTTTTCTTATCTTTCTTGCATTCCTGTATAAAAACTGTAACTTCCTCAATAAACCTCAGTTCTGTGTGAACAGGCATCACGCTCATTGCATGGACTGAGATTGAAACTGCATCAATGTCAGTGTTTATCTTTGTCAGCGCACACATGCATGATTAATTTGGAGCAGGTGACTGACCACTGTAAGTGACCCGTATTCTGACGGGGGTTC
Organism: Leptodactylus fuscus; assembly: GCF_031893055.1. Taxonomy (NCBI): domain Eukaryota; kingdom Metazoa; phylum Chordata; class Amphibia; order Anura; family Leptodactylidae; genus Leptodactylus; species Leptodactylus fuscus. The sequence continues at coordinate 81,062,910 of NC_134271.1, forward strand.
TCCCTCAACAATTTCACATTATTAATAGACTGAGGTCACACATACAGTGATGTCACATTATTCATACACTGAGGTCACACACAGTGATGTCACATTATTCATAGACTGAGGTCATACACAGTGATGTCACATTATTCATAGACTGAGGTCACATACACAGTGATGTCACATTATTCATAGACTGAGGTCACACATACAGTGATGTCACATTATTCATACACTGAAGTCACACACACAGTGATATCACATTATTCATAGACTGAGGTCACACACACAGTGATGTCACATTATTCATACACTGAGGTCACACACAGTGATGTCACATTATTCATAGACTGAGGTCATACACAGTGATGTCACATTATTCATAGACTGAGGTCACACATACAGTGATGTCACATTATTCATAGACTGAGGTCACACAGTGATGTCACATTATTCATAGACTGAAGTCATACACAGTGATGTCACATTATTCATAGACTGAGGTCACACATACAGTGATGTCACATTATTCATAGACTGAGGTCACACACAGTGATGTCACATTATTCATAGACTGAGGTCATACACAGTGATGTCACATTATTCATAGACTGAAGTCATACACAGTGATGTCACATTATTCATAGACTGAGGTCACACATACAGTGATGTCACATTATTCATAGACTGAGGTCACACACAGTGATGTCACATTATTCATAGACTGAAGTCACACACAGTGATGTCACATTATTCATAGACTGAGGTCACATACACAGTGATGTCACATTATTCATACACTGAGGTCACACACACAGTGATTTCACATTATTCATAGACTGAGGTCACACACAGTGATGTCACATTATTCATACACTGAGGTCACACACACAGTGATGTCACATTATTCATAGACTGAGGTCACACACACAGTGATGTCACATTATTCATAGACTGAGGTCATACACACAGTGATGTCACATTATTAATAGACTGAGGTCACACATACAGTGATGTCACATTATTCATACACTGAGGTCACACAGTGATGTCACATTATTCATAGACTGAGGTCATACACAGTGATGTCACATTATTCATAGACTGAGGTCACACATACAGTGATGTCACATTATTCATAGACTGAGGTCACATACACAGTGATGTCACATTATTCATAGACTGAGGTCACATACACAGTGATGTCACATTATTAATAGACTGAGGTCACACATACAGTGATGTCACATTATTCATACACTGAGGTCACACACAGTGATGTCACATTATTCATACACTGAGGTCATACACAGTGATGTCACATTATTCATAGACTGAGGTCACACACACAGTGATATCACATTATTCATAGACTGAGGTCACACACACAGTGATATCACATTATTCATAGACTGAGGTCACACACACAGTGATGTCACATTATTCATAGACTGAGGTCACACACACAGTGATGTCACATTATTCATAGACTGAGGTCACACACAGTGATGTCACATTATTCATAAACTGAGGTCACACACAGTGATGTCACATTATTCATAGACTGAGGTCACACACACACTGATGTAACATTATTCATAGACTGAGGTCACACACAGTGATGTCACATTGTTCATACACTGAGGTCATACACACAGTGATGTCACATTATTCATACACTGAGGTCACACACAATAATGTCACATTATTCATGCACTGAGGTCACACACAGTGATGTCACATTATTCATACACTGAGGTCACACACAATGATGTCACATTATTCATACACTGAGGTCACATACAGTGATGTCACATTCATTTATACATCGAGGTCACAGTCATTCTGAGATGGATGCACTTGTACATATACAGATATCATAACTTATTCATTTATATTCATTCATACACTGAGGACACAAGGTCACACTTGTATATATCCTAGTTTTACTGCACTTTCATTTGCTATTATGTGCAAACAGCTGGTACATATAGTAGATCTATACATGTTCATGGTAACAGACTACAAACAAAAGCAGTGTAGTCAGACCCTGCATTAATATATTACTCTATCTTACCCGCCAACTACCACTTAATAACCTACCGAATGTCTGTATGTTTTAAGTGTGCTATATGTGGGTATGAATGTATACTTGTGTATGTGCGTATGTATGTGATCTGGTTTTTGCATTCCTGAATCTGTTGGGCTAAACAAATAAATTAATAAAATGTGTCCATATGAGTATTTATTTATGTATATATGAGTGTCCTTCGCCCTGAATATGTGTGGATATCGTCTGTGATCTAGAATGAATGACTCTTTCCTTGTAACGTGTTGTAAGCCGATGTCTGGTCAGGTAATGGAGGGGGTGTACATCTCACCCAGACTACTCAGGTGGGTGAGATGAGAAAACTCCAGGAATGTTTGTTCTCAGCAGACAACTTTCGTCTTCTGAGCATTTTGGTAAATGCTCAGTACTGGGCTGGATTTTTAGGAATGACAGGTAGGATTGGTAGTGGGACCTGTCATTACACCCCCCTCCAGTCCACACTTTGGGGATGTTCCGGCAGCGACTCAGCTGCAGAGAGTCTCCTCGTCAAGGAGGCTTAAGAAGCCAGCTCCAGCAGCAGACTGTGGGCAGAACTTGGCTGGAGAGCTGACAGAGAGGTCATATTTTTGGAGCTGTGTCCTGAATGATTCTACTGGTTTTTGATTTCTGTTATTCTAGGTGAGGTAACCTATTCTATGTTTAGTTAGAGCGTAGCCGGGCAGGTATATGTTTTTGTATTGTTTATTTATTGCTGCACTACTTTTTTGAGTGAAAATAAACTCTGCCTTTGTTTTGGACTAAAAGAAACTGGACATGTGTGTCTATGCCACCCCACCTAGCAACCCCAGACCCTGACAGTGTCTACTACTGATATATCTGTGGCTCCTTATATACACAGAGTAGTGGAGAATATACAGTAACTAGCAATCGCTGTAGCTCTTGCGATTGTCCATAGGCCATAAGAACAAGTCACCCTGCACCCCCCCCAACAAGGTCTCAGGGGTAGTCTGTTGCAAAATGTCCATCTCTGAATGAGTTCCCTAACTAGTGGGTTCTGTAATGTCGGCCTGTTCTTCTCACATCAGTCGCTGCTGCTATCTGCATAAGAAAATATTTATTTTATCTTAAAAAACAGTAAGAAAAAAATCAATCTGGCAGCTGTAGCGACGAGCACATTTTATTACCTTGAAAAATGTCAAATTGCCTGAAAGAGCGAATGGAAATGAAAATGTAAATCTGGGGGTTCTGTCCTGTGTACAGTACAGACAGCGGGATAAGTGAGTGCTTTTCTTTACTGGGATAACACTCCGCATTTATATCAGATGTCACCATGGCTTTACACATTCACTGGGTTAACTCTTTCACCACTGCTGCAAAGTCAATCATTTATATATATATGTATGTATATATTATACCAAATCTCTTACCATCGGTTACAGTAAGGACACTTACGTTGTAGTAGGGTTGAGGGTTATGCAGAGAAACATAAAGCTTACAAGTGCATTCCCTGCACTGGATATGATTTACTGCTAATATTTATACAGGTTCCCTGGAAGCTGATTTTCAATTTCCTTATGTAGAAATTAATGGATCTGTTCACTGACGGCAAGCAGAGATATACATGTATTATTAATTTCCCTTCTATCAGTGCTCAGGCTGGAGCATATATTTGTCTTTACTTTTGGAGAAGTTTTTCCCCGTGGCCTGTGAAGAATGGGGGAAGGGAAGTGACAACCTCGCTGAGCGCATTTCTTCCTCATAGACGGGGATTGTTTACTGTGCTCACCTAAGTGAACAGGTAGTACTTGCACTGGAAAGGAGCTCGAGAGATGTTTTCCGGTCTCTGTGTTACCGAATATGTCAAATGTACTTGCTATGATATCTGTGGTCGACTTCTGTTTTGACATCTTCATTACTGGCCTACTGTAATAAGAGTCTGCTCCAATAACCCACCATATATTCAACGCCTCTCCAGAAGTTCCCTATAACATCTGTATGCTGCAATAAGTCATTTTCCTGAGCCCTTGTGGTCTCTGGTCAAAGCACAGCTATAGATGGCGGTGACTTTGCACATGAATCTTGACTTCTTTGTCAGACTTTCAATGACACTACTCCCTGGAGGGTTTGACTCCAGGATTTCATTAACTTCTCAGTGTCTCTTGGGCAATCCCAGGTGATACAACTCTAATCCTCAATATTCTTAGCACAAGACAAGGAGGTGACTTTCAGTTTACCTTGAAGAAGTGAAGTTGTTGCACAGTGTGTCCCACATCTTCAGTGATTCCCCACTATGCACAGCAGCCACTTCTCCAGATGATTATCTTACAAGTGTAAGTTTCTGCGTGAAATGAATCTGTCCAAAGGAAAGTGATTGTATCAGAAACGTAACCTGGAACATCATCAATGTAGCGTTCTCCATCGCACCGCACGCTCACACAGTAATTATGGAGCGGTAATTAGAGAAGCAGATATCTAGCGGCTGACCCCCTGACCCTGCTATGGAGAGGAAACATATATAAGAACACAATTTACTCATCACAAGTTGTAAACATAAGGAAAACTAAACAAGTGACACAATTATGTGGATCATTTGTAAATATGATTTTTACCATAAGATTCTTACTACTTAGTCATTCCAAGGATTTGCGGCTTCAGTACTATAATGGAATGAGCCTTCATAGAATCATTACCCATCTTTCTCAGAATCCTGAATAAGAAGTCTACCTAATTATGCAGTGATTTTAGTCATAAAGAAAGAAAAATATCCCACAGATGGACTTAGTTCAATTCCCATCCCTAGAAATCTAACTTGAAATATGATTTAATGCCGATATCCCATCTCACGAGTTTCAAAGTTACCAACGGAGGTTGCGGAATAATAATTCCTAATAGGGGCAAATATCTCTTTGGCGGGGGACAAACCTTATTGTTTAGTATTCAGGTTAGATACTAACTGTGATAAATGTATCTATTTCTAGACTAATCTGCAATTCCCTCACCAATGTATTGTATTTCTTACTGGAGATATAATAGAACAAGTTGCTGAATTAAGAGCAGAACGTCAGACAGCCCCTCATACATTTCGCCACAAACTGGTGTCCTCAGTGGTGCTTGGGGGTCTTGCAATTTTTAGGTAGAACTGGCACCAGCTTTATGGCGTGAGTTACCGTAGATTAACACTATCGAATTTCAACCTTGAAACTTGGTCCATGTGTGAGACGGAGTTACCAGCCTGAACAGCATGCCAGGGGAAGGACTCTTAGTATTATAGATATCAATGGAAAAATGAGCTACATCTATGGCTCAAGAACGAGCTGGGTGCCAATGTTACGCCATATTTACACTCATCTACACCAGAAAACTTCCCATCGAGTCGTTGCTACAGAGGTTTCAGTGATGGCTGGGGCCATATGTTTTTTTGTTGCAGATCCTGTTGTGGTTTTTTTGAGTCATAGCTAAGAATGGCTTCAAAAAGAAAGGAAAATATAAATATAATAACTATAAATATAAAAATGCTGTGCTTTACAGTACCAGCTAAGTGAACGAGATTCTGGTCTAATCCCATCTACATATTGCCAAAAAGTAGAGGTTTTGAAAATTCGTCATGTCAAGTGTAGCTGTAGACATGCAATCGTTTTTCCTTTATACTTAACAAGGGAACAAAAACCACAGCGAAAAACAGAGCAAAACACAATGAAAAACCCTGTGGGAAAAAATGCAATGCATCATTTTAGCTGCATTTCACAACATGGGTAGCATTTCTATGAAAAAAAACATACACACGTTTTCATTTTTCATCACTAATGACTAACTTTTGCAAAACACATGTTTTACAGGCATTTCCATAGGTATCTGTAATGCCTGTGTAATGCATCCTTAATGTGGAGAGGTTGGCGATGAGCACTTATTAGAGCCATCAGTGGGCGGAGAGGACCAGGGTCATGGTTTATCCAGGTTCTGATACAGAAGTTTGCAGAAATAGTTCTTGGAATGCCATTGACGAGTCTGGATACCGAGAGATGGAAACAATGTAGGGAGGGGGGCAGTAGTTACAGATCCTTCTGTTCTCGTCCATCCTGTGCAGCACTCGCCCCCAGATTGCGGGGGAATGTCATTACTCTCTGTCTGCTTAAGCCAGCTGTTCAGCTTTGTGTCACTGCTGGGATGTCACTATCTATTAATTACTTAATCAATAAGGTCCTTTAATGGTGCACATAACAATCCCAGGAGGTTTAAGAGAAGCTGGGACACAACTTTCAAATTTACATCTAAATGAGAAAAGACTCCAAAGTGCAGAGTCCTATCTCTCAGCCTTATCACAGAGTCACACAGTGTCCACAAACTTGATAAAAGATCAGAATGGTGAAGTCAAGCCAGCTTTAAGATAAAGTTCATAGTGCATGATACTCTATCCGTGACTCAGGGGCTACAGAGGTTAATCTGCCCATAGGTCAGAACCAACAGCAGAGCCTATGAACTATCCAAATGGAGTCTATCAGGTGCATAATGATTTCATGTTCCTGATGGATACAAAGTAACTATTACATTGTATAATATACAGTATGTCACTGATCTCCACAGGATAAAGCTCATGCAGAAAAGCCTGAAGTGAGGGGTTAAAGGGGTTGTCCAGGATAAATAGATATTTCTAATCTAAGCTACTTGCCCTCGCTTATCTTATAAATTACTTTGGTTACCAAAAATCTATACTTACTTAGATTGCTGGGGTGGAACATAACCTATACTAATACTAATAGTGGGCGGGCTAGCTAGGGATACAGGGAGGTAGTTGTAGGAAAACCTGGTGGAAAATCTACACCAGACCAGGTTATCGACAATCAGCTTCCATTTACTTGAATGGGAGGTAAGTTGCAGTGACTCGGCTCAGTCACTACACAGAAAACAGAGTTGTCTGCTTCCTGCTCTATTCGCTATGCATCAGCTGCTGAGAACACCTGATTGGTAGGGGTGGAGATTGTCGGACCCCCCTACTCTAATACTGATGATCTAATTTTAGGATAAGTCATCAATAATTTTATCCTGGGAAATCTCTTTAAGCTCCAAGTTGCAAAAACGCAGTGTTTTGGTAATGGCAGAAAATTTGCAGTATCTGTAAAGTGGATGGGATCTGGAAATTGCAATGAAAACCACTGTGGAAAAAACACAATGCGTTTCCACTGCATTTTTTCATGCAACTTTTTTTTTTGCTGTACATTGCTTCATGAGGCCCCTCAGTTTCGAAAGCCCAGGAGCAATTGCAACCTCTGTACACCCATATAGCTGCACCCCTTATCTCATGTGCATGGAGGCCTCCTGACTCTCCCTGTGGCAGATGTCAGGGGATATAAGGATCTTGCAGTTGGATTTCAACTGACCAATGCTTTTGTCCTTGGGGAGATCAGCCAATGCCAGTGGCGTTTGTCAGCAGCTTTCTTCATTCTTCCAGTCTATTACACATGCACAATTCAGCTGGGTGTGCATGTGTATGGAGGAGCTTAGAAGATAGCTGTAGGCAAAATTATCTTTTTACTGACAACTTATTTGTATGGGCAGCTTTTCAGCATGTATAAACAATGTTGCTCAACTATACCCCTAAACAATGCAGCTATGCTGTGCACTTAAACAGCTTTACGCATAAGGATCATGTCAATTTATATTTTCTCATGAATGAGGAGAAGTTGGTTGGGAGAACAGTAGTTTTACCTTCTTTGTTATTTAGAAATATTAGAGGGTATGAAAAAAGGATTTTGGTGATGAAGGAGATTCACTCTCCTTATAGTGTTGTCACAATAACCAGAATTGTTCCAGGGAGACGGATAACAATGGGAATAGCCTTTCATGGAAGGTGACCGCTGATACCACAAGGCCATGATATGCTGCTCATTGTTTCCACCCGAGGACCCCCGGCCCCTGAGAGCTCAGCCAATCTTGTGTCTTGTGAATTTCCTTCTCCTCATTTGCTGATCTCCCTAGTGATAAGTGACTGTGTTTAGATGTGAATCTGGATATAGGTTTATCCTGGCAGTGAAGTCTCTTCTCTGGGCCCTGAAGAGTCTGTGGAAGACATGGTCCTTTATTTATGGCTCCTAAAGAAAAGCAAAACAATGGCACTCAAAGAAGAGATAATGGCAGATGTGACCTTGACAATGACTGTGACTGTAGCAGTGAATGTTCTGCCCAAGGAGCCAACACTCCAAACAATTTCTGCAGTATCTCATAGACAGATCTGACATAAATCTGCTGCTGCTTTATGTTATGCAGGAAAAGCGCGAATACTAACTCCTCCGTAACTACAAACTCATCATCCACTGGACATGTCTGTGATAATTCTAATCTTGGGGACGCTAACCCATCTTTCTGATTTTTCCATTTTAAATTTCTACGGAATAAAAAAAATCTGAAACAAGTCATATAAAAATATTGCTGCTGAATATTAAAGGACTAGGGCGTGACAGTACACTTTGCCTCCTCATTGTAATATACTGTAATGTTCTTGGTGCGTGGTACGTTTACTTCTGATTAATTTCCAGGCATTTAAAATCTTTTTACACAAATTTGAGCTGAAAACCTTCATTTCACACGAAATCGTCACTTGATGAGTCTAATTGTCCTTTATTGACACTAAAAGCAAAATAATTAAGAGTTAATGGAGGAAGCACAGAGAAGGATGAAGAAGCTGGAGAACGCATCTGTCCTCCTACAGATGCAGCTATGAAAGCCCCTTTCAGTGCTAGGACATATCACCTGATATCTGGGACCCCCTCCTCCTAGAGCTTATTCACACCTCCATTTCTTCACTGGGAAATGGTAATATGGCAATCAGGTTCCATTGTTCCTTTATTTGCCTAATCTGCAGCAACAGTAGAAAACAGAGATTTCCTCCTGTCCCCATGGAAAAGGGGAACTAAACCTGTGTTTGGTTCAGATTCTGCCCATCCTAACCCCCCTCCCACCAGCACTGTCACGTGGGGGGTTGGGGGGTTGGGGCAACACCTTCCTACAGATTGTGCAAAAAAAAAATTAAAAAATCTTTCTTTCTGATATAATTCAATTCTGATGTCATATATAATGGTATTGGCATTACCTGATCAAGTGAGTGGCAGATTGTATATGGATTTAACAAGGAGTAAATTGAACCCCTCCCTGGGCTGGGACTTGTGATGTCACCATGCCTGATGGAGTCATATCATATGAGATAATGCAATGATTCTGATAGAAAGCTGCAGAGTAAACTGTTCCATGTTTCAGATGACTGGGGTCCACTGTAGGACTGGGAATCTTTGTTGGTACAGATTAATGCCCGTTGGCTGTTGGTTTTATAGAACTGCCAATCCACCCTCTGTTTACTGTGGCATACAAGAGACTCTCTGTACTGGGTATTATTGCACCTCCTTCTCTAGCAGAGTTATATTTCATACATAACTTATAATAGGGGGACCTGTCTATTGTAAGATCCTTCTATACTCATCTCTAGGAAACCAAGGGTATCCGAAGGCTACACAAAGGCTACAAACCAATCAAGATGATTCAGAAAGATGGCAATAAAATATAACACCTGGTGCAAGAGCTAGATTTAAGGAGAGTCAGCGAATAATTGGAGAAGTTTGGGTTTTACTAATGTTAGATTGTAAAGCCTTGAGGGATGGGGGTGGTGGTGTCAGGGGTTCTCAATCCAGTCCCAGCTTTCTAATTAAAGTCATTATAACAGTGGTTCACCCATAATCACTCTTAGAGGCCATTACAGCAACATCTTCCAATGATTAACTACAGAGAAGAAGACGGAATCAGCACATTGTCTGCACCAGCAAATGAATGGCTACAAATTAGCTGCAAAGTGAAAGGTTCTCCCTTTTATAGGTGGTAAGAATAAAAGTATAAAGCAAAGAAAATTATAATGTTGAAACCACAACTACTGACTAGGGTAAGTGCATGACATTGATTTTCTAGAGCTTCTATTTACCCCTCCCTACACTACACAGATGTCCACCAAAGTTCGGAAATATACAGACAGTGGGCAATAAACAAGCATCATGGGTGAAGGTTCCCACAGATGAGTTGTAGGGATATCACTATAACTTCTATGTTGGTTCAAGGTCTATAAGGATGAATGAAGTAATCAGGAAATTCTGATCCTGATGTCATCTAGAATATAGCCAGTAATTTAGGATATTGATTTTAATTAACAATCCACTTTCCTTATTTATTTTGCTTACTTATATAACCTATTCCTTCCTCTGTTCCTCTATACCTCCTGGCATAAAATATACAGTCAGCAGCAGATATGTGAACGTCATCAATTTTACAACTCAGTCTTGGTGCATTTTTAGTGTATTGTGACGCTATTAAGCCATGTCCCCTTTCTCTGCAAATTCACACCCACATGTCTAACAAGTTCAAAAATTTTAGCCCAAACTAGATGTCAAATTGCGCCAAACATGCGTCACATTGTACCAAAGATGTACCATGTTTATGCCAGTGTCTGAGCCAGTAACTTTGCTAGATATTATACAAATGAAACAATGTGCTCACATGATGATAACTGACATATAATAAGCGAACACACAGAATAGAATAATACATTACCTCCCAACCATCCTAGATTCATCAGGTTCAGATTCAGTCCAGGAGAGGGACATAATATTGTGGGGCCAACTGCTGGGCAACCTTAAACTGTAGGGGCAGTTGGAGGTGGATATTAAACTGGGTCCAACTGGAAGGAGACAAACTATTAAACTATGGGGGTAGCTGGAGGGAGACATTTAAATTGTTGCGCCAGGTGGAGGTTGACATTAAACCAAGGGCAGTTGTAGGAAGGACAATAAACTGTTGGAGCAGGTGGAGGGGAACATTATACTGTTGGGGGAGATAATGGGGACATTATATTATTGCGGCAGGTGGAGGAGGACATTAAACTGGGGGCAGTTGAATGGGGAGCATTAAACATTGGGGTAGCTTGAAGGAGACAGTAAACTGTAGGGGTAACTGGAAGGGTCATAAAATTGTCGGGGTAGCTGGAGGGAACATAATACTGGGGGAGTAGATGGAGGGGGACATTATACCATGGGTGCAGCAGGAGATAGATTTTACTGATAGATAGTTACTGTGATGCAAATGACGCATATCTGTTAAAGGGCGTTCACACTTCCGCCGCTGTCCGCCCAGTGGTTTCCATCCTAAATCCCAGAGAAACTGGACAGGAGATGGCTTTCCACTGGTCAGCTTTTAAAACCTTTCATTTGAATGGATTTTTAAAGCAATCCCCAGGTGTCCATATGCAGCCTCTCTGCCTATCTATCTATCTGTCTATATATTTATCTATCTGCTATCTATCTATCTATCTATCTATCTATCTATCTATCTATCTATCTATTTATCTATCTCCTATCTATCTATCTATCTATCTATCTATCTATCTATCTATCTATCTATCTCCTATCTATCTATCTATCTATCTATCTATCTATCTATCTATCTGTATTTGCTTCTATACATGTCTACCATTATACATACTAGAAGTATATTTTATAATGTGATGTTTAGGCCCGGTTCACATCTGCGTTCAGATTTCCGTTCGTGGAGTCTGCTTGAGACCCCCCAAACAGAAACCTATACGCATTAAAAAGCGGTTACTTTCAAGGTCTCCAACTATTATATTCTGGGGTCTGAAAAGTATAATAATTGTTCATGGGTGTTCATTATAGGGCATAATTGTGTGTGTAGGGGCCACTATGGGGCATAATAGAGTGCACCGGAATGTGGCGGAGGTCGGTCAGTCGAGGTCCAATCTGAACGCAGATGTGAATCGGGCCTAAACATCACATTATAAAATACACTTCTAGTATGTATAATGGTAGACATGTATAGAAGCAAAGATAGATAGATAGATAGATAGATAGATAGATAGATAGGAGATAGATAGATAGATAGATAGATAGATAGATAGATAGATAGATAGATAGGAGATAGATAGATAGACAGACAGACCCTGAGCCGGTATAGACTGAGTGCCCACAACCTGGAGATGGAGACGGGGCAACACAGGCAGACGTACAAGCCACGGGAGAATAGACTGTGCTAGGACTGTGACCAGGGGGCCCTAGAAGATGAGACCCATTTCCTGCTACACTGCACCAAATACTCAGCTGTGAGGGTCGTCTACTACCCAAGACTCTCTGTCCACATCCCAGACTTCATATCTGCAGACGAGAAGAGGAAACTCTACATCCTACTGGGAGAAGAAGAGGCCACTGTGGAGATCGCTGCCCAATACGTGTCCAGCTGTCACCAAACAAGGAAGGTGAGAGGAAGATGAGACTCCACAGACTGTTATACCCCAATACACCCACCCCACCCCACCTCCCCATATTGCGGTCACCAACTAAGAGGAAGATGAGACTCCACGGACTGTTATACCCGAAACCATCCGCCCCACCCCACCCCACCCCACCTCCCCATATAGCGGTCACCAACTAAGAGGAAGACGAGACTCCACGGACTGTTATACCCCAAACATATACACACCTATCTACACACAGATAGGACTCACAAAGTATATAAGACACATAATGTAAACACATGTACAAATCTATACATATTTTATCCAAAAATATACTTACATGTGGCTGTGCAGCTCTGTCTAGCAGTGAAGAGAGCAGATACATCGCACAGGATGTCTTCCTTCACACTCCGATACTGAGGAGGGGGAGGGGCGGAACAAGAAGCTGCTGTGTGCGGAAGCTTTTACAAGAAGCATCTGCAGCCCTGCATCTACTGCCAATCTTCTACTTATGGTAGGGAAGCATACCTCCCAACTGTCCCGATTTCCGAAGGACATTCACGATTCCGGTGACGTGTCCCGCAGTCCCGGTTGGAGGCAGGTATGTCCCGGTTTCAACTCAGATCTGCGTCCAGCGGACGCAGATCTGAGTTGAACACATACGCGGCTAAAGCAAGGAGCTGTCACATCGCGTGTACAACTGTGTGCGAGAGAGAGAGGCGCGGAGAGATCGGCGGGGGAGCGAGGAGAAGGTAAGTGTAATGTGTACACTGAGGTGGAACGTGAAACTGGGGCAGATGAAGGAGAGGACAGCATGACACTGGGGCAGAGATGGAGGGGACATGAATCTGGGGGCAGAGATGGAGGGGACATGAATCTGGGGGCAGAGATGTGGGGACATGAATCTGGGGGCAGAGATGGAGGGGACATGAATCTGGGGGCAGAGATGGAGGGACATGAATCTGGGGGCAGAGATGGAGGGGGGGCATGAATCTGTGGGCAGAGATGGGAGACATGAATCTGGGGCAGAGATGGGGGACATGAATCTGGGGACAGAGATGAAGGGACATCAAACTGGGGGCAGAGATGGGGGACATGAATCTGGGGACAGAGATGGAGGGACATGAAACTGGGGGCAGAGATGGGGGACATGAATCTGGGGGCAGAGATGGAGGGGGGACATGAATCTGGGGGAAGAGATGGGGGACATGAATCTGGGGGCAGAGATGGAGAGGACATGAATCTGGGGGCAGAGATGGAGAGGACATGAATCTGGGGGCAGAGATGGAGGGGACATGAATCTGGGGGCAGAGATGGAGGGGACATGAAACTGGGGGCAGAGATGGGGGACATTAATCTGGGGCAGAGATGGGGGACGTGAATCTGGGGACAGAGATGGAGGGGGGACATGAAACTGGGGGAGAGATAGAGGGGGGACATACTGTATAATTTACGGGTGACTGTAGGAGGATTATACTGTGTGCGGGCACATGAATAATTAATGAGAATGGGTGGAGTCAACACAAAAGTGGGCGGGGCTATACCCTTCTTTCGGTTCTTCAAAAGTTGGGAGGTATGGGGAAGGTATGGGGCCCTTAAGGGTTGTGGGGATATTAAGGAGCCTATTAAGGAAAAACACCCCGCAGGGGTAGCGGCTCTCACCGCCCCCCTAATGTCTCGAGCCCTGTGACAGCTGCTACCACTGCTACCACGGTAGTTACGCCACTGCGATACACGTGAGAAAAACATGTCCTATTACATCAATCAGAAAGCATACTTGCAATTTAACCCCTTAACAGATTAAAATTAAAATGAAAAAATCAAAACACAAAGATCCATAACAACCCCTCCAATAAAAGTAGCACTTTATCTATCCGTCATGATAAACTCCATAAACCTTAAAATTCAGGTGCCAGAAATAATGTTTTCTGTTCGCCTCACCTCTCAAAAGTAAAAAGTCATACAAACAGACCAAAAAGTCTCATGTTCCCCCCAAAATACATAATCTCATAAAACTGCATTGAAATAAAATGTAAAAAGTTACGAAAGTGGGGATGCAGAGAGGGATAAAAGGTTACTGGTTCAAGGCTAAAATGTGTCAGAATGAGGGCTAAAGGTTTTACATGTATATAAGGCACCGGAATTATGTGTCAGCCATATTTATCTGAGCCATAAATTCAAAATCTGCAAAAAAAAGTGACATTTTCAGGAGTGTTTTTAATGTAACTGTTAAAAAAGGGGTTAAATAGGCATATGGCTTTATTAATGAATGAACGTGTCACTGAGGCAGAAGACAGGCTCCATCAGACGGCCTTCAACAGAGGACACGAAAATAGAGTTTTCACCACACAAAGGGTCATTGGGAAAACTGATTTGATGTTTTTTTGGGAAATGATTGGTGAATTGCTTGACCACAAAGACTGTGTAGATTAGAGGTATTAATCTGCTATCTATCATCCAGCAATTTCATCCTTCACCCATAATGCGTGACAGCTCTGCAGCAATCGCGGCAGTGACATTCCTGTAGTTTCCAAAGTACCCACCAGGGGGCAATAATGTTATTCTCTTCTTGCTCCATTATCTTGTATTTTGAAGTTTGTTTTCCACTGGTGAAGCTTTACAATCACTTTGTGGTAATGCAGCTTTTATTCATAGAGTAACAAACACCTGCTGGGACACGGGCAGGGAGGAAACAACCTGTTATCTGCAGCCGCTCAGTAAAGATCTAGCAATAGGATGTGCCGTTCTGGGCGGTGACGGGTTAACGAAGCACAGTCTTATTAGGATTAGGAATTAGTTATATTTCTGGGGCGGGGATAAATCAATGACAACTACTTTGGACATCACAAATAGTCACTTCCTATCTCTCACATGAAGAGCACAGCTCCCCTTAGTGACCACATCAAGTCATTACAACCCCTAGGCTATAATGAGGTTAAGAAACAATGTTACAGTGGTACTGCTTTGCTTAAAAGAGTGGTCCAGAATATCAGAATAACATGGTTGCTTACTTCCACGAACAGCATGTTGGGTGTGGTATGGCATCTTGGCTCATTTGATGTAAGGGGGTTGAGCTGCAATACCACACAACCACAGGCGTTGCACTGTTTTTGGAAAAAGCAGCCATATTATCTACTACTTACTGTGGCACAAAATGTACAGAAAACCCACAAGTTGATGCAGCTCAGTGCAGTGCAGAGCAGTAACCTGTAGGATTGCAGCCATCAGGGCCATGGTGGTGATAACTTGTCCGGGCTCATTTACTAAAACTCACGCCAGATTTACATTATGGCGTCAGGACCGGCGACAGATTTATGAAAAGACCGCAGCCTCTTCATACATCTCTCAGACCCTGTGCCAGTCGAGCCGTGTATTACGACTAGCGATATGTCAGCCTTAATAAATTTGCTCCCAGGTGTCTGCACCTGTGAATGTGACTGGGGTATAGGACTTAACAGCAGAATTATGACTGCAGCTCTAGATGTTGCTGGTGGAACTTGATGTAACAGTAGAATGGTAAGTGCAGCTTTGGATGTGACTTGTGTATGAGACATAATGTACCTCTGGATCAGTAAAAGATAAGATTTGCCTGTTTCCTCAGTACTATGTATACATATATAGTGATGCCTGACAGTACAGCTGTGTTTTCTAACGCTGGAGCTTTGTGAAGACACATTAATATCACTGAAGGCCTGGAAGAGATACATCGTCCTGTATCCTGTAGAGACACAGAGGGGGCACTTTACATAACAGGCCGAGCTGCCGGGGAGATAAATAGCCTGAATCTGTCCTCCCCGCAGCGTATATCAGATTGTGTTGGAAGTCATTAAATGATGACATTTTTGCAGTGTTTACCGCGCTGCCAGATTGGCCGGACGCCATGTTACTCAGTAGGGAGAGGTCGCGGCGTCACGCTGGAATCTTTTTATGTTACATAGACACTTACTAAGAGAAATCTTATAAAGCTACAAACATTTCCAGGAAATGAAAATTCTCTCCAGGAAATTGTAGAAATTAGATCACATCCCATACCGCGGGCAAGAGGAAAATAGTGACTGAAATTCGTGCTGAAGCTGCCATAGCTGCAGATTTATTAAACTGCTCATAGCCACCAATCACAATACAGCTTTCATTTTGTATTCTACTCCTGAAAAATGAAAGCTTTACTGGGATTGGTTGCTACTGGCAAATAAAACAGCTGTGCTTTTACATAGTCTATTAAATCTGGGTCCTTGAGGTTAGGGGGGTGTCAGACATGAGCCTTCCATAGAGGAGCTCATCTAATGGCGATGTGTCAGCCCCGTCTCCTGTCTGCGAGGCTTCTTTATAGCAGGAGACATTCTGCATTCTTCTAAAAGACAATGTGGAGATTTATCAAGACTGAAGACTGGTGTTTCTTATGCCAGTCTTGATCTTTTCTTAATAAATAAGGCACATCTTCTCTGGTCTTCTGTTTGCCAGAAACTAATATTTACACCAGCTAGCGGCTGGCATAGATTCGCACTATCACTTACAATTACGCCAATTTCCATGTAAATTATAGTAAATATAAGCCTCGCCCATACTATTAAAAGTGTGAAATGTGTCATACTATTGTAAAAGGCAAAAATTCTTGCAAGAATATGCAAAGTGTATGACTTTATAACTAGAGATGAGCGAACACTAAAATGTTCGAGGTTCGAAATTCGAATCGAACAGCCGCTCACTGTTCGTGTGTTCGAACGGGTTTCGAACCCCATTATAGTCTATGGGGAACATATACTCGTTAAGGGGGAAACCCAAATCCGTGTCTGGAGGGTCACCAAGTCCACTATGACACCCCAGGAAATGATACCAACACCCTGGAATGACACTGGGACAGCAGGGGAAGCATGTCTGGGGGCATCTAACACACCAAAGACCCTCTATTACCCCAACATCACAGCCTAACAACTACACACTTTACACACTCAATACCACCTCTCTGACAGTAGGAAAACACCTTGAAACATGTGTATTTGGCACTTGCAGTGAGGAGAGCTTGTCACCAGCAGTGAATTTGGCCCTTGTAGTAAGTTGAGGTTGGCACCAACATTTGTTTTGAAAATCAGGGTGGATTGAGCCTCTAACCAGCAGAGTTTGGGCAAATTCATGGTGGAGGGAGCCTCTAAAAACCCCAGTTTGGACCAATTCATGGTGGAGGGAGCCTCTAAAAACCCCAGTTTGGACCAATTCATGGTGGAGGGAGCCTCTAACCAGCCCAGTGTGGGCAAATTCATGGTGGAGGGAGCCTCTAAACAGCCCAGTTTGGACCAATTCATGGTGGAGGGAGCCTCTAAAAAACCCAGTTTGGACCAATTCATGGTGGAGGGAGCCTCTAAACAGCCCAGTTTGGACCAATTCATGGTGGAGGGAGCCTCTAAACAGCCCAGTTTGGGCAAATTCATGGTGGAGGGAGCCTCTAACCAGCCCAGTTTGGGCAAATTCATGGTGGAGGGAGCCTCTAAAAACCCCCGTTTGGACCAATTCATGGTGGAGGGAGCCTCTAAACAGCCCAGTTTGGGCAAATTCATGGTGGAGGGAGCCTCTAACCAGCCCAGTTTGGACCAATTCATGGTGGAGGGAGCCTCTAAAAACCCCAGTTTGGACCAATTCATGGTGGAGGGAGCCTCTAAAAACCCCAGTTTGGACCAATTCATGGTGGAGGGAGCCTCTAAAAACCCCAGTTTGGACCAATTCATGCTGGAGGGAGCCTCTAAACAGCCCAGTTTGGGCAAATTCATGGTGGAGGGAGCCTCTAAAAACCCCAGTTTGGACCAATTCATGGTGGAGGGAGCCTCTAAAAACCCCAATTTGTACCAATTCATGGTGGAGGGAGCCTCTAAACAGCCCAGTTTGGGCAAATTCATGGTGGAAGGAGCCTCTAAAAACCCCAGTTTGGACCAATTCATGGTGGAGGGAGCCTCTAAACCCCCCAGTTTGGACCAATTCATGGTGGAGGGAGCCTCTAAAAAACCCAGTTTGGACCAATTCATGGTGGAGGGAGCCTCTAAACAGCCCAGTTTGGCCAAATTCATGGTGGAGGGAGCCTCTAAAAACCCCAGTTTGGACCAATTCATGGTGGAGGGAGCCTCTAAAAACTCCAGTTTGGACCAATTCATGGTGGAGGGAGCCTCTAAAAACCCCAGTTTGGACCAATTCATGGTGGAGGGAGCCTCTAAAAAACCCAGTTTGGACCAATTCATGGTGGAGGGAGCCTCTAACCAGCCCAGTTTGTACCAATTCATGGTGGAGGGAGCCTCTAAAAACCCCAGTTTGGACCAATTCATGGTGGAGGGAGCCTCTAAAAACCCCAATTTGGACCAATTCATGGTGGAGGGAGCCTCTAACCAGCCCAGTTTGGACCAATTCATGGTGGAGGGAGCCTCTAACCAGCCCAGTTTGGGCAAATTCATGGTGGAGGGAGCCTCTAAAAACCCCAATTTGGACCAATTCATGGTGGAGGGAGCCTCTAAACAGCCCAGTTTGGGCAAATTCATGGTGGAGGGAGCCTCTAAAAACCCCAGTTTGGACCAATTCATGGTGGAGGGAGCCTCTAAAAACCCCAGTTTGGACCAATTCATGGTGGAGGGAGCCTCTAAAAAACCCAGTTTGGACCAATTCATGGTGGAGGGAGCCTCTAAACAGCCCAGTTTGGGCAAATTCATGGTGGAGGGAGCCTCTAAAAACCCCAGTTTGGACCAATTCATGGTGGAGGGAGCCTCTAAAAACCCCAGTTTGGACCAATTCATGGTGGAGGGAGCCTCTAAAAACCCCAGTTTGGACCAATTCATGGTGGAGGGAGCCTCTAAACAGCCCAGTTTGGGCAAATTCATGGTGGAGGGAGCCTCTAAAAACCCCAGTTTGGACCAATTCATGGTGGAGGGAGACTCTAAAAACCCCAGTTTGGACCAATTCATGGTGGAGGGAGCCTCTAAAAAACCCAGTTTGGACCAATTCATGGTGGAGGGAGCCTCTAAACAGCCCAGTTTGGGCAAATTCATGGTGGAGGGAGCCTCTAAAAACCCCAGTTTGGACCAATTCATGGTACAGGGAGCCTCTAAAAACCCCAGTTTGGACCAATTCATGGTGGAGGGAGCCTCTAAAAACCCCAGTTTGGACCAATTCATGGTGGAGGGAGCCTCTAAAAAACCCAGTTTGGACCAATTCATGGTGGAGGGAGCCTCTAACCAGCCCAGTTTGGACCAATTCATGGTGGAGGGAGCCTCTAAAAACCCCAGTTTGGACCAATTCATGGTGGAGGGAGCCTCTAAACAGCCCAGTTTGGACCAATTCATGGTGGAGGGAGCCTCTAAAAACCCCAATTTGGACCAATTCATGGTGGAGGGAGCCTCTAAAAACCCCAATTTGGACCAATTCATGGTGGAGGGAGCCTCTAAACAGCCCAGTTTTGGCAAATTCATGGTGGAGGGAGCTTCTAAAAACCCCAGTTTGGACCAATTCATGGTGGAGGGAGCCTCTAACCAGCCCAGTTTGGGCAAATTCATGGTGGAGGGAGCCTCTAACCAGCAGAGTTGTGGGAAAGCAGGGTGGAGGGAGCCTCTAACCAGCAGAGTTGGTGGAAATCAGGGTGGAGGGAGCCTCTAACCAGCAGAGTTGGGGGAAATCATGTTGGAGGGAGCCTAGTATTAGCAGAATTGTGCAACGCTTATGGTGGATGAGTATGAGGATGCGGAGGAATTGGAGAGGTTGAGTACAGACATGGAGTTTCATGTTGGGGTGCTTTACACAGGTGGGCACAAAAATGAAGGCTCTATCCAGTGGTGGTTCATTTTTATCAAAGTGAGCCGGTCGGCACTCTCAGCTGACAGACGGGTGCGCTTGTCAGTGATGATGCCACCGGCTGCACTGAACACCCTCTCAGATAGGACGCTGGCGGCAGGACAGGACAGCACCTCCAAGGCATATAGGGCAAGTTCAAGCCACAGGTCCAACTTCGACACCCAATACGTGTAGGGCGCAGAGGGGTCGGAGAGGACAGGGCTGTGGTCGGAAAGGTATTCCCGCAACATGCGCCTATACTTCTCACGCCTGGTGACACTAGGACCCTCTGTGGCGGCACTTTGGCGAGGGGGTGCCATCAAGGTGTCCCAGACCTTAGACAGTGTGCCCCTCGTTTGTGTGGACCGGTGAGAACTTGGTCGCCTACTGGAGGAACTGTCCTCCCTGCCGCCAACGTCACATGCTGGAAACATCTCCATCATATTCTGCACCAATTGCCTGTGGCAAGCATTGATGCGATTGGCCCTCCCCTCTACCGGAATAAAAGACGAGATGTTGTTTTTATACCGGGGGTCAAGGATAGCAAAGATCCAGTACTGGTTGTCCTCCATGATTTTGACAATACGCTTGTCGGTTGTAAAGCACCCCAACATGAACTCAGCCATGTCTGCCACAGTGTTAGTTGGCATGACTCCTCTGGCCCCACCGGAAAGTTCAATCTCCATTTCCTCCTCATCCTCCATGTCTACCCATCCGCGCTGCAACAATGGGACGATTCGAAGTTGCCCGGAAGCCTCCTGTATCACCATCACATCATCGGACAACTCTTCTTCCTCCTCCTCCTCCTCCTCCTCCTCCTCCTCCATTAAACGCGATGAAGCGGACAGATGTGTGGACCTACTCTCCAGCTGTGACGGATCGGATGCTATCCCTGACTCCTCTGTGTGATCTGAGTTATCCCTGATGTCAATCAGGGATTCTCTCAGAACACACAAGAGCGGGATTGTAAGGCTCACCATCGCATCCTCAGAGCTCACCCTCCTTGTGGACTCCTCAAACACCCGTAGGATGTCACAAAGGTCTCTCATCCATGGCCACTCATGGATGAGAAACTGAGGCAGCTGACTTTGTGGCACCCTAGGGTTTTGTAGCTGGTATTCCATCAAAGGTCTCTGCTGCTCAACCACTCTATTCAACATCTGAAACGTTGAGTTCCAGCGTGTGGGGACGTCGCACAAAAGCCGGTGTTGTGGCACATGCAGGCGTTGCTGGAGAGATTTTAAGCTAGCAGCGGCTACTGTCGACTTGCGAAAGTGGGCGCACATGCGCCGCACTTTCACCAGTAGCTCTGGAACATTGGGGTAGCTCTTTAGGAAACGTTGCACCACTAGGTTGAAGACGTGGGCCAGGCATGGAACATGTTGGAGTCCGGCAAGCTCCAGAGCTGCTACCAGGTTCCGGCCGTTATCACAAACGACCATGCCTGGGCCCAGGTGCAGCAGCTCAAACCATATTGCCGTCTCATCGAGGAGGGCATCCCTCACCTCGGAGGCAGTATGCTGTCTGTCCCCCAAGCTGATCAGCTTCAGCACAGCCTGCTGACGTCTACCAACGCCAGTGCTGCAACGTTTCCAACTCGTAGCTGGGGTCAATCTAACAGCGGAGGAGGAGGCGGTGGCGGAGGAGGAGGCGGTGGCGGAGGAGGAGGCGGTAGAGGAGGAGGAGGAGGGGGGTGTTCTTCTCGTGTCCCTGCCAGGAATGTTAGGCGGGGAGACGAGGTACACCGGGCCAGTTTGGGAAGCAGTCCCAGCCTCAACTACATTCACCCAGTGTGCCATCAGTGAAATGTAGCGTCCCTGTCCGCATGCACTTGTCCACGCGTCGGTGGTCAAGTGGACCTTTGTGCAAAGCGTGGAACTAAGGGCCCGCCTGATGTTGAGTGACACGTGCTGGTGCAAGGCGGGGACGGCACACCGGGAGAAGTAGTGACGGCTAGGGACGGCATAGCGAGGTGCCGCAGTTGCCATCAGGTCCAGGAAGGCGGGAGTTTCAACAAGCCGGAACGCCAACATCTCCTGGGCCAGCAGTTTAGCGATGTTGGCGTTCAAGGCTTGCGCGTGTGGGTGGTTAGCAGTGTATTTGTGCCGCCGCTCCAATGTCTGAGAGATGGTGGGTTGTTGTAAAGAAGCGCCTGATGGTGCCTTTGATGGTGCAGGAGAAGGAGATAAGACAGGAACAGGGGAGGATGAGGGAGAAGTCAACAAAGTGGCGGAGGCAGATGAAGTGGTGTCCTGGCTCGTCCTCTGGAGTGCATCGCCAGCACAGTCAGCAGTGGCAGTGGCAGAGGCAGAGGCAGTGGCAGAGGCAGTGGCAGTGGCGTGAACGGCAGGCGGCCTTTGTCCTGCCGTTGCTGCCTGCCACTGATTCCAGTGCTTGGATTCCAAATGACGGCGCATTGAAGTGGTGGACAGGTTGCTCTTCTCAGAGCCCCTAATCAATTTCGAGAGGCAAATTGTGCAGACAACACTATATCTGTCCTCGGCGCATTCCTTGAAAAAACTCCACACCTTCGAGAAACGTGCCCTCGAGGTGGGAGTTTTTCGGGGCTGGGTACGAACTGGAACATCTTGGGAGATTCCGGGTGTGGCCTGGCTTCGCCTAAGCTGCTGACCTCTGCCTCTGCCTCTAGCTACCCTTTTTGGTGCTGCACTTGCCTCAACATCCACACTACTTTCCCCGCTTGACATCCCCCCTGTCCAGGTCGGGTCAGTGTCCTCATCATCCACCACTTCCTCTTCCAACTCCTGTCTCATCTCCTCCTCCCGCACAATGCACCGGTCAACTGGATGCCCTGACGGCAACTGCGTCACATCATCGTCGATGAGGGTGGGTTGCTGGTCATCCACCACCAAATCGAACGGAGATGGAGGAGACTCTAGTGTTTGAGCATCTGGACACAGATGCTCCTCTGTTAGGTTCGTGGAATCGTGACGTGGAGAGGCAGGTTGAGGGACAATGAAAGGAGCGGAGAACAGCTCTGGGGAGCAGGGACAGTTGGGGTTATTGTTCTGTGAAGCTTGGGAATTTTGGGAGGAAGGAGGACAAGACTGTTGGGTAATAGGAGGAGAGGAGGCAGAGTCTGACTGGCTGCTGGACAATGTGCTGTAAGCGTTCTCTGACAGCCATTGCAAGACCTGTTCCTGGTTCTCGGGCCTACTAAGGTTTGTACCCTGCAGTTTAGTTAATGTGGCAAGCAACCCTGGCACTGTGGAGTGGCGCAATGCTTGCTGCCCCACAGGAGTAGGCACGGGACGCCCTGTGGCTTCACTGCTACCTTGCTCCCCAGAACCATTCCCCCGACCTCGCCCACGGCCTCGTCCACGTCCCTTTCCGGGAGCCTTGCGCATTTTGAATTCCCAGTTAGAAATTGGCACTATATACCAGTAGCAAAAATTGTGGGTGCACGTAAACCCAATATATTCTTTGAATTCCCAGTCAGACAATGGCACTATATACCAGTAGCAAGAAATGAGGGTATTTATAACCCCAATATATTCTTTGAATTACCAGTCAGAAACTGGCACTATATGGCAGTAGCAAGAAATGAGGGTATTTATAACCCCAATATATTCCTTGAATTCCCAGTCAGACAATGGCACTGTATACCAGTAGTAAAAATTGTGGGTGCACGTAACCCCAATATATTCTTTGAATTACCAGTCAGAAACTGGCACTATATGGCAGTAGCAAGAAATGAGGGTATTTGTAACCCCAATATATTCTTTGAATTCCCAGTCAGAAACTGGCACTGTATACCAGTAGTAAAAATTGTGGGTGCACGTAACCCCAATATATTCTTTGAATTCCCAGTCAGACAATGGCACTATATACCAGTAGCAAGAAATGAGGGTATTTATAACCCCAATATATTCTTTGAATTACCAGTCAGAAACTGGCACTATATGGCAGTAGCAAGAAATGAGGGTATTTGTAACCCCAATATATTCTTTGAATTCCCAGTCAGAAACTGGCACTGTATACCAGTAGTAAAAATTGTGGGTGCACGTAACCCCAATATATTCTTTGAATTCCCAGTCAGACAATGGCACTATATACCAGTAGCAAGAAATGAGGGTATTTATAACCCCAATATATTCTTTGAATTCCCAGTCAGACAATGGCACTGTATACCAGTACTAAAAATTGTGGGTGCACGTAACCCCAATATATTCTTTGAATTCCCAGTCAGAAACTGGCACTATATGGCAGTAGCAAGAAATGAGGGTATTTATAACCCCAATATATTCTTTGAATTCCCAGTCAGACAATGGCACTGTATACCAGTAGTAAAAATTGTGGGTGCACGTAACCCCAATATATTCTTTGAATTACCAGTCAGAAACTGGCACTATATGGCAGTAGCAAGAAATGAGGGTATTTGTAACCCCAATATATTCTTTGAATTCCCAGTCAGAAACTGGCACTGTATACCAGTAGTAAAAATTGTGGGTGCACGTAACCCCAATATATTCTTTGAATTCCCAGTCAGACAATGGCACTATATACCAGTAGCAAGAAATGAGGGTATTTATAACCCCAATATATTCTTTGAATTCCCAGTCAGAAACTGGCACTATATGGCAGTAGCAAGAAATGAGGGTATTTATAACCCCAATATATTCTTTGAATTCCCAGTCAGACAATGGCACTGTATACCAGTAGTAAAAATTGTGGGTGCACGTAACCCCAATATATTCTTTGAATTACCAGTCAGAAACTGGCACTATATGGCAGTAGCAAGAAATGAAAGTATTTGTAACCCCAATATATTCTTTGAATTCCCAGTCAGAAACTGGCACTGTATACCAGTAGTAAAAATTGTGGGTGCACGTAACCCCAATATATTCTTTGAATTCCCAGTCAGACAGTGGCACTATATACCAGTAGCAAGAAATGAGGGTATTTATAACCCCAATATATTCTTTGAATTCCCAGTCAGAAACTGGCACTATATGGCAGTAGCAAGAAATGAGGGTATTTATAACCCCAATATATTCTTTGAATTCCCAGTCAGACAATGGCACTGTATACCAGTAGTAAAAATTGTGGGTGCACGTAACCCCAATATATTCTTTGAATTACCAGTCAGAAACTGGCACTATATGGCAGTAGCAAGAAATGAGGGTATTTGTAACCCCAATATATTCTTTGAATTCCCAGTCAGAAACTGGCACTGTATACCAGTAGTAAAAATTGTGGGTGCACGTAACCCCAATATATTCTTTGAATTCCCAGTCAGACAATGGCACTATATACCAGTAGCAAGAAATGAGGGTATTTATAACCCCAATATATTCTTTGAATTACCAGTCAGAAACTGGCACTATATGGCAGTAGCAAGAAATGAGGGTATTTGTAACCCCAATATATTCTTTGAATTCCCAGTCAGAAACTGGCACTGTATACCAGTAGTAAAAATTGTGGGTGCACGTAACCCCAATATATTCTTTGAATTACCAGTCAGAAACTGGCACTATATGGCAGTAGCAAGAAATGAGGGTATTTGTAACCCCAATATATTCTTTGAATTCCCAGTCAGAAACTGGCACTGTATACCAGTAGTAAAAATTGTGGGTGCACGTAACCCCAATATATTCTTTGAATTCCCAGTCAGACAATGGCACTATATACCAGTAGCAAGAAATGAGGGTATTTATAACCCCAATATATTCTTTGAATTCCCAGTCAGAAACTGGCACTGTATACCAGTAGTAAAAATTGTGGGTGCACGTAACCCCAATATATTCTTTGAATTACCAGTCAGAAACTGGCACTATATGGCAGTAGCAGGAAATGAGGGTATTTGTAACCCCAATATATTCTTTGAATTCCCAGTCAGAAACTGGCACTGTATACCAGTAGTAAAAATTGTGGGTGCACGTAACCCCAATATATTCTTTGAATTACCAGTCAGAAACTGGCACTATATGGCAGTAGCAAGAAATGAGGGTATTTGTAACCCCAATATATTCTTTGAATTCCCAGTCAGAAACTGGCACTGTATACCAGTAGTAAAAATTGTGGGTGCACGTAACCCCAATATATTCTTTGAATTCCCAGTCAGACAATGGCACTATATACCAGTAGCAAGAAATGAGGGTATTTATAACCCCAATATATTCTTTGAATTCCCAGTCAGACAATGGCACTGTATACCAGTAGTAAAAATTGTGGGTGCACGTAACCCCAATATATTCTTTGAATTCCCAGTCAGAAACTGGCACTATATGGCAGTAGCAAGAAATGAGGGTATTTATAACCCCAATATATTCTTTGAATTACCAGTCAGAAACTGGCACTATATGGCAGTAGCAAGAAATGAGGGTATTTATAACCCCAATATATTCTTTGAATTCCCAGTCAGACAATGGCACTGTATACCAGTAGTAAAAATTGTGGGTGCACGTAACCCCAATATATTCTTTGAATTACCAGTCAGAAACTGGCACTATATGGCAGTAGCAAGAAATGAGGGTATTTGTAACCCCAATATATTCTTTGAATTCCCAGTCAGAAACTGGCACTGTATACCAGTAGTAAAAATTGTGGGTGCACGTAACCCCAATATATTCTTTGAATTCCCAGTCAGACAATGGCACTATATACCAGTAGCAAGAAATGAGGGTATTTATAACCCCAATATATTCTTTGAATTACCAGTCAGAAACTGGCACTATATGGCAGTAGCAAGAAATGAGGGTATTTGTAACCCCAATATATTCTTTGAATTCCCAGTCAGAAACTGGCACTGTATACCAGTAGTAAAAATTGTGGGTGCACGTAACCCCAATATATTCTTTGAATTCCCAGTCAGACAATGGCACTATATACCAGTAGCAAGAAATGAGGGTATTTATAACCCCAATATATTCTTTGAATTCCCAGTCAGACAATGGCACTGTATACCAGTAGTAAAAATTGTGGGTGCACGTAACCCCAATATATTCTTTGAATTCCCAGTCAGAAACTGGCACTATATGGCAGTAGCAAGAAATGAGGGTATTTATAACCCCAATATATTCTTTGAATTCCCAGTCAGACAATGGCACTGTATACCAGTAGTAAAAATTGTGGGTGCACGTAACCCCAATATATTCTTTGAATTACCAGTCAGAAACTGGCACTATATGGCAGTAGCAAGAAATGAGGGTATTTGTAACCCCAATATATTCTTTGAATTCCCAGTCAGAAACTGGCACTGTATACCAGTAGTAAAAATTGTGGGTGCACGTAACCCCAATATATTCTTTGAATTCCCAGTCAGACAATGGCACTATATACCAGTAGCAAGAAATGAGGGTATTTATAACCCCAATATATTCTTTGAATTCCCAGTCAGAAACTGGCACTATATGGCAGTAGCAAGAAATGAGGGTATTTATAACCCCAATATATTCTTTGAATTCCCAGTCAGACATTGGCACTGTATACCAGTAGTAAAAATTGTGGGTGCACGTAACCCCAATATATTCTTTGAATTACCAGTCAGAAACTGGCACTATATGGCAGTAGCAAGAAATGAGGGTATTTGTAACCCCAATATATTCTTTGAATTCCCAGTCAGAAACTGGCACTGTATACCAGTAGTAAAAATTGTGGGTGCACGTAACCCCAATATATTCTTTGAATTCCCAGTCAGACAATGGCACTATATACCAGTAGCAAGAAATGAGGGTATTTATAACCCCAATATATTCTTTGAATTCCCAGTCAGAAACTGGCACTATATGGCAGTAGCAAGAAATGAGGGTATTTATAACCCCAATATATTCTTTGAATTCCCAGTCAGACAATGGCACTGTATACCAGTAGTAAAAATTGTGGGTGCACGTAACCCCAATATATTCTTTGAATTACCAGTCAGAAACTGGCACTATATGGCAGTAGCAAGAAATGAGGGTATTTGTAACCCCAATATATTCTTTGAATTCCCAGTCAGAAACTGGCACTGTATACCAGTAGTAAAAATTGTGGGTGCACGTAACCCCAATATATTCTTTGAATTCCCAGTCAGACAATGGCACTATATACCAGTAGCAAGAAATGAGGGTATTTATAACCCCAATATATTCTTTGAATTACCAGTCAGAAACTGGCACTATATGGCAGTAGCAAGAAATGAGGGTATTTGTAACCCCAATATATTCTTTGAATTCCCAGTCAGAAACTGGCACTGTATACCAGTAGTAAAAATTGTGGGTGCACGTAACCCCAATATATTCTTTGAATTACCAGTCAGAAACTGGCACTATATGGCAGTAGCAAGAAATGAGGGTATTTGTAACCCCAATATATTCCTTGAATTCCCAGTCAGAAACTGGCACTGTATACAAGTAGTAAAAATTGTGGGTGCACGTAACCCCAATATATTCTTTGAATTCCCAGTCAGACAATGGCACTATATACCGGTAGCAAGAAATGAGGGTATTTATAACCCCAATATATTCTTTGAATTCCCAGTCAGACAATGGCACTGTATACCAGTAGTAAAAATTGTGGGTGCACGTAACCCCAATATATTCTTTGAATTACCAGTCAGAAACTGGCACTATATGGCAGTAGCAAGAAATGAGGGTATTTGTAACCCCAATATATTCTTTTGAATTCCCAGTCAGAAACTGGCACTGTATACCAGTAGTAAAAATTGTGGGTGCACGTAACCCCAATATATTCTTTGAATTACCAGTCAGAAACTGGCACTATATGGCAGTAGCAAGAAATGAGGGTATTTGTAACCCCAATATATTCTTTGAATTCCCAGTCAGAAACTGGCACTGTATACCAGTAGTAAAAATTGTGGGTGCACGTAACCCCAATATATTCTTTGAATTCCCAGTCAGACAATGGCACTATATACCAGTAGCAAGAAATGAGGGAATTTATAACCCCAATATATTCTTTGAATTCCCAGTCAGACAATGGCACTGTATACCAGTAGTAAAAATTGTGGGTGCACGTAACCCCAATATATTCTTTGAATTCCCAGTCAGAAACTGGCACTATATGGCAGTAGCAAGAAATGAGGGTATTTATATCCCCAATATATTCTTTGAATTACCAGTCAGAAACTGGCACTATATGGCAGTAGCAAGAAATGAGGGTATTTATAACCCCAATATATTCTTTGAATTCCCAGTCAGACAATGGCACTGTATACCAGTAGTAAAAATTGTGGGTGCACGTAACCCCAATATATTCTTTGAATTACCAGTCAGAAACTGGCACTATATGGCAGTAGCAAGAAATGAGGGTATTTGTAACCCCAATATATTCTTTGAATTCCCAGTCAGAAACTGGCACTGTATACCAGTAGTAAAAATTGTGGGTGCACGTAACCCCAATATATTCTTTGAATTCCCAGTCAGACAATGGCACTATATACCAGTAGCAAGAAATGAGGGTATTTATAACCCCAATATATTCTTTGAATTACCAGTCAGAAACTGGCACTATATGGCAGTAGCAAGAAATGAGGGTATTTGTAACCCCAATATATTCTTTGAATTCCCAGTCAGAAACTGGCACTGTATACCAGTAGTAAAAATTGTGGGTGCACGTAACCCCAATATATTCTTTGAATTCCCAGTCAGACAATGGCACTATATACCAGTAGCAAGAAATGAGGGTATTTATAACCCCAATATATTCTTTGAATTCCCAGTCAGACAATGGCACTGTATACCAGTAGTAAAAATTGTGGGTGCACGTAACCCCAATATATTCTTTGAATTCCCAGTCAGAAACTGGCACTATATGGCAGTAGCAAGAAATGAGGGTATTTATAACCCCAATATATTCTTTGAATTCCCAGTCAGACAATGGCACTGTATACCAGTAGTAAAAATTGTGGGTGCACGTAACCCCAATATATTCTTTGAATTACCCAGTCAGAAACTGGCACTATATGGCAGTAGCAAGAAATGAGGGTATTTGTAACCCCAATATATTCTTTGAATTCCCAGTCAGAAACTGGCACTGTATACCAGTAGTAAAAATTGTGGGTGCACGTAACCCCAATATATTCTTTGAATTCCCAGTCAGACAATGGCACTATATACCAGTAGCAAGAAATGAGGGTATTTATAACCCCAATATATTCTTTGAATTCCCAGTCAGAAACTGGCACTATATGGCAGTAGCAAGAAATGAGGGTATTTATAACCCCAATATATTCTTTGAATTCCCAGTCAGACAATGGCACTGTATACCAGTAGTAAAAATTGTGGGTGCACGTAACCCCAATATATTCTTTGAATTACCAGTCAGAAACTGGCACTATATGGCAGTAGCAAGAAATGAGGGTATTTATAACCCCAATATATTCTTTGAATTCCCAGTCAGAAACTGGCACTGTATACCAGTAGTAAAAATTGTGGGTGCACGTAACCCCAATATATTCTTTGAATTCCCAGTCAGACAATGGCACTATATACCAGTAGCAAGAAATGAGGGTATTTATAACCCCAATATATTCTTTGAATTACCAGTCAGAAACTGGCACTATATGGCAGTAGCAAGAAATGAGGGTATTTGTAACCCCAATATATTCTTTGAATTCCCAGTCAGAAACTGGCACTGTATACCAGTAGTAAAAATTGTGGGTGCACGTAACCCCAATATATTCTTTGAATTCCCAGTCAGACAATGGCACTATATACCAGTAGCAAGAAATGAGGGTATTTATAACCCCAATATATTCTTTGAATTACCAGTCAGAAACTGGCACTATATGGCAGTAGCAAGAAATGAGGGTATTTGTAACCCCAATATATTCTTTGAATTCCCAGTCAGAAACTGGCACTGTATACCAGTAGTAAAAATTGTGGGTGCACGTAACCCCAATATATTCTTTGAATTACCAGTCAGAAACTGGCACTATATGGCAGTAGCAAGAAATGAGGGTATTTGTAACCCCAATATATTCTTTGAATTCCCAGTCAGAAACTGGCACTGTATACCAGTAGTAAAAATTGTGGGTGCACGTAACCCCAATATATTCTTTGAATTCCCAGTCAGACAATGGCACTATATACCAGTAGCAAGAAATGAGGGTATTTATAACCCCAATATATTCTTTGAATTCCCAGTCAGAAACTGGCACTGTATACCAGTAGTAAAAATTGTGGGTGCACGTAACCCCAATATATTCTTTGAATTACCAGTCAGAAACTGGCACTATATGGCAGTAGCAAGAAATGAGGGTATTTGTAACCCCAATATATTCTTTGAATTCCCAGTCAGAAACTGGCACTGTATACCAGTAGTAAAAATTGTGGGTGCACGTAACCCCAATATATTCTTTGAATTACCAGTCAGAAACTGGCACTATATGGCAGTAGCAAGAAATGAGGGTATTTGTAACCCCAATATATTCTTTGAATTCCCAGTCAGAAACTGGCACTGTATACCAGTAGTAAAATTGTGGGTGCACGTAACCCCAATATATTCTTTGAATTCCCAGTCAGACAATGGCACTATATACCAGTAGCAAGAAATGAGGGTATTTATAACCCCAATATATTCTTTGAATTCCCAGTCAGACAATGGCACTGTATACCAGTAGTAAAAATTGTGGGTGCACGTAACCCCAATATATTCTTTGAATTCCCAGTCAGAAACTGGCACTATATGGCAGTAGCAAGAAATGAGGGTATTTATAACCCCAATATATTCTTTGAATTACCAGTCAGAAACTGGCACTATATGGCAGTAGCAAGAAATGAGGGTATTTATAACCCCAATATATTCTTTGAATTCCCAGTCAGACAATGGCACTGTATACCAGTAGTAAAAATTGTGGGTGCACGTAACCCCAATATATTCTTTGAATTACCAGTCAGAAACTGGCACTATATGGCAGTAGCAAGAAATGAGGGTATTTGTAACCCCAATATATTCTTTGAATTCCCAGTCAGAAACTGGCACTGTATACCAGTAGTAAAAATTGTGGGTGCACGTAACCCCAATATATTCTTTGAATTCCAGTCAGACAATGGCACTATATACCAGTAGCAAGAAATGAGGGTATTTATAACCCCAATATATTCTTTGAATTACCAGTCAGAAACTGGCACTATATGGCAGTAGCAAGAAATGAGGGTATTTGTAACCCCAATATATTCTTTGAATTCCCAGTCAGAAACTGGCACTGTATACCAGTAGTAAAAATTGTGGGTGCACGTAACCCCAATATATTCTTTGAATTCCCAGTCAGACAATGGCACTATATACCAGTAGCAAGAAATGAGGGGTATTTATAACCCCAATATATTCTTTGAATTCCCAGTCAGACAATGGCACTGTATACCAGTAGTAAAAATTGTGGGTGCACGTAACCCCAATATATTCTTTGAATTCCCAGTCAGAAACTGGCACTATATGGCAGTAGCAAGAAATGAGGGTATTTATAACCCCCAATATATTCTTTGAATTCCCAGTCAGACAATGGCACTGTATACCAGTAGTAAAAATTGTGGGTGCACGTAACCCCAATATATTCTTTGAATTACCAGTCAGAAACTGGCACTATATGGCAGTAGCAAGAAATGAGGGTATTTGTAACCCCAATATATTCTTTGAATTCCCAGTCAGAAACTGGCACTGTATACCAGTAGTAAAAATTGTGGGTGCACGTAACCCCAATATATTCTTTGAATTCCCAGTCAGACAATGGCACTATATACCAGTAGCAAGAAATGAGGGTATTTATAACCCCAATATATTCTTTGAATTCCCAGTCAGAAACTGGCACTATATGGCAGTAGCAAGAAATGAGGGTATTTATAACCCCAATATATTCTTTGAATTCCCAGTCAGACAGGCACTGTATACCAGTAGTAAAAATTGTGGGTGCACGTAACCCCAATATATTCTTTGAATTACCAGTCAGAAACTGGCACTATATGGCAGTAGCAAGAAATGAGGGTATTTGTAACCCCAATATATTCTTTGAATTCCCAGTCAGAAACTGGCACTGTATACCAGTAGTAAAAATTGTGGGTGCACGTAACCCCAATATATTCTTTGAATTCCCAGTCAGACAATGGCACTATATACCAGTAGCAAGAAATGAGGGTATTTATAACCCCAATATATTCTTTGAATTCCCAGTCAGAAACTGGCACTATATGGCAGTAGCAAGAAATGAGGGTATTTATAACCCCAATATATTCTTTGAATTCCCAGTCAGACAATGGCACTGTATACCAGTAGTAAAAATTGTGGGTGCACGTAACCCCAATATATTCTTTGAATTACCAGTCAGAAACTGGCACTATATGGCAGTAGCAAGAAATGAGGGTATTTGTAACCCCAATATATTCTTTGAATTCCCAGTCAGAAACTGGCACTGTATACCAGTAGTAAAAATTGTGGGTGCACGTAACCCCAATATATTCTTTGAATTCCCAGTCAGACAATGGCACTATATACCAGTAGCAAGAAATGAGGGTATTTATAACCCCAATATATTCTTTGAATTACCAGTCAGAAACTGGCACTATATGGCAGTAGCAAGAAATGAGGGTATTTGTAACCCCAATATATTCTTTGAATTCCCAGTCAGAAACTGGCACTGTATACCAGTAGTAAAAATTGTGGGTGCACGTAACCCCAATATATTCTTTGAATTACCAGTCAGAAACTGGCACTATATGGCAGTAGCAAGAAATGAGGGTATTTGTAACCCCAATATATTCCTTGAATTCCCAGTCAGAAACTGGCACTGTATACAAGTAGTAAAAATTGTGGGTGCACGTAACCCCAATATATTCTTTGAATTCCCAGTCAGACAATGGCACTATATACCGGTAGCAAGAAATGAGGGTATTTATAACCCCAATATATTCTTTGAATTCCCAGTCAGACAATGGCACTGTATACCAGTAGTAAAAATTGTGGGTGCACGTAACCCCAATATATTCTTTGAATTACCAGTCAGAAACTGGCACTATATGGCAGTAGCAAGAAATGAGGGTATTTGTAACCCCAATATATTCTTTGAATTCCCAGTCAGAAACTGGCACTGTATACCAGTAGTAAAAATTGTGGGTGCACGTAACCCCAATATATTCTTTGAATTACCAGTCAGAAACTGGCACTATATGGCAGTAGCAAGAAATGAGGGTATTTGTAACCCCAATATATTCTTTGAATTCCCAGTCAGAAACTGGCACTGTATACCAGTAGTAAAAATTGTGGGTGCACGTAACCCCAATATATTCTTTGAATTCCCAGTCAGACAATGGCACTATATACCAGTAGCAAGAAATGAGGGAATTTATAACCCCAATATATTCTTTGAATTCCCAGTCAGACAATGGCACTGTATACCAGTAGTAAAAATTGTGGGTGCACGTAACCCCAATATATTCTTTGAATTCCCAGTCAGAAACTGGCACTATATGGCAGTAGCAAGAAATGAGGGTATTTATATCCCCAATATATTCTTTGAATTACCAGTCAGAAACTGGCACTATATGGCAGTAGCAAGAAATGAGGGTATTTATAACCCCAATATATTCTTTGAATTCCCAGTCAGACAATGGCACTGTATACCAGTAGTAAAAATTGTGGGTGCACGTAACCCCAATATATTCTTTGAATTACCAGTCAGAAACTGGCACTATATGGCAGTAGCAAGAAATGAGGGTATTTGTAACCCCAATATATTCTTTGAATTCCCAGTCAGAAACTGGCACTGTATACCAGTAGTAAAAATTGTGGGTGCACGTAACCCCAATATATTCTTTGAATTCCCAGTCAGACAATGGCACTATATACCAGTAGCAAGAAATGAGGGTATTTATAACCCCAATATATTCTTTGAATTACCAGTCAGAAACTGGCACTATATGGCAGTAGCAAGAAATGAGGGTATTTGTAACCCCAATATATTCTTTGAATTCCCAGTCAGAAACTGGCACTGTATACCAGTAGTAAAAATTGTGGGTGCACGTAACCCCAATATATTCTTTGAATTCCCAGTCAGACAATGGCACTATATACCAGTAGCAAGAAATGAGGGTATTTATAACCCCAATATATTCTTTGAATTCCCAGTCAGACAATGGCACTGTATACCAGTAGTAAAAATTGTGGGTGCACGTAACCCCAATATATTCTTTGAATTCCCAGTCAGAAACTGGCACTATATGGCAGTAGCAAGAAATGAGGGTATTTATAACCCCAATATATTCTTTGAATTCCCAGTCAGACAATGGCACTGTATACCAGTAGTAAAAATTGTGGGTGCACGTAACCCCAATATATTCTTTGAATTACCAGTCAGAAACTGGCACTATATGGCAGTAGCAAGAAATGAGGGTATTTGTAACCCCAATATATTCTTTGAATTCCCAGTCAGAAACTGGCACTGTATACCAGTAGTAAAAATTGTGGGTGCACGTAACCCCAATATATTCTTTGAATTCCCAGTCAGACAATGGCACTATATACCAGTAGCAAGAAATGAGGGTATTTATAACCCCAATATATTCTTTGAATTCCCAGTCAGAAACTGGCACTATATGGCAGTAGCAAGAAATGAGGGTATTTATAACCCCAATATATTCTTTGAATTCCCAGTCAGACAATGGCACTGTATACCAGTAGTAAAAATTGTGGGTGCACGTAACCCCAATATATTCTTTGAATTACCAGTCAGAAACTGGCACTATATGGCAGTAGCAAGAAATGAGGGTATTTATAACCCCAATATATTCTTTGAATTCCCAGTCAGAAACTGGCACTGTATACCAGTAGTAAAAATTGTGGGTGCACGTAACCCCAATATATTCTTTGAATTCCCAGTCAGACAATGGCACTATATACCAGTAGCAAGAAATGAGGGTATTTATAACCCCAATATATTCTTTGAATTACCAGTCAGAAACTGGCACTATATGGCAGTAGCAAGAAATGAGGGTATTTGTAACCCCAATATATTCTTTGAATTCCCAGTCAGAAACTGGCACTGTATACCAGTAGTAAAAATTGTGGGTGCACGTAACCCCAATATATTCTTTGAATTCCCAGTCAGACAATGGCACTATATACCAGTAGCAAGAAATGAGGGTATTTATAACCCCAATATATTCTTTGAATTACCAGTCAGAAACTGGCACTATATGGCAGTAGCAAGAAATGAGGGTATTTGTAACCCCAATATATTCTTTGAATTCCCAGTCAGAAACTGGCACTGTATACCAGTAGTAAAAATTGTGGGTGCACGTAACCCCAATATATTCTTTGAATTACCAGTCAGAAACTGGCACTATATGGCAGTAGCAAGAAATGAGGGTATTTGTAACCCCAATATATTCTTTGAATTCCCAGTCAGAAACTGGCACTGTATACCAGTAGTAAAAATTGTGGGTGCACGTAACCCCAATATATTCTTTGAATTCCCAGTCAGACAATGGCACTATATACCAGTAGCAAGAAATGAGGGTATTTATAACCCCAATATATTCTTTGAATTACCAGTCAGAAACTGGCACTATATGGCAGTAGCAAGAAATGAGGGTATTTGTAACCCCAATATATTCTTTGAATTCCCAGTCAGAAACTGGCACTGTATACCAGTAGTAAAAATTGTGGGTGCACGTAACCTCAATATATTCTTTGAATTACCAGTCAGAAACTGGCACTATATGGCAGTAGCAAGAAATGAGGGTATTTGTAACCCCAATATATTCTTTGAATTCCCAGTCAGAAACTGGCACTGTATACCAGTAGTAAAAATTGTGGGTGCACGTAACCCCAATATATTCTTTGAATTCCCAGTCAGACAATGGCACTATATACCAGTAGCAAGAAATGAGGGTATTTATAACCCCAATATATTCTTTGAATTCCCAGTCAGACAATGGCACTGTATACCAGTAGTAAAAATTGTGGGTGCACGTAACCCCAATATATTCTTTGAATTCCCAGTCAGAAACTGGCACTATATGGCAGTAGCAAGAAATGAGGGTATTTATAACCCCAATATATTCTTTGAATTCCCAGTCAGACAATGGCACTGTATACCAGTAGTAAAAATTGTGGGTGCACGTAACCCCAATATATTCTTTGAATTACCAGTGAGAAACTGGCACTATATGGCAGTAGCAAGAAATGAGGGTATTTGTAACCCCAATATATTCTTTGAATTCCCAGTCAGAAACTGGCACTGTATACCAGTAGTAAAAATTGTGGGTGCACGTAACCCCAATATATTCTTTGAATTACCAGTCAGAAACTGGCACTATATGGCAGTAGCAAGAAATGTGGGTATTTGTAACCCCAATATATTCTTTGAATTCCCAGTCAGAAACTGGCACTGTATACCAGTAGTAAAAATTGTGGGTGCACGTAACCCCAATATATTCTTTGAATTCCCAGTCAGACAATGGCACTATATACCAGTAGCAAGAAATGAGGGTATTTATAACCCCAATATATTCTTTGAATTCCCAGTCAGACAATGGCACTGTATACCAGTAGTAAAAATTGTGGGTGCACGTAACCCCAATATATTCTTTGAATTCCCAGTCAGAAACTGGCACTATATGGCAATAGCAAGAAATGAGGGTATTTATAACCCCAATATATTCTTTGAATTCCCAGTCAGACAATGGCACTGTATACCAGTAGTAAAAATTGTGGGTGCACGTAACCCCAATATATTCTTTGAATTACCAGTCAGAAACTGGCACTATATGGCAGTAGCAAGAAATGAGGGTATTTGTAACCCCAATATATTCTTTGAATTCCCAGTCAGAAACTGGCACTGTATGCCAGTAGTAAAAATTGTGGGTGCACGTAACCCCAATATATTCTTTGAATTCCCAGTCAGAGAATGGCACTATATACCAGTAGCAAGAAATGAGGGTATTTATAACCCCAATATATTCTTTGAATTCCCAGTCAGAAACTGGCACTATATGGCAGTAGCAAGAAATGAGGGTATTTATAACCCCAATATATTCTTTGAATTCCCAGTCAGACAATGGCACTGTATACCAGTAGTAAAAATTGTGGGTGCACGTAACCCCAATATATTCTTTGAATTACCAGTCAGAAACTGGCACTATATGGCAGTAGCAAGAAATGAGGGTATTTGTAACCCCAATATATTCTTTGAATTCTCAGTCAGAAACTGGCACTGTATACCAGTAGTAAAAATTGTGGGTGCACGTAACCCCAATATATTCTTTGAATTCCCAGTCAGACAATGGCACTATATACCAGTAGCAAGAAATGAGGGTATTTATAACCCCAATATATTCTTTGAATTCCCAGTCAGAAACTGGCACTATATGGCAGTAGCAAGAAATGAGGGTAT
Organism: Leptodactylus fuscus; assembly: GCF_031893055.1. NCBI lineage: Eukaryota > Metazoa > Chordata > Amphibia > Anura > Leptodactylidae > Leptodactylus > Leptodactylus fuscus. The sequence continues at coordinate 81,101,370 of NC_134271.1, forward strand.
TTATAACCCCAATATATTCTTTGAATTCCCAGTCAGACAATGGCACTGTATACCAGTAGTAAAAATTGTGGGTGCACGTAACCCCAATATATTCTTTGAATTACCAGTCAGAAACTGGCACTATATGGCAGTAGCAAGAAATGAGGGTATTTGTAACCCCAATATATTCTTTGAATTCCCAGTCAGAAACTGGCACTGTATACCAGTAGTAAAAATTGTGGGTGCACGTAACCCCAATATATTCTTTGAATTCCCAGTCAGACAAGGGCACTATATACCAGTAGCAAGAAATGAGGGTATTTATAACCCCAATATATTCTTTGAATTACCAGTCAGAAACTGGCACTATATGGCAGTAGCAAGAAATGTGGGTATTTGTAACCCCAATATATTCTTTGAATTCCCAGTCAGAAACTGGCACTGTATACCAGTAGTAAAAATTGTGGGTGCACGTAACCCCAATATATTCTTTGAATTCCCAGTCAGACAATGGCACTATATACCAGTAGCAAGAAATGAGGGTATTTATAACCCCAATATATTCTTTGAATTCCCAGTCAGAAACTGGCACTATATGGCAGTAGCAAGAAATGAGGGTATTTATAACCCCAATATATTCTTTGAATTCCCAGTCAGACAATGGCACTGTATACCAGTAGTAAAAATTGTGGGTGCACGTAACCCCAATATATTCTTTGAATTACCAGTCAGAAACTGGCACTATATGGCAGTAGCAAGAAATGAAAGTATTTGTAACCCCAATATATTCTTTGAATTCCCAGTCAGAAACTGGCACTGTATACCAGTAGTAAAAATTGTGGGTGCACGTAACCCCAATATATTCTTTGAATTCCCAGTCAGACAATGGCACTATATACCAGTAGCAAGAAATGAGGGTATTTATAACCCCAATATATTCTTTGAATTCCCAGTCAGAAACTGGCACTATATGGCAGTAGCAAGAAATGAGGGTATTTATAACCCCAATATATTCTTTGAATTCCCAGTCAGACAATGGCACTGTATACCAGTAGTAAAAATTGTGGGTGCACGTAACCCCAATATATTCTTTGAATTACCAGTCAGAAACTGGCACTATATGGCAGTAGCAAGAAATGAGGGTATTTGTAACCCCAATATATTCTTTGAATTCCCAGTCAGAAACTGGCACTGTATACCAGTAGTAAAAATTGTGGGTGCACGTAACCCCAATATATTCTTTGAATTCCCAGTCAGACAATGGCACTATATACCAGTAGCAAGAAATGAGGGTATTTATAACCCCAATATATTCTTTGAAGTACCAGTCAGAAACTGGCACTATATGGCAGTAGCAAGAAATGAGGGTATTTGTAACCCCAATATATTCTTTGAATTCCCAGTCAGAAACTGGCACTGTATACCAGTAGTAAAAATTGTGGGTGCACGTAACCCCAATATATTCTTTGAATTACCAGTCAGAAACTGGCACTATATGGCAGTAGCAAGAAATGAGGGTATTTGTAACCCCAATATATTCTTTGAATTCCCAGTCAGAAACTGGCACTGTATACCAGTAGTAAAAATTGTGGGTGCACGTAACCCCAATATATTCTTTGAATTCCCAGTCAGACAATGGCACTATATACCAGTAGCAAGAAATGAGGGTATTTATAACCCCAATATATTCTTTGAATTCCCAGTCAGACAATGGCACTGTATACCAGTAGTAAAAATTGTGGGTGCACGTAACCCCAATATATTCTTTGAATTCCCAGTCAGAAACTGGCACTATATGGCAGTAGCAAGAAATGAGGGTATTTATAACCCCAATATATTCTTTGAATTACCAGTCAGAAACTGGCACTATATGGCAGTAGCAAGAAATGAGGGTATTTATAACCCCAATATATTCTTTGAATTCCCAGTCAGACAATGGCACTGTATACCAGTAGTAAAAATTGTGGGTGCACGTAACCCCAATATATTCTTTGAATTACCAGTCAGAAACTGGCACTATATGGCAGTAGCAAGAAATGAGGGTATTTGTAACCCCAATATATTCTTTGAATTCCCAGTCAGAAACTGGCACTGTATACCAGTAGTAAAAATTGTGGGTGCACGTAACCCCAATATATTCTTTGAATTCCCAGTCAGACAATGGCACTATATACCAGTAGCAAGAAATGAGGGTATTTATAACCCCAATATATTCTTTGAATTACCAGTCAGAAACTGGCACTATATGGCAGTAGCAGGAAATGAGGGTATTTGTAACCCCAATATATTCTTTGAATTCCCAGTCAGAAACTGGCACTGTATACCAGTAGTAAAAATTGTGGGTGCACGTAACCCCAATATATTCTTTGAATTCCCAGTCAGACAATGGCACTATATACCAGTAGCAAGAAATGAGGGTATTTATAACCCCAATATATTCTTTGAATTCCCAGTCAGACAATGGCACTGTATACCAGTAGTAAAAATTGTGGTTGCACGTAACCCCAATATATTCTTTGAATTCCCAGTCAGAAACTGGCACTATATGGCAGTAGCAAGAAATGAGGGTATTTATAACCCCAATATATTCTTTGAATTCCCAGTCAGACAATGGCACTGTATACCAGTAGTAAAAATTGTGGGTGCACGTAACCCCAATATATTCTTTGAATTACCAGTCAGAAACTGGCACTATATGGCAGTAGCAAGAAATGAGGGTATTTGTAACCCCAATATATTCTTTGAATTCCCAGTCAGAAACTGGCACTGTATACCAGTAGTAAAAATTGTGGGTGCACGTAACCCCAATATATTCTTTGAATTCCCAGTCAGACAATGGCACTATATACCAGTAGCAAGAAATGAGGGTATTTATAACCCCAATATATTCTTTGAATTCCCAGTCAGAAACTGGCACTATATGGCAGTAGCAAGAAATGAGGGTATTTATAACCCCAATATATTCTTTGAATTCCCAGTCAGACAATGGCGCTGTATACCAGTAGTAAAAATTGTGGGTGCACGTAACCCCAATATATTCTTTGAATTACCAGTCAGAAACTGGCACTATATGGCAGTAGCAAGAAATGAGGGTATTTGTAACCCCAATATATTCTTTGAATTCCCAGTCAGAAACTGGCACTGTATACCAGTTGTAAAAATTGTGGGTGCACGTAACCCCAATATATTCTTTGAATTCCCAGTCAGACAATGGCACTATATACCAGTAGCAAGAAATGAGGGTATTTATAACCCCAATATATTCTTTGAATTCCCAGTCAGAAACTGGCACTATATGGCAGTAGCAAGAAATGAGGGTATTTATAACCCCAATATATTCTTTGAATTCCCAGTCAGACAATGGCACTGTATACCAGTAGTAAAAATTGTGGGTGCACGTAACCCCAATATATTCTTTGAATTACCAGTCAGAAACTGGCACTATATGGCAGTAGCAAGAAATGAGGGTATTTGTAACCCCAATATATTCTTTGAATTCCCAGTCAGAAACTGGCACTGTATACCAGTATTAAAAATTGTGGGTGCACGTAACCCCAATATATTCTTTGAATTCCCAGTCAGACAATGGCACTATATACCAGTAGCAAGAAATGAGGGTATTTATAACCCCAATATATTCTTTGAATTACCAGTCAGAAACTGGCACTATATGGCAGTAGCAAGAAATGAGGGTATTTGTAACCCCAATATATTCTTTGAATTCCCAGTCAGAAACTGGCACTGTATACCAGTAGTAAAAATTGTGGGTGCACGTAACCCCAATATATTCTTTGAATTACCAGTCAGAAACTGGCACTATATGGCAGTAGCAAGAAATGAGGGTATTTGTAACCCCAATATATTCTTTGAATTCCCAGTCAGAAACTGGCACTGTATACCAGTAGTAAAAATTGTGGGTGCACGTAACCCCAATATATTCTTTGAATTCCCAGTCAGACAATGGCACTATATACCAGTAGCAAGAAATGAGGGTATTTATAACCCCAATATATTCTTTGAATTCCCAGTCAGACAATGGCACTGTATACCAGTAGTAAAAATTGTGGGTGCACGTAACCCCAATATATTCTTTGAATTACCAGTCAGAAACTGGCACTATATGGCAGTAGCAAGAAATGAGGGTATTTGTAACCCCAATATATTCTTTGAATTCCCAGTCAGAAACTGGCACTGTATACCAGTAGTAAAAATTGTGGGTGCACGTAACCCCAATATATTCTTTGAATTACCAGTCAGAAACTGGCACTATATGGCAGTAGCAAGAAATGAGGGTATTTGTAACCCCAATATATTCTTTGAATTCCCAGTCAGAAACTGGCACTGTATACCAGTAGTAAAAATTGTGGGTGCACGTAACCCCAATATATTCTTTGAATTCCCAGTCAGACAATGGCACTATATACCAGTAGCAAGAAATGAGGGTATTTATAACCCCAATATATTCTTTGAATTCCCAGTCAGACAATGGCACTGTATACCAGTAGTAAAAATTGTGGTTGCACGTAACCCCAATATATTCTTTGAATTCCCAGTCAGAAACTGGCACTATATGGCAGTAGCAAGAAATGAGGGTATTTATAACCCCAATATATTCTTTGAATTCCCAGTCAGACAATGGCACTGTATACCAGTAGTAAAAATTGTGGGTGCACGTAACCCCAATATATTCTTTGAATTACCAGTCAGAAACTGGCACTATATGGCAGTAGCAAGAAATGAGGGTATTTGTAACCCCAATATATTCTTTGAATTCCCAGTCAGAAACTGGCACTGTATACCAGTAGTAAAAATTGTGGGTGCACGTAACCCCAATATATTCTTTGAATTCCCAGTCAGACAATGGCACTATATACCAGTAGCAAGAAATGAGGGTATTTATAACCCCAATATATTCTTTGAATTCCCAGTCAGAAACTGGCACTATATGGCAGTAGCAAGAAATGAGGGTATTTATAACCCCAATATATTCTTTGAATTCCCAGTCAGACAATGGCACTGTATACCAGTAGTAAAAATTGTGGGTGCACGTAACCCCAATATATTCTTTGAATTACCAGTCAGAAACTGGCACTATATGGCAGTAGCAAGAAATGAGGGTATTTGTAACCCCAATATATTCTTTGAATTCCCAGTCAGAAACTGGCACTGTATACCAGTTGTAAAAATTGTGGGTGCACGTAACCCCAATATATTCTTTGAATTCCCAGTCAGACAATGGCACTATATACCAGTAGCAAGAAATGAGGGTATTTATAACCCCAATATATTCTTTGAATTCCCAGTCAGAAACTGGCACTATATGGCAGTAGCAAGAAATGAGGGTATTTATAACCCCAATATATTCTTTGAATTCCCAGTCAGACAATGGCACTGTATACCAGTAGTAAAAATTGTGGGTGCACGTAACCCCAATATATTCTTTGAATTACCAGTCAGAAACTGGCACTATATGGCAGTAGCAAGAAATGAGGGTATTTGTAACCCCAATATATTCTTTGAATTCCCAGTCAGAAACTGGCACTGTATACCAGTATTAAAAATTGTGGGTGCACGTAACCCCAATATATTCTTTGAATTCCCAGTCAGACAATGGCACTATATACCAGTAGCAAGAAATGAGGGTATTTATAACCCCAATATATTCTTTGAATTACCAGTCAGAAACTGGCACTATATGGCAGTAGCAAGAAATGAGGGTATTTGTAACCCCAATATATTCTTTGAATTCCCAGTCAGAAACTGGCACTGTATACCAGTAGTAAAAATTGTGGGTGCACGTAACCCCAATATATTCTTTGAATTACCAGTCAGAAACTGGCACTATATGGCAGTAGCAAGAAATGAGGGTATTTGTAACCCCAATATATTCTTTGAATTCCCAGTCAGAAACTGGCACTGTATACCAGTAGTAAAAATTGTGGGTGCACGTAACCCCAATATATTCTTTGAATTCCCAGTCAGACAATGGCACTATATACCAGTAGCAAGAAATGAGGGTATTTATAACCCCAATATATTCTTTGAATTCCCAGTCAGACAATGGCACTGTATACCAGTAGTAAAAATTGTGGGTGCACGTAACCCCAATATATTCTTTGAATTACCAGTCAGAAACTGGCACTATATGGCAGTAGCAAGAAATGAGGGTATTTGTAACCCCAATATATTCTTTGAATTCCCAGTCAGAAACTGGCACTGTATACCAGTAGTAAAAATTGTGGGTGCACGTAACCCCAATATATTCTTTGAATTACCAGTCAGAAACTGGCACTATATGGCAGTAGCAAGAAATGAGGGTATTTGTAACCCCAATATATTCTTTGAATTCCCAGTCAGAAACTGGCACTGTATACCAGTAGTAAAAATTGTGGGTGCACGTAACCCCAATATATTCTTTGAATTCCCAGTCAGACAATGGCACTATATACCAGTAGCAAGAAATGAGGGTATTTATAACCCCAATATATTCTTTGAATTCCCAGTCAGACAATGGCACTGTATACCAGTATTAAAAATTGTGGGTGCACGTAACCCCAATATATTCTTTGAATTCCCAGTCACAAACTGGCACTATATGGCAGTAGCAAGAAATGAGGGTATTTATAACCCCAATATATTCTTTGAATTACCAGTCAGAAACTGGCACTATATGGCAGTAGCAAGAAATGAGGGTATTTATAACCCCAATATATTCTTTGAATTCCCAGTCAGACAATGGCACTGTATACCAGTAGTAAAAATTGTGGGTGCACGTAACCCCAATATATTCTTTGAATTACCAGTCAGAAACTGGCACTATATGGCAGTAGCAAGAAATGAGGGTATTTGTAACCCCAATATATTCTTTGAATTCCCAGTCAGAAACTGGCACTGTATACCAGTAGTAAAAATTGTGGGTGCACGTAACCTCAATATATTCTTTGAATTCCCAGTCAGACAATGGCACTATATACCAGTAGCAAGAAATGAGGGTATTTATAACCATAATATATTCTTTGAATTACCAGTCAGAAACTGGCACTATATGGCAGTAGCAAGAAATGAGGGTATTTGTAACCCCAATATATTCTTTGAATTCCCAGTCAGAAACTGGCACTGTATACCAGTAGTAAAAATTGTGGGTGCACGTAACCCCAATATATTCTTTGAATTCCCAGTCAGACAATGGCACTATATACCAGTAGCAAGAAATGAGGGTATTTATAACCCCAATATATTCTTTGAATTCCCAGTCAGACAATGGCACTGTATACCAGTAGTAAAAATTGTGGGTGCACGTAACCCCAATATATTCTTTGAATTCCCAGTCAGAAACTGGCAGTATATGGCAGTAGCAAGAAATGAGGGTATTTATAACCCCAATATATTCTTTGAATTCCCAGTCAGACAATGGCACTGTATACCAGTAGTAAAAATTGTGGGTGCACGTAACCCCAATATATTCTTTGAATTACCAGTCAGAAACTGGCACTATATGGCAGTAGCAAGAAATGAGGGTATTTGTAACCCCAATATATTCTTTGAATTCCCAGTCAGAAACTGGCACTGTATACCAGTAGTAAAAATTGTGGGTGCACGTAACCCCAATATATTCTTTGAATTCCCAGTCAGACAATGGCACTATATACCAGTAGCAAGAAATGAGGGTATTTATAACCCCAATATATTCTTTGAATTCCCAGTCAGAAACTGGCACTATATGGCAGTAGCAAGAAATGAGGGTATTTATAACCCCAATATATTCTTTGAATTCCCAGTCAGACAATGGCACTGTATACCAGTAGTAAAAATTGTGGGTGCACGTAACCCCAATATATTCTTTGAATTACCAGTCAGAAACTGGCACTATATGGCAGTAGCAAGAAATGAGGGTATTTGTAACCCCAATATATTCTTTGAATTCCCAGTCAGAAACTGGCACTGTATACCAGTAGTAAAAATTGTGGGTGCACGTAACCCCAATATATTCTTTGAATTCCCAGTCAGACAATGGCACTATATACCAGTAGCAAGAAATGAGGGTATTTATAACCCCAATATATTCTTTGAATTCCCAGTCAGAAACTGGCACTATATGGCAGTAGCAAGAAATGAGGGTATTTATAACCCCAATATATTCTTTGAATTCCCAGTCAGACAATGGCACTGTATACCAGTAGTAAAAATTGTGGGTGCACGTAACCCCAATATATTCTTTGAATTACCAGTCAGAAACTGGCACTATATGGCAGTAGCAAGAAATGAGGGTATTTGTAACCCCAATATATTCTTTGAATTCCCAGTCAGAAACTGGCACTGTATACCAGTAGTAAAAATTGTGGGTGCACGTAACCCCAATATATTCTTTGAATTCCCAGTCAGACAATGGCACTATATACCAGTAGCAAGAAATGAGGGTATTTATAACCCCAATATATTCTTTGAATTACCAGTCAGAAACTGGCACTATATGGCAGTAGCAAGAAATGAGGGTATTTGTAACCCCAATATATTCTTTGAATTCCCAGTCAGAAACTGGCACTGTATACCAGTAGTAAAAATTGTGGGTGCACGTAACCCCAATATATTCTTTGAATTCCCAGTCAGAAACTGGCACTATATGGCAGTAGCAAGAAATGAGGGTATTTGTAACCCCAATATATTCTTTGAATTCCCAGTCAGAAACTGGCACTGTATACCAGTAGTAAAAATTGTGGGTGCACGTAACCCCAATATATTCTTTGAATTCCCAGTCAGACAATGGCACTATATACCAGTAGCAAGAAATGAGGGTATTTATAACCCCAATATATTCTTTGAATTACCAGTCAGAAACTGGCACTATATGGCAGTAGCAAGAAATGAGGGTATTTGTAACCCCAATATATTCTTTGAATTCCCAGTCAGAAACTGGCACTGTATACCAGTAGTAAAAATTGTGGGTGCACGTAACCCCAATATATTCTTTGAATTACCAGTCAGAAACTGGCACTATATGGCAGTAGCAAGAAATGAGGGTATTTGTAACCCCAATATATTCTTTGATTTCCCAGTCAGAAACTGGCACTGTATACCAGTAGTAAAAATTGTGGGTGCACGTAACCCCAATATATTCTTTGAATTCCCAGTCAGACAATGGCACTATATACCAGTAGCAAGAAATGAGGGTATTTATAACCCCAATATATTCTTTGAATTCCCAGTCAGACAATGGCACTGTATACCAGTAGTAAAAATTGTGGGTGCACGTAACCCCAATATATTCTTTGAATTCCCAGTCAGAAACTGGCACTATATGGCAGTAGCAAGAAATGAGGGTATTTATAACCCCAATATATTCTTTGAATTCCCAGTCAGACAATGGCACTGTATACCAGTAGTAAAAATTGTGGGTGCACGTAACCCCAATATATTCTTTGAATTACCAGTCAGAAACTGGCACTATATGGCAGTAGCAAGAAATGAGGGTATTTGTAACCCCAATATATTCTTTGAATTCCCAGTCAGAAACTGGCACTGTATACCAGTAGTAAAAATTGTGGGTGCACGTAACCCCAATATATTCTTTGAATTACCAGTCAGAAACTGGCACTATATGGCAGTAGCAAGAAATGTGGGTATTTGTAACCCCAATATATTCTTTGAATTCCCAGTCAGAAACTGGCACTGTATACCAGTAGTAAAAATTGTGGGTGCACGTAACCCCAATATTTTCTTTGAATTCCCAGTCAGACAATGGCACTATATACCAGTAGCAAGAAATGAGGGTATTTATAACCCCAATATATTCTTTGAATTCCCAGTCAGACAATGGCACTGTATACCAGTAGTAAAAATTGTGGGTGCACGTAACCCCAATATATTCTTTGAATTACCAGTCAGAAACTGGCACTATATGGCAGTAGCAAGAAATGAGGGTATTTGTAACCCCAATATATTCTTTGAATTCCCAGTCAGAAACTGGCACTGTATACCAGTAGTAAAAATTGTGGGTGCACGTAACCCCAATATATTCTTTGAATTTCCAGTCAGACAATGGCACTATATACCAGTAGCAAGAAATGAGGGTATTTATAACCCCAATATATTCTTTGAATTCCCAGTCAGAAACTGGCACTATATGGCAGTAGCAAGAAATGAGGGTATTTGTAACCCCAATATATTCTTTGAATTCCCAGTCAGAAACTGGCACTGTATACCAGTAGTAAAAATTGTGGGTGCACGTAACCCCAATATATTCTTTGAATTCCCAGTCAGACAATGGCACTATATACCAGTAGCAAGAAATGAGGGTATTTATAACCCCAATATATTCTTTGAATTCCCAGTCAGACAATGGCACTGTATACCAGTAGTAAAAATTGTGGGTGCACGTAACCCCAATATATTCTTTGAATTCCCAGTCAGAAACTGGCACTATATGGCAGTAGCAAGAAATGAGGGTATTTATAACCCCAATATATTCTTTGAATTACCAGTCAGAAACTGGCACTATATGGCAGTAGCAAGAAATGAGGGTATTTATAACCCCAATATATTCTTTGAATTCCCAGTCAGACAATGGCACTGTATACCAGTAGTAAAAATTGTGGGTGCACGTAACCCCAATATATTCTTTGAATTACCAGTCAGAAACTGGCACTATATGGCAGTAGCAAGAAATGAGGGTATTTGTAACCCCAATATATTCTTTGAATTCCCAGTCAGAAACTGGCACTGTATACCAGTAGTAAAAATTGTGGGTGCACGTAACCCCAATATATTCTTTGAATTTCCAGTCAGACAATGGCACTATATACCAGTAGCAAGAAATGAGGGTATTTATAACCCCAATATATTCTTTGAATTCCCAGTCAGAAACTGGCACTATATGGCAGTAGCAAGAAATGAGGGTATTTGTAACCCCAATATATTCTTTGAATTCCCAGTCAGAAACTGGCACTGTATACCAGTAGTAAAAATTGTGGGTGCACGTAACCCCAATATATTCTTTGAATTCCCAGTCAGACAATGGCACTATATACCAGTAGCAAGAAATGAGGGTATTTATAACCCCAATATATTCTTTGAATTCCCAGTCAGACAATGGCACTGTATACCAGTAGTAAAAATTGTGGGTGCACGTAACCCCAATATATTCTTTGAATTCCCAGTCAGAAACTGGCACTATATGGCAGTAGCAAGAAATGAGGGTATTTATAACCCCAATATATTCTTTGAATTACCAGTCAGAAACTGGCACTATATGGCAGTAGCAAGAAATGAGGGTATTTATAACCCCAATATATTCTTTGAATTCCCAGTCAGACAATGGCACTGTATACCAGTAGTAAAAATTGTGGGTGCACGTAACCCCAATATATTCTTTGAATTACCAGTCAGAAACTGGCACTATATGGCAGTAGCAAGAAATGAGGGTATTTGTAACCCCAATATATTCTTTGAATTCCCAGTCAGAAACTGGCACTGTATACCAGTAGTAAAAATTGTGGGTGCACGTAACCCCAATATATTCTTTGAATTCCCAGTCAGACAATGGCACTATATACCAGTAGCAAGAAATGAGGGTATTTATAACCCCAATATATTCTTTGAATTACCAGTCAGAAACTGGCACTATATGGCAGTAGCAAGAAATGAGGGTATTTGTAACCCCAATATATTCTTTGAATTCCCAGTCAGAAACTGGCACTGTATACCAGTAGTAAAAATTGTGGGTGCACGTAACCCCAATATATTCTTTGAATTCCCAGTCAGACAATGGCACTATATACCAGTAGCAAGAAATGAGGGTATTTATAACCCCAATATATTCTTTGAATTCCCAGTCAGACAATGGCACTGTATACCAGTAGTAAAAATTGTGGGTGCACGTAACCCCAATATATTCTTTGAATTCCCAGTCAGAAACTGGCACTATATGGCAGTAGCAAGAAATGAGGGTATTTATAACCCCAATATATTCTTTGAATTCCCAGTCAGACAATGGCACTGTATACCAGTAGTAAAAATTGTGGGTGCACGTAACCCCAATATATTCTTTGAATTACCAGTCAGAAACTGGCACTATATGGCAGTAGCAAGAAATGAGGGTATTTGTAACCCCAATATATTCTTTGAATTCCCAGTCAGAAACTGGCACTGTATACCAGTAGTAAAAATTGTGGGTGCACGTAACCCCAATATATTCTTTGAATTCCCAGTCAGACAATGGCACTATATACCAGTAGCAAGAAATGAGGGTATTTATAACCCCAATATATTCTTTGAATTCCCAGTCAGACAATGGCACTGTATACCAGTATTAAAAATTGTGGGTGCACGTAACCCCAATATATTCTTTGAATTCCCAGTCACAAACTGGCACTATATGGCAGTAGCAAGAAATGAGAGTATTTATAACCCCAATATATTCTTTGAATTACCAGTCAGAAACTGGCACTATATGGCAGTAGCAAGAAATGAGGGTATTTATAACCCCAATATATTCTTTGAATTCCCAGTCAGACAATGGCACTGTATACCAGTAGTAAAAATTGTGGGTGCACGTAACCCCAATATATTCTTTGAATTACCAGTCAGAAACTGGCACTATATGGCAGTAGCAAGAAATGAGGGTATTTGTAACCCCAATATATTCTTTGAATTCCCAGTCAGAAACTGGCACTGTATACCAGTAGTAAAAATTGTGGGTGCACGTAACCTCAATATATTCTTTGAATTCCCAGTCAGACAATGGCACTATATACCAGTAGCAAGAAATGAGGGTATTTATAACCATAATATATTCTTTGAATTACCAGTCAGAAACTGGCACTATATGGCAGTAGCAAGAAATGAGGGTATTTGTAACCCCAATATATTCTTTGAATTCCCAGTCAGAAACTGGCACTGTATACCAGTAGTAAAAATTGTGGGTGCACGTAACCCCAATATATTCTTTGAATTCCCAGTCAGACAATGGCACTATATACCAGTAGCAAGAAATGAGGGTATTTATAACCCCAATATATTCTTTGAATTCCCAGTCAGACAATGGCACTGTATACCAGTAGTAAAAATTGTGGGTGCACGTAACCCCAATATATTCTTTGAATTCCCAGTCAGAAACTGGCACTATATGGCAGTAGCAAGAAATGAGGGTATTTATAACCCCAATATATTCTTTGAATTCCCAGTCAGACAATGGCACTGTATACCAGTAGTAAAAATTGTGGGTGCACGTAACCCCAATATATTCTTTGAATTACCAGTCAGAAACTGGCACTATATGGCAGTAGCAAGAAATGAGGGTATTTGTAACCCCAATATATTCTTTGAATTCCCAGTCAGAAACTGGCACTGTATACCAGTAGTAAAAATTGTGGGTGCACGTAACCCCAATATATTCTTTGAATTCCCAGTCAGACAATGGCACTATATACCAGTAGCAAGAAATGAGGGTATTTATAACCCCAATATATTCTTTGAATTCCCAGTCAGAAACTGGCACTATATGGCAGTAGCAAGAAATGAGGGTATTTATAACCCCAATATATTCTTTGAATTCCCAGTCAGACAATGGCACTGTATACCAGTAGTAAAAATTGTGGGTGCACGTAACCCCAATATATTCTTTGAATTACCAGTCAGAAACTGGCACTATATGGCAGTAGCAAGAAATGAGGGTATTTGTAACCCCAATATATTCTTTGAATTCCCAGTCAGAAACTGGCACTGTATACCAGTAGTAAAAATTGTGGGTGCACGTAACCCCAATATATTCTTTGAATTCCCAGTCAGACAATGGCACTATATACCAGTAGCAAGAAATGAGGGTATTTATAACCCCAATATATTCTTTGAATTCCCAGTCAGAAACTGGCACTATATGGCAGTAGCAAGAAATGAGGGTATTTATAACCCCAATATATTCTTTGAATTCCCAGTCAGACAATGGCACTGTATACCAGTAGTAAAAATTGTGGGTGCACGTAACCCCAATATATTCTTTGAATTACCAGTCAGAAACTGGCACTATATGGCAGTAGCAAGAAATGAGGGTATTTGTAACCCCAATATATTCTTTGAATTCCCAGTCAGAAACTGGCACTGTATACCAGTAGTAAAAATTGTGGGTGCACGTAACCCCAATATATTCTTTGAATTCCCAGTCAGACAATGGCACTATATACCAGTAGCAAGAAATGAGGGTATTTATAACCCCAATATATTCTTTGAATTACCAGTCAGAAACTGGCACTATATGGCAGTAGCAAGAAATGAGGGTATTTGTAACCCCAATATATTCTTTGAATTCCCAGTCAGAAACTGGCACTGTATACCAGTAGTAAAAATTGTGGGTGCACGTAACCCCAATATATTCTTTGAATTCCCAGTCACAAACTGGCACTATATGGCAGTAGCAAGAAATGAGGGTATTTGTAACCCCAATATATTCTTTGAATTCCCAGTCAGAAACTGGCACTGTATACCAGTAGTAAAAATTGTGGGTGCACGTAACCCCAATATATTCTTTGAATTTCCAGTCAGACAATGGCACTATATACCAGTAGCAAGAAATGAGGGTATTTATAACCCCAATATATTCTTTGAATTACCAGTCAGAAACTGGCACTATATGGCAGTAGCAAGAAATGAGGGTATTTGTAACCCCAATATATTCTTTGAATTCCCAGTCAGAAACTGGCACTGTATACCAGTAGTAAAAATTGTGGGTGCACGTAACCCCAATATATTCTTTGAATTACCAGTCAGAAACTGGCACTATATGGCAGTAGCAAGAAATGAGGGTATTTGTAACCCCAATATATTCTTTGAATTCCCAGTCAGAAACTGGCACTGTATACCAGTAGTAAAAATTGTGGGTGCACGTAACCCCAATATATTCTTTGAATTCCCAGTCAGACAATGGCACTATATACCAGTAGCAAGAAATGAGGGTATTTATAACCCCAATATATTCTTTGAATTCCCAGTCAGACAATGGCACTGTATACCAGTAGTAAAAATTGTGGGTGCACGTAACCCCAATATATTCTTTGAATTCCCAGTCAGAAACTGGCACTATATGGCAGTAGCAAGAAATGAGGGTATTTATAACCCCAATATATTCTTTGAATTCCCAGTCAGACAATGGCACTGTATACCAGTAGTAAAAATTGTGGGTGCACGTAACCCCAATATATTCTTTGAATTACCAGTCAGAAACTGGCACTATATGGCAGTAGCAAGAAATGAGGGTATTTGTAACCCCAATATATTCTTTGAATTCCCAGTCAGAAACTGGCACTGTATACCAGTAGTAAAAATTGTGGGTGCACGTAACCCCAATATATTCTTTGAATTACCAGTCAGAAACTGGCACTATATGGCAGTAGCAAGAAATGTGGGTATTTGTAACCCCAATATATTCTTTGAATTCCCAGTCAGAAACTGGCACTGTATACCAGTAGTAAAAATTGTGGGTGCACGTAACCCCAATATTTTCTTTGAATTCCCAGTCAGACAATGGCACTATATACCAGTAGCAAGAAATGAGGGTATTTATAACCCCAATATATTCTTTGAATTCCCAGTCAGACAATGGCACTGTATACCAGTAGTAAAAATTGTGGGTGCACGTAACCCCAATATATTCTTTGAATTCCCAGTCAGAAACTGGCACTATATGGCAGTAGCAAGAAATGAGGGTATTTATAACCCCAATATATTCTTTGAATTCCCAGTCAGACAATGGCACTGTATACCAGTAGTAAAAATTGTGGGTGCACGTAACCCCAATATATTCTTTGAATTACCAGTCAGAAACTGGCACTATATGGCAGTAGCAAGAAATGAGGGTATTTGTAACCCCAATATATTCTTTGAATTCCCAGTCAGAAACTGGCACTGTATACCAGTAGTAAAAATTGTGGGTGCACGTAACCCCAATATATTCTTTGAATTCCCAGTCAGACAATGGCACTATATACCAGTAGCAAGAAATGAGGGTATTTATAACCCCAATATATTCTTTGAATTCCCAGTCAGAAACTGGCACTATATGGCAGTAGCAAGAAATGAGGGTATTTGTAACCCCAATATATTCTTTGAATTCCCAGTCAGAAACTGGCACTGTATACCAGTAGTAAAAATTGTGGGTGCACGTAACCCCAATATATTCTTTGAATTCCCAGTCAGACAATGGCACTATATACCAGTAGCAAGAAATGAGGGTATTTATAACCCCAATATATTCTTTGAATTCCCAGTCAGACAATGGCACTGTATACCAGTAGTAAAAATTGTGGGTGCACGTAACCCCAATATATTCTTTGAATTCCCAGTCAGAAACTGGCACTATATGGCAGTAGCAAGAAATGAGGGTATTTATAACCCCAATATATTCTTTGAATTACCAGTCAGAAACTGGCACTATATGGCAGTAGCAAGAAATGAGGGTATTTATAACCCCAATATATTCTTTGAATTCCCAGTCAGACAATGGCACTGTATACCAGTAGTAAAAATTGTGGGTGCACGTAACCCCAATATATTCTTTGAATTACCAGTCAGAAACTGGCACTATATGGCAGTAGCAAGAAATGAGGGTATTTGTAACCCCAATATATTCTTTGAATTCCCAGTCAGAAACTGGCACTGTATACCAGTAGTAAAAATTGTGGGTGCACGTAACCCCAATATATTCTTTGAATTCCCAGTCAGAAACTGGCACTATATGGCAGTAGCAAGAAATGAGGGTATTTGTAACCCCAATATATTCTTTGAATTCCCAGTCAGAAACTGGCACTGTATACCAGTAGTAAAAATTGTGGGTGCACGTAACCCCAATATATTCTTTGAATTCCCAGTCAGACAATGGCACTATATACCAGTAGCAAGAAATGAGGGTATTTATAACCCCAATATATTCTTTGAATTCCCAGTCAGACAATGGCACTGTATACCAGTAGTAAAAATTGTGGGTGCACGTAACCCCAATATATTCTTTGAATTCCCAGTCAGAAACTGGCACTATATGGCAGTAGCAAGAAATGAGGGTATTTATAACCCCAATATATTCTTTGAATTCCCAGTCAGACAATGGCACTGTATACCAGTAGTAAAAATTGTGGGTGCACGTAACCCCAATATATTCTTTGAATTACCAGTCAGAAACTGGCACTATATGGCAGTAGCAAGAAATGAGGGTATTTGTAACCCCAATATATTCTTTGAATTCCCAGTCAGAAACTGGCACTGTATACCAGTAGTAAAAATTGTGGGTGCACGTAACCCCAATATATTCTTTGAATTACCAGTCAGAAACTGGCACTATATGGCAGTAGCAAGAAATGTGGGTATTTGTAACCCCAATATATTCTTTGAATTCCCAGTCAGAAACTGGCACTGTATACCAGTAGTAAAAATTGTGGGTGCACGTAACCCCAATATTTTCTTTGAATTCCCAGTCAGACAATGGCACTATATACCAGTAGCAAGAAATGAGGGTATTTATAACCCCAATATATTCTTTGAATTCCCAGTCAGACAATGGCACTGTATACCAGTAGTAAAAATTGTGGGTGCACGTAACCCCAATATATTCTTTGAATTCCCAGTCAGAAACTGGCACTATATGGCAGTAGCAAGAAATGAGGGTATTTATAACCCCAATATATTCTTTGAATTCCCAGTCAGACAATGGCACTGTATACCAGTAGTAAAAATTGTGGGTGCACGTAACCCCAATATATTCTTTGAATTACCAGTCAGAAACTGGCACTATATGGCAGTAGCAAGAAATGAGGGTATTTGTAACCCCAATATATTCTTTGAATTCCCAGTCAGAAACTGGCACTGTATACCAGTAGTAAAAATTGTGGGTGCACGTAACCCCAATATATTCTTTGAATTCCCAGTCAGACAATGGCACTATATACCAGTAGCAAGAAATGAGGGTATTTATAACCCCAATATATTCTTTGAATTCCCAGTCAGAAACTGGCACTATATGGCAGTAGCAAGAAATGAGGGTATTTGTAACCCCAATATATTCTTTGAATTCCCAGTCAGAAACTGGCACTGTATACCAGTAGTAAAAATTGTGGGTGCACGTAACCCCAATATATTCTTTGAATTCCCAGTCAGACAATGGCACTATATACCAGTAGCAAGAAATGAGGGTATTTATAACCCCAATATATTCTTTGAATTCCCAGTCAGACAATGGCACTGTATACCAGTAGTAAAAATTGTGGGTGCACGTAACCCCAATATATTCTTTGAATTCCCAGTCAGAAACTGGCACTATATGGCAGTAGCAAGAAATGAGGGTATTTATAACCCCAATATATTCTTTGAATTACCAGTCAGAAACTGGCACTATATGGCAGTAGCAAGAAATGAGGGTATTTATAACCCCAATATATTCTTTGAATTCCCAGTCAGACAATGGCACTGTATACCAGTAGTAAAAATTGTGGGTGCACGTAACCCCAATATATTCTTTGAATTACCAGTCAGAAACTGGCACTATATGGCAGTAGCAAGAAATGAGGGTATTTGTAACCCCAATATATTCTTTGAATTCCCAGTCAGAAACTGGCACTGTATACCAGTAGTAAAAATTGTGGGTGCACGTAACCCCAATATATTCTTTGAATTCCCAGTCAGACAATGGCACTATATACCAGTAGCAAGAAATGAGGGTATTTATAACCCCAATATATTCTTTGAATTACCAGTCAGAAACTGGCACTATATGGCAGTAGCAAGAAATGAGGGTATTTGTAACCCCAATATATTCTTTGAATTCCCAGTCAGAAACTGGCACTGTATACCAGTAGTAAAAATTGTGGGTGCACGTAACCCCAATATATTCTTTGAATTCCCAGTCAGACAATGGCACTATATACCAGTAGCAAGAAATGAGGGTATTTATAACCCCAATATATTCTTTGAATTCCCAGTCAGACAATGGCACTGTATACCAGTAGTAAAAATTGTGGGTGCACGTAACCCCAATATATTCTTTGAATTCCCAGTCAGAAACTGGCACTATATGGCAGTAGCAAGAAATGAGGGTATTTATAACCCCAATATATTCTTTGAATTCCCAGTCAGACAATGGCACTGTATACCAGTAGTAAAAATTGTGGGTGCACGTAACCCCAATATATTCTTTGAATTACCAGTCAGAAACTGGCACTATATGGCAGTAGCAAGAAATGAGGGTATTTGTAACCCCAATATATTCTTTGAATTCCCAGTCAGAAACTGGCACTGTATACCAGTAGTAAAAATTGTGGGTGCACGTAACCCCAAAATATTCTTTGAATTCCCAGTCAGACAATGGCACTATATACCAGTAGCAAGAAATGAGGGTATTTATAACCCCAATATATTCTTTGAATTCCCAGTCAGAAACTGGCACTATATGGCAGTAGCAAGAAATGAGGGTATTTATAACCCCAATATATTCTTTGAATTCCCAGTCAGACAATGGCACTGTATACCAGTAGTAAAAATTGTGGGTGCACGTAACCCCAATATATTCTTTGAATTACCAGTCAGAAACTGGCACTATATGGCAGTAGCAAGAAATGAGGGTATTTGTAACCCCAATATATTCTTTGAATTCCCAGTCAGAAACTGGCACTGTATACCAGTAGTAAAAATTGTGGGTGCACGTAACCCCAATATATTCTTTGAATTCCCAGTCAGACAATGGCACTATATACCAGTAGCAAGAAATGAGGGTATTTATAACCCCAATATATTCTTTGAATTCCCAGTCAGAAACTGGCACTATATGGCAGTAGCAAGAAATGAGGGTATTTATAACCCCAATATATTCTTTGAATTCCCAGTCAGACAATGGCACTGTATACCAGTAGTAAAAATTGTGGGTGCAAGTAACCCCAATATATTCTTTGAATTACCAGTCAGAAACTGGCACTATATGGCAGTAGCAAGAAATGAGGGTATTTGTAACCCCAATATATTCTTTGAATTCCCAGTCAGAAACTGGCACTGTATACCAGTAGTAAAAATTGTGGGTGCACGTAACCCCAATATATTCTTTGAATTCCCAGTCAGACAATGGCACTATATACCAGTAGCAAGAAATGAGGGTATTTATAACCCCAATATATTCTTTGAATTACCAGTCAGAAACTGGCACTATATGGCAGTAGCAAGAAATGAGGGTATTTGTAACCCCAATATATTCTTTGAATTCCCAGTCAGAAACTGGCACTGTATACCAGTAGTAAAAATTGTGGGTGCACGTAACCCCAATATATTCTTTGAATTCCCAGTCAGAAACTGGCACTATATGGCAGTAGCAAGAAATGAGGGTATTTGTAACCCCAATATATTCTTTGAATTCCCAGTCAGAAACTGGCACTGTATACCAGTAGTAAAAATTGTGGGTGCACGTAACCCCAATATATTCTTTGAATTCCCAGTCAGACAATGGCACTATATACCAGTAGCAAGAAATGAGGGTATTTATAACCCTTAATATATTCTTTGAATTACCAGTCAGAAACTGGCACTATATGGCAGTAGCAAGAAATGAGGGTATTTGTAACCCCAATATATTCTTTGAATTCCCAGTCAGAAAATGGCACTGTATACCAGTAGTAAAAATTGTGGGTGCACGTAACCCCAATATATTCTTTGAATTACCAGTCAGAAACTGGCACTATATGGCAGTAGCAAGAAATGAGGGTATTTGTAACCCCAATATATTCTTTGAATTCCCAGTCAGAAACTGGCACTGTATACCAGTAGTAAAAATTGTGGGTGCACGTAACCCCAATATATTCTTTGAACTCCCAGTCAGACAATGGCACTATATACCAGTAGCAAGAAATGAGGGTATTTATAACCCCAATATATTCTTTGAATTCCCAGTCAGACAATGGCACTGTATACCAGTAGTAAAAATTGTGGGTGCACGTAACCCCAATATATTCTTTGAATTCCCAGTCAGAAACTGGCACTATATGGCAGTAGCAAGAAATGAGGGTATTTATAACCCCAATATATTCTTTGAATTCCCAGTCAGACAATGGCACTGTATACCAGTAGTAAAAATTGTGGGTGCACGTAACCCCAATATATTCTTTGAATTACCAGTCAGAAACTGGCACTATATGGCAGTAGCAAGAAATGAGGGTATTTGTAACCCCAATATATTCTTTGAATTCCCAGTCAGAAACTGGCACTGTATACCAGTAGTAAAAATTGTGGGTGCACGTAACCCCAATATATTCTTTGAATTACCAGTCAGAAACTGGCACTATATGGCAGTAGCAAGAAATGTGGGTATTTGTAACCCCAATATATTCTTTGAATTCCCAGTCAGAAACTGGCACTGTATACCAGTAGTAAAAATTGTGGGTGCACGTAACCCCAATATATTCTTTGAATTCCCAGTCAGACAATGGCACTATATACCAGTAGCAAGAAATGAGGGTATTTATAACCCCAATATATTCTTTGAATTCCCAGTCAGACAATGGCACTGTATACCAGTAGTAAAAATTGTGGGTGCACGTAACCCCAATATATTCTTTGAATTCCCAGTCAGAAACTGGCACTATATGGCAGTAGCAAGAAATGAGGGTATTTATAACCCCAATATATTCTTTGAATTCCCAGTCAGACAATGGCACTGTATACCAGTAGTAAAAATTGTGGGTGCACGTAACCCCAATATATTCTTTGAATTACCAGTCAGAAACTGGCACTATATGGCAGTAGCAAGAAATGAGGGTATTTGTAACCCCAATATATTCTTTGAATTCCCAGTCAGAAACTGGCACTGTATACCAGTAGTAAAAATTGTGGGTGCACGTAACCCCAATATATTCTTTGAATTCCCAGTCAGACAATGGCACTATATACCAGTAGCAAGAAATGAGGGTATTTATAACCCCAATATATTCTTTGAATTCCCAGTCAGAAACTGGCACTATATGGCAGTAGCAAGAAATGAGGGTATTTATAACCCCAATATATTCTTTGAATTCCCAGTCAGACAATGGCACTGTATACCAGTAGTAAAAATTGTGGGTGCACGTAACCCCAATATATTCTTTGAATTACCAGTCAGAAACTGGCACTATATGGCAGTAGCAAGAAATGAGGGTATTTGTAACCCCAATATATTCTTTGAATTCCCAGTCAGAAACTGGCACTGTATACCAGTAGTAAAAATTGTGGGTGCACGTAACCCCAATATATTCTTTGAATTCCCAGTCAGACAATGGCACTATATACCAGTAGCAAGAAATGAGGGTATTTATAACCCCAATATATTCTTTGAATTCCCAGTCAGAAACTGGCACTATATGGCAGTAGCAAGAAATGAGGGTATTTATAACCCCAATATATTCTTTGAATTCCCAGTCAGACAATGGCACTGTATACCAGTAGTAAAAATTGTGGGTGCACGTAACCCCAATATATTCTTTGAATTACCAGTCAGAAACTGGCACTATATGGCAGTAGCAAGAAATGAGGGTATTTGTAACCCCAATATATTCTTTGAATTCCCAGTCAGAAACTGGCACTGTATACCAGTAGTAAAAATTGTGGGTGCACGTAACCCCAATATATTCTTTGAATTCCCAGTCAGACAATGGCACTATATACCAGTAGCAAGAAATGAGGGTATTTATAACCCCAATATATTCTTTGAATTACCAGTCAGAAACTGGCACTATATGGCAGTAGCAAGAAATGTGGGTATTTGTAACCCCAATATATTCTTTGAATTCCCAGTCAGAAACTGGCACTGTATACCAGTAGTAAAAATTGTGGGTGCACGTAACCCCAATATATTCTTTGAATTCCCAGTCAGACAATGGCACTATATACCAGTAGCAAGAAATGAGGGTATTTATAACCCCAATATATTCTTTGAATTCCCAGTCAGACAATGGCACTGTATACCAGTAGTAAAAATTGTGGGTGCACGTAACCCCAATATATTCTTTGAATTCCCAGTCAGAAACTGGCACTATATGGCAGTAGCAAGAAATGAGGGTATTTATAACCCCAATATATTCTTTGAATTCCCAGTCAGACAATGGCACTGTATACCAGTAGTAAAAATTGTGGGTGCACGTAACCCCAATATATTCTTTGAATTACCAGTCAGAAACTGGCACTATATGGCAGTAGCAAGAAATGAGGGTATTTGTAACCCCAATATATTCTTTGAATTCCCAGTCAGAAACTGGCACTGTATACCAGTAGTAAAAATTGTGGGTGCACGTAACCCCAATATATTCTTTGAATTCCCAGTCAGACAATGGCACTATATACCAGTAGCAAGAAATGAGGGTATTTATAACCCCAATATATTCTTTGAATTCCCAGTCAGAAACTGGCACTATATGGCAGTAGCAAGAAATGAGGGTATTTATAACCCCAATATATTCTTTGAATTCCCAGTCAGACAATGGCACTGTATACCAGTAGTAAAAATTGTGGGTGCACGTAACCCCAATATATTCTTTGAATTACCAGTCAGAAACTGGCACTATATGGCAGTAGCAAGAAATGAGGGTATTTGTAACCCCAATATATTCTTTGAATTCCCAGTCAGAAACTGGCACTGTATACCAGTAGTAAAAATTGTGCGTGCACGTAACCCCAATATTTTCTTTGAATTCCCAGTCAGACAATGGCACTATATACCAGTAGCAAGAAATGAGGGTATTTATAACCCCAATATATTCTTTGAATTCCCAGTCATAAACTGGCACTATATGGCAGTAGCAAGAAATGAGGGTATTTATAACCCCAATATATTCTTTGAATTCCCAGTCAGACAATGGCACTGTATACCAGTAGTAAAAATTGTGGGTGCACGTAACCCCAATATATTCTTTGAATTACCAGTCAGAAACTGGCACTATATGGCAGTAGCAAGAAATGAGGGTATTTGTAACCCCAATATATTCTTTGAATTCCCAGTCAGAAACTGGCACTGTATACCAGTAGTAAAAATTGTGGGTGCACGTAACCCCAATATATTCTTTGAATTCCCAGTCAGACAATGGCACTATATACCAGTAGCAAGAAATGAGGGTATTTATAACCCCAATATATTCTTTGAATTACCAGTCAGAAACTGGCACTATATGGCAGTAGCAAGAAATGAGGGTATTTGTAACCCCAATATATTCTTTGAATTCCCAGTCAGAAACTGGCACTGTATACCAGTAGTAAAAATTGTGGGTGCACGTAACCCCAATATATTCTTTGAATTCCCAGTCAGAAACTGGCACTATATGGCAGTAGCAAGAAATGAGGGTATTTGTAACCCCAATATATTCTTTGAATTCCCAGTCAGAAACTGGCACTGTATACCAGTAGTAAAAATTGTGGGTGCACGTAACCCCAATATATTCTTTGAATTCCCAGTCAGACAATGGCACTATATACCAGTAGGAAGAAATGAGGGTATTTATAACCCCAATATATTCTTTGAATTACCAGTCAGAAACTGGCACTATATGGCAGTAGCAAGAAATGAGGGTATTTGTAACCCCAATATATTCTTTGAATTCCCAGTCAGAAACTGGCACTGTATACCAGTAGTAAAAATTGTGGGTGCACGTAACCCCAATATATTCTTTGAATTACCAGTCAGAAACTGGCACTATATGGCAGTAGCAAGAAATGAGGGTATTTGTAACCCCAATATATTCTTTGAATTCCCAGTCAGAAACTGGCACTGTATACCAGTAGTAAAAATTGTGGGTGCACGTAACCCCAATATATTCTTTGAATTCCCAGTCAGACAATGGCACTATATACCAGTAGCAAGAAATGAGGGTATTTATAACCCCAATATATTCTTTGAATTCCCAGTCAGACAATGGCACTGTATACCAGTAGTAAAAATTGTGGGTGCACGTAACCCCAATATATTCTTTGAATTACCAGTCAGAAACTGGCACTATATGGCAGTAGCAAGAAATGAGGGTATTTGTAACCCCAATATATTCTTTGAATTCCCAGTCAGAAACTGGCACTGTATACCAGTAGTAAAAATTGTGGGTGCACGTAACCCCAATATATTCTTTGAATTCCCAGTCAGACAATGGCACTATATACCAGTAGCAAGAAATGAGGGTATTTATAACCCCAATATATTCTTTGAATTACCAGTCAGAAACTGGCACTATATGGCAGTAGCAAGAAATGAGGGTATTTATAACCCCAATATATTCTTTGAATTCCCAGTCAGAAACTGGCACTGTATACCAGTAGTAAAAATTGTGGGTGCACGTAACCCCAATATATTCTTTGAATTCCCAGTCAGAAACTGGCACTATATGGCAGTAGCAAGAAATGAGGGTATTTGTAACCCCAATATATTCTTTGAATTCCCAGTCAGAAACTGGCACTGTATACCAGTAGTAAAAATTGTGGGTGCACGTAACCCCAATATATTCTTTGAATTCCCAGTCAGACAATGGCACTATATACCAGTAGGAAGAAATGAGGGTATTTATAACCCCAATATATTCTTTGAATTACCAGTCAGAAACTGGCACTATATGGCAGTAGCAAGAAATGAGGGTATTTGTAACCCCAATATATTCTTTGAATTCCCAGTCAGAAACTGGCACTGTATACCAGTAGTAAAAATTGTGGGTGCACGTAACCCCAATATATTCTTTGAATTACCAGTCAGAAACTGGCACTATATGGCAGTAGCAAGAAATGAGGGTATTTGTAACCCCAATATATTCTTTGAATTCCCAGTCAGAAACTGGCACTGTATACCAGTAGTAAAAATTGTGGGTGCACGTAACCCCAATATATTCTTTGAATTCCCAGTCAGACAATGGCACTATATACCAGTAGCAAGAAATGAGGGTATTTATAACCCCAATATATTCTTTGAATTCCCAGTCAGACAATGGCACTGTATACCAGTAGTAAAAATTGTGGGTGCACGTAACCCCAATATATTCTTTGAATTACCAGTCAGAAACTGGCACTATATGGCAGTAGCAAGAAATGAGGGTATTTGTAACCCCAATATATTCTTTGAATTCCCAGTCAGAAACTGGCACTGTATACCAGTAGTAAAAATTGTGGGTGCACGTAACCCCAATATATTCTTTGAATTCCCAGTCAGACAATGGCACTATATACCAGTAGCAAGAAATGAGGGTATTTATAACCCCAATATATTCTTTGAATTACCAGTCAGAAACTGGCACTATATGGCAGTAGCAAGAAATGAGGGTATTTATAACCCCAATATATTCTTTGAATTCCCAGTCAGAAACTGGCACTGTATACCAGTAGTAAAAATTGTGGGTGCACGTAACCCCAATATATTCTTTGAATTCCCAGTCAGACAATGGCACTATATGGCAGTAGCAAAAATAGTGGGTGTATATAGCCCCAATTCTATTGCTAGGGGACTTGCAGGGTATTTCTGGGGTGAAGGTGGGGGGGCACACCGTTGGAACGGGTATCGGGGTATATATCGGGTATACGGGAATACACTGACAGTGTATTCCATTCAGGATCCTGGGAAAGCTGGGTTGCGGCGATTGAGC
Organism: Leptodactylus fuscus; assembly: GCF_031893055.1. Taxonomy (NCBI): domain Eukaryota; kingdom Metazoa; phylum Chordata; class Amphibia; order Anura; family Leptodactylidae; genus Leptodactylus; species Leptodactylus fuscus. Next base: position 81,127,937 of record NC_134271.1, read on the forward strand.
CCGTCAGTGCCACGTTACACTGACAAGCTTCTCCCTGGAATTTAGCTCTTACAAGAGCTGTTGTGGTTGTCTTCTCCTTCCTATCCTAGCCTGTCCCTGCCTACCCAGAATCTAAGCCCTAGCTAGCTGGACGGAAACCTCCGTCCTCGGTGAATTGCAAGCTCAGAATGACGCGAACCTGGGCGGCGCTGTTCTTTTAAATTAGAGGTCACATGTTTTCGGCAGCCAATGGGTTTTGCCTACTTTTCTCAACGTCACCGGTGTCGTAGTTCCTGTCCCACCTACCCTGCGCTGTTATTGGAGCAAAAAAGGCGCCAGGGAAGGTGGGAGGGGAATCGAGTAATGGCGCACTTTACCACGCGGTGTTCGATTCGATTCGAACATGCCGAACAGCCTAATATCCGATCGAACATGAGTTCGATAGAACACTGTTCGCTCATCTCTATTTATAACCCTAGAAAAGTGATGTATTATAGCAAATCCTCTCTCTTTGTATTTCCATTTCTCTGCTTGCTGTCAGCGAATGAAAACATGAATTTGTTAGGTTCCATTCACACAGAGGAATTTGGCGCGGATTCTAGCGCGGAATCCACATCAGAATCCGCGCACAAAAAAAAGCCTCCCATTGACTTCAATTTGTTCTGTTTTCCGTGCGGAACCCATTTAAATCAATCGGAGACTTTTTTTTCCCCATTGAGTTCAATGGATTCCACGCGGAAAACGGAGCCTATTGAAGTCAATGGGAGGCTTATTTTTGCGCACGGATTCTGATGCGAGTTTCACGTCAGAATCCGCACCAAATTCCTCGGTGAGAATGGACCCTTAGACCTAGAAGCCAGAGAATTTTCTTGACCTAGTCTTTCACAAGCAATCACATGGGTTAATAGAAGACATATATGATATATTCTAACAGCAGGGGGTGGATAATACCTGAACCTCTGTTGTTCATAAAGGTATGTTACATTGCTATATATTAATGTTGGACTGTGACTTATGTAACTGATTCTCATAACCAATGAGGCTAAATTACCATGAGGCAGTTAAAACTGAATTGGGAAAAATGGGCGCAGTTTCTACAGGTGAAACACAACTATTTAACATATTTCACCTGTCAAATCATACTGCAATAATAACTGCAACACACTGCATGTAATCTTTTCTAATGCAGTTTTAGGCAAGATATCAATTTTACTTACTGAATTGCTCATGTTTTCCCTATAGATTTAATAAGGGAAGAAAAACCACAGAGAAAAATGAAATGAAAAACACTGTGGAAAGAAACGTAATTTATTTACACAGCCAGACCACACGGGGGAACACTGCAGCGCCAGGGACAGGAGAGTATAGGATATTCAAAATTTATGTTCATTTACCGTAAGGATAGATCTGTATGCAATTGACCATCCAACTACTGCACAATGTTGCTGTAACTGAAGAGTGGCTAGAAATAGAGAAAAATGGCGCTCCAAATATTATTTGTAGTAGAATCAAATTAGGCAGCTTGTATGTACTTCATACATGTGTCAAAACAATTAAAGTCAGATAAATATTACACAATGTTTTGATCCTATTGTGATATCCCCAGGTGTCTGACATATAGCACCCGGCCAGACAGCAATAAATAAATAAAGGGGGGCGGCACGCTCCGGCTTGCAATTCTAGCAGAGCCAGTACACTTTAAGGGCACCAATGACCCCGTGCTTAACCACTGTGGCCGCCCCTGGATGACGTTACTATAACAACATCCTTCAGGCTGGCCATTTCTAAAGCTCAGCCTGTTCACCACCATGAGGTTTAACCTCCTCTATTAGTTAAAATAAGTCCACAATAACTTGCCTGCAACTTCCACCTGACTCCTCAACCGCAAAAGTAAAGCTGTGACAGTTTATCAATGGACCATGTGACACGTAATACTTTATTACACACGACTGACTAAATAATGGCAAACCCCCGACTCACAAAAAGTCATCCTACAGCACTCAGGAGAGGAAAAAACCCCTGTGGAGGAAACCTCTAGGGAACCATGGCTGGAGGACTGCCCTTCCCTTGGGCTTAGAAGGATAATGCCCAACAATAACTCATCAAAGTCATCTCATAATTGAATATATACAGCCAAATACACAATTACAGTAACGAAGAAATGATACAATAATACATTAGACAGGAAAATGTGAAAAAAGCAAGTGTAACATAGTGATGAAAAGAGGGTGGGCGGGCGGGAAATGCTTCATCCAGGTCTTGTGATGAGAAAGAGGATGAAGATGGGTGAGACAGGAAGTGACATCTATTCCTAACTCCTCCCTCCCTACAGTAACACACTAAGCACCATATACTAAAGCAGAATATACACAGATATATACTCCTAAAGCAGAATATACACAGACATATACTCCTAAAGCAGAATATACACAGATATACACTCCTAAAGCAGAATATACACAGATATACACTCCTAAAGCAGAACATACACAGATATATACTCCTAAAGCTGCATATACACAGATATATACTCCTAAAGCTGACCCAGTCTGTATAAATCTACACAACTACTGCACAAAGAAGAAACTGCAGGAGTTATTGGTTCCCCCATCCCAAAGTCATGTCCCCCTTTGCTGATGGCTCCAGGGGTGTCTTTTCCTTCTTGTGAGTAAGTTGTTTCATACTGTTCCACAGTCATCATTCGTTTCTATCCCCCCTCCATCATTGGAGCCAGTGCGAGCACATGGGTCAAAGATCCTATATCTTGTAGAGTGGCACATCACCTGCCACATCTCACCAATCCCAATTGTGTGGCCTGTTAGGTCTATATATGTAAATAAAGATGTTACATGTTCAACGCCGTCCTTATTTCCTTTACTAAAACCTTGAAGGTGAGGGCACATTAGTAGCCTTTAACATTAACTATGATGAAAAAGTAAGTTCCAGCCAGTTCTTACTTTTCTTGGGGACTAAAATTAGTACTTTACAATAGAGAAGCAGCAGGGGATGACTAGCAAAGCAGGCTATATCTGCTCTATAGACCTGGAGAATCCCAGTGAAAAGATCCTGTGACTACAGCTCTAGCCACTGTCAGTCAAACCATGATGAAAATACAAGGAGGAAGCTTATGGGATGGCCAGGTGAGGAATATGTGCGAGAATCATGGCCGCCTGTCACACCAGTGATTAATTCTTCCTTCTATACTCCAGCTGTGTCCTGTATCCTCGGCTGCTTCCATAATCAAACTGTACAACAGACGCTCAGTCTGTAATTCAGCAGCATGTTTCTTAGCACCACTCATTTGCTGAAGCGGAGGCCTCGCCTTGTCATTTCTGTGGCATGATGTAGCAGATATGACAGGAGTTAGGGAAGCAAGGACAGCACCAGCTTTCCATATGCCAGAGAGGGGTAAGGCTTAAAAAATAGATTCCTGAGCCAAAGGCTTTGCAGGTTAATAATACTCTAATGGAGGGAATCATATGCAATACGGCCCAATACATTCAGGTTACATGCAGAGCATATGTGTCACATAGTAAGTGCACTTTCTGCTTCTACTACAGTAGCACTGGAACAGGAATCTTTGAAAAAGGGAAGAAAAAGAGTGATCAGGAAGCCTGGGTGCTAGTTATTGGGTAATTTGGTAAAGAGACCTACAACATGGGTGACTGGGTGAGTTCACAGGTCCTGTGTCCACCCGTTCAGGAGTCTGGCAGCCATGGGAAGAGGTTGTCAAGCACATTTTCATCACTTAAAGGGCTGGAGTTCAGTCTTCTGTAAATAAAGTTTTATTATTGTATAATTAAAAGTTCTGTGACTTTCTAGTGCACATTGGGGAGAATTTATTAAAACTGGCATTTCCTTTCCAGTCTTAATTCACTCTCCAGCTGGTCCCATGCGCTAGGGACTGGCATAGATTTCA